>NW_027094028.1:0-507501 GCF_019434415.1 Metarhizium acridum | reverse complement strand
TTTATTACTTAAAATATAATATATATAATATTAAATTTATATTAAATAAGTAACTTTTTACTTCTTTTATTATAATTAAATAATACTTAAGTAAATCTTATAAATAATATACTTAAAATTAATAGAATATAAATAATATTTAACGTAATATATAAATAAATTAAAGTTTATATATTTTTAAGGTAAAGGTAAGTTCTTATCTTTTTATATATATATATAATTTTATTAAAGAATAAGATTATAAATATATTCTTTATAAGTATATATATCTTTAAACTTACTTAAAGAGTAAACTTTATACTAATAATATTTTCTTATAAGCTATTATTTATTAAGGTATATATAAGAGAAGCTCTCTTATAATTAAGTTATATTTATAGGTATAATAACTTTTATATATACTTAAAAATTTCTTTAAGTTATAAAATTAAGTTTACTTAAAAGTTAATTTAATAATTAATTAATTTAAGTATATTTTAAAGCCTTTTTATAAGTAATACTTAAAGTTTTATATTTATACTTATTAAAGATATATTATTTCCTTTATTTAAGATTCTTATTACATTTTAATTATTTTTAATATAATTCTCTATAATTAATATTATATTAAATATTAAAATTACTTAATTTAATTTTAAAGTATTTTTATTTATAAATTTAATAGGTTTTTTTAAAAGAGTTATTAATTTTCTATTATATTACTTAATATTATTAATACTATTAACGCGATTATTAATTTTATTTCTTATTAAAGTTATAAAGCTTAAAAGTAATTAATATAAGTCTTTAATAAAATATTAATCTTTTAAAGAGTGTTTCTTCGTATAATTATATTATAATTCTCTTAATTAAATAATTTCCCTTAATTATATTATTTATACTTACTTATTAGCTTTATCTTTAATAAGTTTAATTATTTTTAACTAAACTTTATTATTTTAAGCTATAATTTTAATCTTTTTATTTTATTTTTAATATTATTTTAATTATTTTTAAGCTTTACTTACTTATATATATTTACGTTTATTAAAAGGTTAACTTTAAATTTAAAATTATAAGTTTAAGTGCTTTTATTATATATATTTTAAATATTATAATTATTATAATAAATAAAAGCTTAATTAAAGGTAAATTATAAGAATTACTCTTTCTTAACGCTTACTTAAATATATTAATTTACTTTAACTTCTTTTATAGTATTTTAATCTCTTTTTATAACGTATTTTATTTCTTTAATAAAGTATCTTTAAAGCGTTTTACTTAATTTAAGTATATATAAGCGTATATATTTAAAAATAATTTAACTTAAAATATAATAAGCCTTTTTATATAGCTTTTAATAATAAGAAATTAAAATAAAAGTTATAATAATATAATATATTCTTACACTTTAATATTAATTATAAGAACGTATATATTTATATTATATTAAGTAAAGTTAAGTATTTAATTATACTTTAAGTAAAGATATTTCTTAAAAAAATATTTTATATTATTATAATAATAGTATTAAATCTCTTAACGTTCTTTTATATAAATATAATTAATTTTAAAGTAATTATTAATATTATTATTATTTAATTTTTTATTCTTAAATTAAATATAATTAAATTAAATTAATTTTTAATTATTTTAATTAAGCTTATTACTTTTTTAAGATAAGGTCTTTTAATATTACTTAAGTTATTCTCTTAGGTAATTTATCTTTTAACTTACTTAATTAATATAATTTTCATTTCTTTAAGTTACTTTATAATTTTATTTATTTAATTAAAAGAAAAACTAATAATAAAGTTAAATTCTTTACTTTTTCTTTAATTTTAATTTACTTTTTTAATTATAAATTTATTTTAATATAAGCTTTACTTCTTATAATTATTTAAGTTACCCTTAAAATACCTTTTATTAGTTTATAAATAATCTTTAAAGTATACTTTTAATTTTAAGTAAGTACTTTAATTTTAATATAATTAAGTTATAATTTATAAGTTTAAACTTAACTTATATATACTTATTTAATTAACTTTAAAGTATAATATACTTCTTTAAAATAATTTTACTTTATAAATACCCTTTCTTATTTATAAAGCTTATAATTAAATGATTAAATAAAGCTTTATATAAAGTATTTAATTAAAAGATAAATTTTATTTACGTAAAAGATTTAGCTTTACTTTATAAGCTTTAATAAAGGTATAACTAATAAAGAGTCTTAAAAATCTCTTTTAAATATTAAATATTAAAACTTTTTAGCTTATTTATTATAGTTTTTATTTAATTTTAATTAATTATATTATATTATAAAAGAAGTTTCTTTTTAATTTTATTTTAATTATTAATAATTATAAGAGTTTTAATACGCGTTCTTTTAAGAGAAGTAATATTATATTTTAATATTTTTATTTACTTTTTCTTTAAAATAATTAAGATAATTATTTTCTTCTTAAATTTCTTTAAGAAGTTAAAGATATTTTCTTTATTAAAGAGTTCAACTTTAAAGGCTTTTTAAAACGTAATTAAAATTCTTTATTTACTTAAAGTTTCTTTAAGAATTTTAATAAATCTCTTAAAGTTAAAGCTTATATTAATAAATAAAATAAGGTTTATTAGCTTATAACTTTAAATAAGTTTTTATTATATATTATAATAAGATTAATTAATCTTAAAACGTTTAGCTTTTTAATTATAAGCTTTTCTTTCTTTAAGTTAAATTCTTAAAGAGAGTATTATTAATAAAAATATAAGTTCTTTTTAATAACTTTTTATTAATTAATAATAAATAAATTAATAAAATCTTTTCTTTTAAATTCTTTTTAATTATTTAATTAATTATATTTAAAAGATATTTATATTAATTTACTCAACTTAAAAATAATCTTTTATATCTTTTTTAAAGATAATTTTATTATAAAAATAATCTTATAAGCTAAGATATTAAACGTTATAATATTATTTCTTATAATTAATTATAGGATTATAATTATTAAAGATATTATAAGAAATATTATATTCTTTTAATTAATTAATTAATTCTTTCCCTTTTTAATTCTTTTTTAATTAATTTAAGTTATTTTAATAAAAGTCTTCTTTTTAATTATAAGTTTATTAATATTTAAAGAGTAAGTGTATTTTTATTTTAATTAAAGACCTTTAAAATAACTTTTTTTTTTAGCTTAATTATAATAATTTTTATTTTATTATAATTTCTTTTCACTTAATTAAATAATTTAAATTATTTTTATAATTTACTTATTATTTCTTTCTTAGTTTTAATTTATTTTATTATAATTATAGTTCTTTTATATTCTCTTAAACGTAAATATTATTAGGCCTTTATATTTATTTAAATTTATTCTTATAATAGTTAAAAAGTATCTTTTATAAGAGATTAAATAATTCTTTTTTAATAAAAATATTACTTAAGTAAAACTATTATTTTTATTAGCTTAAACGTAATATATATATATATACTTATAACTTTATACGTAGTATTATAATTTAATTACTTTTTAATTTCTATAACTTCTTTCTTAAGAATAATAAGATTCTTAAATAAGTAATAAATTAATTTAAATAGAGTAATTAAATGCTTTTAAAATACTAGTAATTTTAATTATATATATTATAAGCTATAGCTTATTATAAGTGTAAATAAGTAATTAAATAACTTAAATAATTTAATTATATAATATAAGCTTATATAAGGTTAATTAAAAGACTTAATAAAATATTAATAAAAGACCTTATAAAACTAATTATAAAGGTAAAACTTATTAAATTAAAGACTTATACGTGTACCTATTCTCTTATACTAATAATATAATTATAATTAAATGCACTATTTAACTTTCTTTAACTTATAAGCATAAATACTATTATATAATATTTATTTAAATTTAATATATTTAAAATTTAAAATTTTTATATTTTAAAGAAAAGTTTATTTTTTATATTACTTTTTAAGTATAAGTAATAAATATATATAATTATAATAAAAAATACTTCATTAAGCCTTTATTATATAAGTATTAAAGAATACTTAATATATATATTTTATTTTAATAAATATAAATATTTTTAATATACTTTTTAAATTTTTAAAATTTTAAATTTATAAATTATATATTATATAATATATATATAAGCTTTTTTTTATTCTAATTATATTTTACATATTATATTATATAAGAGTATTCTTAGTTAATATTTTTATATATTTTATATTATTAATAAAAAAGTTTATTTAATATATAAATATATATTAAAGTAAATATATATTTTATTTAAATATATATTAAACATATAAAGTTCTATTATATACTATATTATATTATAAAAAATATATAAAACGTATAAAGCTATCTTTTATATTTATAAATATCTAATTAAAATTATTATAAGTTAATATATTTTTATAATTCTTAAAAATTATAAGAGATTAATTTATAAATATTAAAATAAAATACTTTAATAAAACTTATTTTTATATTCTTATAATACTTTAAAAGTTAAAGAACTTTTCTTATAATTATATATATTTATTACTTATACTTAAAGATATATTTAAAAAATAAACTTTTAAAAAAAATATAAAAACTTTAAATTTTAAATATATAAAATTAAAATAAGTATATAAAAATATAAAAAAATATTTATAATATAAAAGTATTAAAATTATATAATAATAGGATTTTTAAAAAAAGTATTACATAGAAATATTCTATATAATAGAATTTTAAATATTTAAAGTATTTTAACTTAAAACTTTATTATATTATAAGTTATAAAGAATATATATTATATTATATAAAGATATTTTTATATTTTAAATATAATAATATAAAAAAAAATTATAATATATATTTTATATAAATTAATATAATTATTTTAACTTTTTATAAAATAAGTAAAATAAATTAATATTAAATATAATAAAATATATAAAATATAATTTATAAGTATAAAAATTTCTTAAAAATTACTTTATAATATATTTTATTTATATATTATAATATATTTTATTTTATTTATTATTAATAATATTAATATTTTAAAGACTAAGAAAGTGTCCCAGTGTTTTATAGCTGTCCCGGAATTTTATGGTCAACTAAGTGGCTGGCCCACTTAGTTGTTAACGGGTATATCTGCAGTAGTGGAGAGGTGCAGTGTTGTCTGCAGGTCTCAAACTTGTGGCTGGCTGAGGCAACATTCCGGAGCATGTGTATCCGGGAATGCTACCCTGTTGCCTGCACGTCAGGTTTGTGAGTATAAGGTTCTTACAATTATAAAACTAACTAAGCAAGGCAAAATCTGTTTCTGTTTTATTGCTTACGCTTCTACTTGCTTTACTATTTTAGTCTTAAAAATAGAAGAATTTTCCATTATATAAGATATTAATTGCTTTCCATTTGTCATGCTACATAACCCTCTAAGAGATGTATTTATTAAGCAAAGTACCTATAACAGAAAGTGCTTAGATAAACCTTCCAGCTTTGCTTCTTTAATAAGAGTGTACGAATGCTACGCCACCATAATCACCAGCATCATGTAGTTTCAACTTAACCAGACTTTTAATTGAGTTAGAGGGCATTTACATTATTATTATTGGCTAGGATTTCATTATGAGTACGTATATCTGTAAATCATCGCAATCCTACCGTCTATGTTAAGGGCACCTTCTATCTAGCGCCTACCGCAGACAACCCCCGGCAGGGCCCCCAGAGGAGAAAATTAAAAAGAGGCCTGGGCTCTATTTATCATCATTATCATTGGCAGCAGCCGCTCAAGAGGTCTGATTTCAACAGCTTTGCTTATACCTATGACAAGGGCCCACGTTGGCATCGGACCTACCATGGGCTACATTGCATTGTTTTGGTCCTCCAACCGTTATCCACAACTCGAGGCTGTTCGCGAAAATAGCCTCACAACTCCAGCTTATTGGCCACTAATAAACGCTGATTAAATTCGGGACTGAAATTCGAATATTACGGGGAAACATACGCCTATAAGCATGGGAAGTAAAACGCTGGCAGTTACCACCAGCTGCCACCAGCTGCCACCAGCTAGGCAAGCGCCGGTGGTAGCCATGGTATAACTTCACTTTCGACTCACTTTGGATTCACAAACAATTGCGTGAGCACTTGTAAACGGTCGAATTTAACTTCATAATATTTGCAGTGAACGGGCTGCCTCACGTGTCCAGTAGCTCACAGTTCCCATTAGGTTAACAAATTTTTGCTAACTGCTTTTCTCTTCAACACAAACACACACCCACACACAAAAAAAAAATCACCTTTCTCTATCCTTTTCTTTCTGAAAAATTCCATCTAGCTTTCGTAGCAAAACTTTAATCCCTACAAGCTGACCGTCTCTCGGACTGAAAATCTACCAGCACTCATCTCGCCGTAGATCGGCATGGACAAACGGTATTTGGTTGGCCCAATATTGAGCGGCCATCGTAACCCATACTGACATCTGGATTCTTGCAGTCAATCCCTTCAAGGGGCTGTAGACGAAAATCACCACTCTGACATATGCTGGGCGTTTAAGCGAACTGGTACTTGCAAGTTTGACAAACGATGCCGCTATCAGCATCCGGTTACCTCCTCGAAGTTGGCCAAGGAGACTCCAAGCGAACTTACAGATTTCTTTGACAACAATGGACTTGGAGTCTCCACACAGAGAATTGATGGCAAACTGCGCGAGTGGAAGTGCCTACTTGGCAATGGAGTCACCATCTCACGCCCGCCGCCGGCAGTCGTGAGCCGATTCTTTAAACTGGGCCTAGAGCTCATGGAAGGGGATGTCGGTTCCTCGCAAGAGGTTATTAAGCGACTCGCAAACGATCAAGGCCTTCCATTTATAAAGGACGTTGTCGAACGACATCTTGCTGTGGCTCTTCAGATGGGCCCCAGCATCACCTTCTGGACCACAGAAGTGAAGCCACTGTTCCAGTTGATCACTCACCCCCGGGTTATCGACTCGTCCGTTCTGGAGCAAGAGGTTGTGACTATATTCAACTTTATTCTTGGAGTTGGAGGGTCTCGCATGAATCGACTCTTTGGATACCTGGCGCTGCTCGTGACAAAGTGGCCCCATGAAACTGATACCACATCCAAGATGTCGGTGGTAGAACTTTCACTCGCAGTCTTGTCCAAAGTTCTCGATTGCAATACTTCCAACATTGTCAACCAGAGCTTCGCTATACTAGCCACCCAGTTTGCAGAAACAGTTGCCGCAATCTCGGATGAGCAGGAAACGTTTGCTACCCTACAGTCTGTGAAGTACATCGATTATATCAGGCGACGGCTGCAAGTCGGCGAAGACATTCCCGAAATGTCGGATCCGCCAAGGGACCCTGTTGTGAGAGAGGAATTTGTCCTGCGCAGAGACCTGCCTGGGACCTTGTCGGCCGAAGGGCCAAGGCACGACAACGATTTTACAGATATATCGAAAATCAGCATTCTACCAACCTGCGAAGAAATCACGTCGCCGCGAGCAGAGTATCTCCCCACCAACGATAGTTCTCAGTGGCACATTGGCGGCATTCGCGGCCGTCTCGACAGAGAATTCCGCCTCCTGCGCGAGGATACTGTCGGCCAACTCAGAGACACAGTGAGAGATGTACTTGAGCACTTGAGATGCCCCCAGGAGGCGCACAGCGCGGTCAAGAACACCCTGAGAACATATACATACGAGAACCCCGTCCCGATGAAGGTCGACTTTCGTCGGAATGGTGGTCTCGAACTGCACGTTCGTTGTAGCCAGTTGATGGCTGCCGCTAAACTTACCAAGAAACAACGAGAAGAGTGGTGGCAACGCAGTCGTAGGCTCCAGGCTGGTGCACTCGTCTGTGTGATTTCCGCCTCCGGTCAAGTCCAGTTCTTTGTTGTTTCTCAGTCTACATTGAGAAGCCAGAGCGAGCCACGCTTTCCACCGCCAAAAGACAAAATAGCAAGCACTGATGAGGGAGACCACCAGCAAGTTTGGACCCTATCAGATGATCCAGACTACTTGTTTGTTACTCTGAGACTTGTCGAGGATAAAGTCGAAGATGTGAAGGAATTGCTTCAGTGGTATGGTGTCGTCAGCAACCACCACCAGCAACGCTACCTTGTCGAGTTTCCCGGTGTTCTCCTCGACTCGTTTAGGCATACACTAGCAGCCCTTCAACAGATGTATAAACAGCAAGATATGCCTTTCAGTCAGATTTTGGCACCTGCTTCAAATGCTGGGGCTGAGGTGGTCATCGAGCCAGCTCTCTACGCCAGGAAGCCGGGGTTCTATTTTGATCTTAGCTGTCTCCAGGACGGCCTTGTGGTGTCTCCTACAAACCTACCAGATTCTATTGAACTAGCGGCGGTTTCAACTCTTGATGCAACGCAATCAGCTGCGATTTTGAACACCCTGTCGAGAGAAATTTCTCTCATTCAGGGTCCACCCGGGACTGGCAAGAGCTACACCGGAGAGAAGATCATCCAGGTGCTGCTGGGGAACAAGAAAAGGGCCAAGCTAGGACCGATTCTATGTGTATGCTACACAAATCATGCTTTGGATCAACTGCTTGAGCACCTTTTAGATGCTGGAGTGAAAGGCGTAATACGAATGGGCTCCCGGTCAAAGTCGGATAAAATGGCAAATCTCAACCTGCAAAACATCGTCAAGCTTTTTGCAAAAACAAAAGAAGAAGCGGCAAAGCTAGGTCGAGCCGAGAGCGGTATAAAGCAGGTTATCCAAGACGTCAGTCGTTCTCTTCGAGAATTGGCGGACTGCGAATCATGGGGCTCCCTCAAAGCATTTCTTCTGGAGAACTATCCCCATCAATATGAAAGTATCTTCCCATCAGAGGAAGATGGGTGGATTGAAGTCACGCGCCACAAGCCGGAACAGAGATTTGAAAGATGGCTGCATACAGGAGACGATGCTGACGCTGTGCCGAGAGATATTTCGATCCTGGAGCAATCAGATTTGTGGGGGATGAACCATCCTGAGAGGCTGATTTTATTTGAATACTGGATGAAAAGAATCAGAGATCCCATTATACGTCTGATTTCTGAGCTTCATAACGAGTACTCGGGACACATTGAGGAGCGATCCAAGGTCGGCAACGACTTGAGCCTTCGCTGCCTTCAGCAGGCCAACGTTATAGGCCTTACAACGACTGGCCTAGCCAAGAATATAAAGCTCCTCCGCCGTTTAAGAAGCAAAGTGCTGCTTTGCGAAGAAGCAGGCGAAGTACTGGAAGCTCACATATTGACGGCCCTGCTTCCGTCGTTGGAGCATGCAATCCTGATTGGTGACCACCTGCAGCTTCGCCCTCAAATCAACAACTATGAGCTGCAAAGCACCAACCCGTGCGGTGTTCAGTACTCTTTGGACATGTCACTATTTGAGAGACTAGTCATACCGCCGCATGCTACGGATCCCCGTTTCCCATTCAGCTCTTTGGAGACACAGCGTCGGATGCACCCATCGATCTCGGCGCTCATCAGACCGACGCTGTATCCGGATCTTAACGACTCCGAGGGCGTCCATATGTATCCGCAGGTGGTTGGCTTGAAGAAAAGACTGTTCTGGATGCATCATGAACAACTCGAAGCCGGGGCCTCTGTGCACGATCCATTGAATACATCTCACTCCAACGACTTTGAAGTGGAGATGACAACGGCGCTTGTTTCTCATCTTGTCCGACAGGGCGAGTACCAACAAGGGCAGATAGCGGTGTTGACTCCATACCTTGACCAGCTTCACAGGCTTCGTCACCGTATGGCTTTGATATTTGAGATTTCCCTGAATGAAAGAGACCAGGATGAGCTGGCGGCCTTGGAGGTTGACACGGATCTTTCTTCAAAGCCGGGCCCACCAAATGCGAGCAAAAGCTCTCTTCTCAAAACCATCAGAATCGCCACTGTTGACAACTTTCAGGGCGAGGAAGCCGAAATCATTGTCGTCTCGCTCGTCAGGAGCAACACTCAAAACAGATGTGGGTTTCTCAGCACGCCCAACAGAATCAATGTGCTCTTGTCTCGGGCAAAACATGGAATGTACATCATCGGCAACTCAAACACATACAGAAGTGTGCCCATGTGGAATGACGTGATCAACATTATGGACGCACAAGGAAACATTGGCACTAGCATCCAACTTCAGTGCCCGCGCCATCCAGATACACCGATCCTGGTAAGCCAGCCAGACGACTTCCTTCTGTATGCGCCAGAGAGCGGATGCAATCTTGCTTGTCGAATGAGGCTTAAATGCGGCCATTCCTGCCTGGGCCGGTGCCATTCCGAAATCCTTCACAATGCTGTCAAGTGCCGGGAGCCATGTCCACGCTCAATGAAGGGTTGTGATCACTCATGTCCCCAGCGGTGCGGCGACCTCTGCCCGCAAATGTGCCCGTTTCTGATGAAAGACGTCAATATCACATTACCCTGTGGGCATGAAGTCAAGGACGCGCGATGTTGGGAGGTGCAGGACCCTACGCCGATCAAGTGTGAAATGCGGGTTACCAAAACCGTCCCCGGGTGTGAGCATGAGGTGGTGGTTGCGTGTTGGCAGGACGTAAACCGAGAGAATTACGTTTGTGATGCTTCTTGCGGCGGGCATCTTCCATGCGGACATGATTGCAAACAACCCTGTTTCGACTGCAACATTCGAACGAACAACATTGTCATTCGCACCATGCACAAGCCCTGTAAGCAGATATGCGGCCGGGGCTTCTCGACATGTCGACACAAATGCGGCCAGATGTGCCATGAAGGGAAACAATGCCCTCCATGTGAGGAGCCCTGCGAGGTGCGTTGCGGGCATTCGGAATGCAGCCGATTGTGCCATGAGCCCTGCGTGCCGTGTGCGGAAGGAAAATGCCAGTCTTTCTGTCCACATGCCGAGTGCTCCATGCCCTGTGCTGTACCCTGTGACTGGGTACCATGTTCAAGACGATGTGACAAGATGCTTGGCTGCGGACATCGATGTAAGTTGAGCTCTTCTCCAAGGGTGTTGTTGTATACCAGTTTAGGGAGCAGGCCTGTTATTGCTTGTATTGCCACGTTCCATACTAATAGAGAATCTCCATTAGGCCCATCGCTCTGCGGCGAGCAGTGCCCAGACATCAAGTTTTGTCAATCCTGCGCCCCTGAAGACATCAAGTCTGTTTGTGTGGACTTTCTCGAGATGAAGGAATACCGAGACATCGACCTCGACCAAGATCCATGCATCTTTCCCGATTGCGGCCATTTCCTGACTGTGGCCTCCATGGATGGTCAAATGGACATGATGTCGCATTACGACACGGATGAGAATGGAATGCCGGTCGGTATCTACAAAAAGTCGGAACCATTCTCGATGGACGGTGTCGGAGTGAGGGTTTGCGCAACGTGCAGAGGGTCGCTTCGGAACATTGCAAGATACGGCCGAATCGTACGCCGCGCCATTCTCGACGAGGCCACAAAGAAGTTTATTTCCTGGTCGCACAAGCAATACGGACTGCTTTCCTCCAGGTACTTGCTGGAGCAAGAAGCCCTCAGCGACGCCGGCGTCTTGGGCGCCGTCACAGCACGCGCGAAGCCCAGACGCTCAAAGTCTTCAGTGTTGCGATTTATGTATCTGGATTGCCTGGAGGAACACGTCCTAAGCGAGCGGTACGGCGAATTGCTCGCAACATGGATGGATATTCGCCTTTTTGCCAACGATGTCAAGGTAGATGAGCAGCCCTTCCAGCGAGTCGCCGACCTGGTCCGCCATGCCAACCGCCAGCACAAAACAAACAAGGAGTTCAAGTTTGACGAAACCGTCATTCAGATGAAGGGCTACATTCTCGCACGCACCTTGCTCCTCAAGTGCGAGATGGAAATCCTGAGCGACTTCTTCGCCAGATGCAACGGCAGGGCCCGGCTGCCCTTGAAATTTGTCCTCGACTTCACACAACAGTTTCGGGATTGCGAGGAAGTGATCCAGCTCGCGAACAAATCAGTGCACCCCAAGGAAGAGGTCCAGGCGCTCATATTCGAGGCCCAGCTTTGCGCGCTGTCGTGCAAGGTCGATGCTTGCTCGGTGCCGCCGGGTTTCGAAGGAGGCGCTGTCCCGGGCAAAGATGCCGTGCGGGCGTATGGGTATGCGCTCCTGGAGAGAGCCAGGGAGATGTCTCAGGTGTACCCGTCTACCATGATATTCGCCGGCGAGATTGACGCTGTCGCGAGCTCTCTCGATGGGTCGTACCGGCCACTTAGCAAAGAGGAGATGCGCAATGTTGTCGAGGCCATGGCTGGGGATATCGGCACGGGGGGCCGATGGTATTACTGCGAGAACGGCCACCCTTTTACGATTGGAGAATGCGGGAGGCCCATGGAAGAAGCGCGATGCTCCGAGTGTGGTGCTCAAATCAGCGACCGGAACCACAGGCTAGTGGCGGGAGTGGGCGAGGCCACTGAGCTCAATGAGATTACGCGTGGAATGGAGAGAATAGTGCTATAGATCGTCAGTTGCTATTTTGTTGTGTTCTGGAATGTAGGGTGGGTGCTCGGCGAGGTGGAAGGGTTGGGATGGTGGTTGATGTCGGACATCTGGAGAGCAACACGGAGGAAAGTGTGGTAAGAAGAAAGGGGTTGGGCTGACCGGGTGGGTTGGTTGGTTGTGTGTCTGTGAGGTGAGAGACTTGAGAGATGCCGGGTTGGATGGAGGTCGGAGAGGAAAGCGGCGAGGAGTACGGCTCACTCATTTCAACACTCTCGAATCTACCGCACAAAGTACCGCCCCCCTCTGGATTTTTGATTCGCGTTGCTAGGATGCGAAAAGGAACTTGCCTTGTATGTAGGTATTATCAGAATAAAGTGTACAGTATACTGTAGAGTCTTGAATGCACAAACCGCTATTGCATGCACTTTGTTCCGAAGCACGAAGAACAAACCACCGGCCACATCAGGAGACGACACGTTGAATTCTATAAAGAAAACGGTTATAAAGGTAAATTACTTAATTAACGCTCTTAAAAAATACCTATTATAATTTAATAATAGGGTTTTTTACCTAATAGTATATTACTTTATAAGGCTTATAGCTTTAAAAAGAAATTATATTATTTATAATAAGAAACTCTTAACTATTATCTCTTACTTAAAAGCTTAATTAATAGAACTTTAAAGTATTATGTAATTACTTACTATTCTTATAAATTATAAAAACCTAAGATACTTTACCTTATTAAAGAAAATATTAAAGAGATAAGTATATTAGATAAAGATACTTTTCTTATTTAACTTTTACCTTTATTATAAACCTAAAATATAAGCGTAATACTTTAATATACTCTCTTAAAGAGACTAAAACTAAAATACCTTTTTACTATACTTTAATAGTATTATTTAGCTAATAAATATATTACTTATATTATTAGGTAATCTAGCTTTAACCGCTAATAATAAAGAAAAGGTTAATAAGACTATTAATTCCCTATTAAGAATAAAGATATTTAATAATTATTACCTTTAAAGCTTATAAGACTAAGGTTAACGTAAAAATAAGGTAATAGTATATTAAATTAAAGTTATTTAAAAGAATACTTAAAGGTTTCTTAAGAAGGTAAATATACGAGAATAAATTATAAACTATACTCTTTTTATACACGAAACGCTATTATTTTAAGGCTATACCTAAACCTTAAAGTAAGAGCTACTTATAATAATACTTATATAACGCGTGTATAACTCTTTAATAGTAAGCTACCTTAAAAAAAATAATACCTTTAAGTTACTTTAATAGAACTATTATTAGAAAGAGATATCTTAAAATATTACGTGGTTTATACGTAATTACTATTATTATAAGGGATATAAGAGTAGGTAGCTTTAATAGAGACTCCTATAATTAATTTTAATTATAAATAGGTATTAGTTATAGATTTTAATTAACTTTATAATAGACCTTTTTACTTATAAGAAAGGGAATACTAAATACCTAATAATTATTATAGATTAATTATTTAAATACATGTAATTAAAGGCTATAATATTAATAGAGGCTAAGGCGTATACGAAATGTTTTAAGTACTACTAGTAGTAATTTTATAAATTCTTAAAATAAATTATTATAAACTATAGGTTAAATTAGCTTAATAAATTTTAAAATAATACTTTATAAACTTATAAAGATAACCTAGCTTCTCTTTATAACGTATTACTTATAAATAAATAGTAATATAAAACGCGTAAACTAAAAGATATAGGTAATTCTTTAAGTTATAATCTTATTTAAGTAATTTAATTAAATAGAATATCTTATAGCTTATTAGTTAGCCTTAAATAACTAAGACTTAATTATAATTAAAATAAGCTTAAATAAAGCCTTATATAAATTTAATATAACTATAATTTAAAAGCTACCTTATATATAAAAATTAAAGACCTTAATAAAGGGAAGGGTAATAGTATTTATTAATTACTTATAAGAAGAAATAAACCTAGCTTAAGCTATAATTACATTTACCTAATAATATACTTAAAACTTAATAAGTAAATAATAGTGCTTAATAGAGAAGTTTAAGATTAAAGATAATACTTAATTAAATCTATAAAATATTAAAATAAATTAATTAAGTAAAAAGCTAGATTAAGTTATAGTAAAATATAAGGTTATAAACGTATTAACGTTACTTATAATAAGGCTAAACGTTTTAAGTAGTATTTACCTAGTATTTCACGTTAATCTTCTAAAACGTATAGCTTATAACCCGCTTTTATTTTAGGAGTTATAAGACTTTAAATTAAGCCTTAAGTTAACGTAAACGAATAATAAGGTAAGCGGTTAACTAGTAAAAGAATTTAAGGTAAAGAAAATCCTTATAGTCAGAGCTCTTACGAATATAGTAAATACAAGTGTATTGTGTATTGTATTTTGTATTGTATTGTATTTTCGTGTATTGTATTTAAATACATTACATTACATTACTAAAATACTTATAAATGTATTTTAAGTAAAAAAGACCCTTGTTTTTTTAACTTAGAATTATAAGGCTAATTATAAGGGTTATAAGGGAAAATTTTATATCATTAAAAAGAGCTAAATTAGCTCTTCAAAATGCCCCACTTTTCACTATTATAAGTTACTATATTAAAAAGTTATAAGCAATTGAAAATTTGCCCCGCTTTACTTACTTTTTATTTTAAGACATAACTTTAAAGCTTAATATCTCGCTTAATATCCACATTTTAAGGTTAATTTTTAAAGATTTAAAATTACGTGACTTTTAGCTTTATTTTAATATATAATATGCTTATATAAGCATTTATTTATAATATTAGATATTTTTTAGCCTTATAATACATTTATAGGTATTCTTATCTTGTAATGTATTGTAATATATTACATTACAATACAATACAATACAGTATAGTAACAAATACAAAAAATACAATACATTTAGAGGTCTGCTTATAGTAAAGAACGCATTAAGGAGAGGTAAGAAACGAAAAGCCTACGTAAAATAGGTAGGTTATATGTAGCTAACCTAGGAGCTATTAGAAAACGTACGGGAGATAGTAGTATTATAATCGCGTTCGCCTAGTAACGTGCCTAGAACTTAACAAGCAAATAACGGCGCCTAGTAAAGAAGTTTAAGATTAGAGATAATACCTAGCTAAACCTATAAAATATTAAAATAAATTAGCTAAGTAAGAAGCTAGATTAAATTATAGCGAAATATAAGGTTATAAACGTATTAACGCTACTTATAGTAAGGCTAGACGTCTTAGGTAGTATTTACCTAGTATTTCACGTTAATCTCCTAGAACGTATAGCTTATAACTTACTCTTATTTTAAGAGCTATAAAACTTTAAATTAAGCTTTAAGTTAACGTAAATAAATAATAAGATAAGCGATTAATTAATAAAAGAATTTAAGGTAAAGGAAATTCTTATAATAAAAAACGTATTAAAGAGAGGTAAGAAATAAAAAGCCTACGTAAAATAAGTAAGTTATATATAGTTAATTTAAAAGCTACTAGAAAATATATAAGAGATAGTAATATTAAAGCGTTTTAAAAACTAATAGAGAAATATAAGGCAGAATAATAGCCTTATACCGCCTTCACGTTACGCTTAAACTATTATAATTATAATAGTACCTATATAAAAAAAAAAAAAAAAAAGAGTAATAAGAGCTTATAATAAGTTAAAATAAAGGTAATAAAAATAATACTATAATTTAAAAGCCTTAAATTATATAAGTAAAGAGACTATAAGGGGCTAGTAAATTTTTTTAGACTAATTAATTATAAATATTATAATTAAAGAATATATAAAAAAAAAAAAACACCTTATTTAACGGGTAATTAACGTAATTAAAAGAGCTAATATATAGCTAGCTTAAATATAAAACGTTTACGTAAAGTAAAGTTTAAATTACTAAAAACTAATAATAATAAAGGGAAATAATTCTTATTAGTTAAGATATAAGATAAAATAAACTACTAGTAAAAAGTAATAAAGACCTTTATTAAAGTAAGAAGAAGTAATGCTAAGAGGGAGCTATTAGAGTCTTTAGCCTTAAATTAAGCGAATAAGAAAGAGCTTAAATTAAATATGTTAATAGAATTAATACACTTAATAGGTAAGTAAACCTTTAATAAGAGGCGCGTAAACTAGAATTAAATTAAAGGCTTAAAGTAATATTAATAAAAGTAAAACTATCAATATTAATATTATTAACGCGCGATAAGAAACCCTAATAGAATAATATATTATAAGTATAGGAGCTAGTTTTATAAGAGAAAAAGCTATAAGATAAAGCTTAATTAAAGGTATTTTAGGAATAATTAAAGGCTTTTCTCTTATACTTATTCTTACTTTTATTTATTAATAAAGAATTATTAAAATACTAGTTTTAATTAATATTAAACTCTTCCCCCTTAAAGAGACGCTATAGCTTTAAGATAAGCGTAATTAGTTACCTAGTTATAAAAAATAAGAGTATATTTAAGCGAGAAGTAAAGGTAATTAACTATTAAGTTATAAAAGGTAAAAGCGTAATTAAACGGGAAATAAAGGTAACTAATAGTATAATAAAACTAATAAAAGAAAGATTTTTAACTAAAATAAGCTTATTAGAATTATTAAGGGATTATTTAAGAAGCTAATAGTAAGTAATAAGATTAAGAAGAACGAAAGAAAACTCTAATAAGATAGTATTAAAAGCGTAAATAAAACGCTAGTTATAACTAGTAAGGGATAAGCTAGTAAATTTAATTACCCTTTTAAGATAAGCTATTTATATAATATATTCTTCGTAGTTAATACGTTAATTATTAATAAGCTAGTTAAGAGCCTAAGTAATACTAGCTTAATTACGGTAAAAATCTATAATTATTACTTAATAGCTAGAATTCTAGTAAATAATAGCGCTCTTATAATAAATAATAAGCGTAAGGGATATACTAAGAATAATAGCTTACTAGGCTATAAATAATAAGTTTTAATTAGACTTAATAAAGGAGTTAATCGTTTAAATTAAATTAAAATTAACGCGAGTATAAGTAAGTATAAACCAAAATTTTTTTATTATAAAGAAGAACTTACGCGAGAACTTAGCCTAAAAAGCCTTAATATTAGCGCTCTTTTTAATAGCCTTAATAGTAATATAATTATTATAAGCGGTAATACGCTTAACTTTCTTCTATTAATAGTAAAGCTTAAAATTTACCGCGTAAATATATAACTTTTAATTACACTATTAATAAGTATTATAGTAGAGTTAATATATTATATTAGAATTAAAAGTATATTTATAATAGCTAGTATTTAAAAGTTAATTTTAATATTACGTATAAGGGTTAATAAGCTTCTTACTATTAGAAATCTCGTTCTTATTAAAGTTACCTTTTATAATAAAGTTACTTAAATAGCGCTTAAAGCGTAGAGTAAAAGAGGGTAAAAAAGTGCTAATAATACTAGCTATATTATTATCTTTCTTTTTTTAAATTAACGCGAGAATAAAGAGATTAGTTTAAAAGCTTAATAAATAAATTCTATAGAAAAACACGTGTAATAAGATTTAAAATTATTCTAAGAAAGGGGTAAGAATAAGGGATTATAAAGAATAAGAAGAAAATACTATAAAAGATTTATTTTATACTTAACTTACCTTACTTTTATAAAGAAATAAAAATAAATAAATATAAAAGATAAAATAAGAGTATAATATACCTTATATAGCTATTAGCTAGATACTAAAAGAGCTTAGGTAAGTAAAAGGGTATATTATAGGCTTAAGCTAATAGCTTAAGCTTAGGTTAAACTTAATATAAAGGTAGCTTAAACTTAACTTAAATAATTTATAAGTTAAGTAAAGATATAAAGGGAAGTAAAAAGAGGGAAACCTTTCTTTCTCTTTCTCTTTCTTCTTAAGTTTATTTTTACTTTTTAAAGACGTATACTTATAATAGTATAGTATAGCTAGTCCTTAACACTCTTCTTTATTAATTATATATAATAAGGTATTATTATCTCTTAAAGATATCTTAAAGCCCTTTAACTTAATAATTAAAGCTAAGTATTAAGAAATTAATTAAAGTATAAATCTTAAAGTATAAAATAAAAATAATACTTCTCTTAATATACTTAATATATTAATTATTATTACGCGCTTAAGAGATTAAATTAAAGCTTAATTATTAAGTTTAAGTTTAGCTTTAATAAGTTTTACGTTAAGAAAACCTTACCTAGTTAATTTAATATTAGCTTAAAATACTCGTATATAAAAGAGATAATATATGAAGTATTTAATATTTATTATATTACGTATATAAGTTAAGAGAAATATTTAATTAATTAAAAGAGAGTTATTATAATAAAGAGAAATATAATAAAATAATTATTATAATTAATTATTATATAACTTAATAAATATACTCTTAAAGTAATTATATTTACCTTAAAGGTAATAAGTAATTTAAGTATTCTTAAATTAAATAATAATATACTTAACGTAAATAATATAAAAATTAATATTTTAAAATAAGAAGATAAGGTAAAACTTAATAAATATACTTAAATATACTCTTAAATTAATTATATTTATCTTAAAAGGCTAAAGTAATAAGTAAGTTAAATATTCTTATATTAAATAATAATATACTTAATATAAATAATATAAGAATTAATATATTTAAATAAAGAGATAAGATATAACTTAATAAACTCTTATAAGATATTAATTAATAATAATAAAGGTTTTAAGTTATACTTATATAAGTATTATATAAAGTAAAGTATAATACTTTAATACTTAATTAATAATAATAATTATTATAATTTAATATAAAGAAAGTAAGCTATATAAGTCTTATTTAAGTACTTAAAAACACCTAATATTTTTAATAAATAATTATAAGTACCTTATTTTCCCTTATAAATCTATTTAAGTCTTTTTTTCCTACCTATACCTACCTAAAGCCTACGGGTAAGCAACCTACACGGGTACCCGTGGACCTTTTACACCCTATAAATGGGCTATCATATCACCCTGCATCTAGACAGCGCGACCCGCACAATGGTCGATGAATTCGCCACCAGCGCCTTTCTTAGTCACAAATTAAAAAATGGACGTCATGTACTTGTGGTCCCCATCTCTGAGAGCGCCATTGCCAGTGCCACCAGTGACAGTCTAGTGACTCTGGCTGAGCGGGCTGGATGGACTGTGGAGCGAATGCAGGTGAGAATATGCATACGACGATCCCTTTGCCAGTTTTAGGCGATTGATTCCACGAGGACCAATCTGATGAATCTTAGCTTCCATTTTCCGCACTTGGCGAGCTGGACGAGGTCGCAGCTGTTGGAACTGCAGCAGCGGCCGTACCCATCAGAGCTTTAGACAGGCTTTCAACGGGAGACAAGTTGGTCTTCCCGGGATCTGGAGAGATGTCCAATATCTCTCACCTGGCCAGCCTCATGGACGCCATCCAGCGTGGTAGACAGCAGGACGTAGACGGTTGGTGCTGGAAGGTAACTGGATTTGCCACCGCGAAACAGAAATTCAAGAACGGCTCGACAGCTGTCTCAAATGCTAAGACAACTGTATAATCTTCAAGGTTCTGTACTGGATATGCCGGGAGTCGGAGCTCTGATAGCTTCAGCACTATTGGTACGACAAATGACGGCGACCATATCGGTTGAGTGGCAATTGCTCAACCACGACTATACAAACAACCTCGTGCAAAAATCCTGGGATTCTGGGTTGAGCATTGTTATAGATGAGAAGGAATGAGATTATTTCCACTAAATAGTAAGTCCTTGTTTGAGAGTATCTTGTGTAACTAGAGTGTGGCCTCTATAAGCCATAACATGAAGAGAAGAAAGGGAATAAAGTCAAAGTAGTCCCGGTCTCGTTCGAGTTTCCGAAGAAGTCGCTGTTAACCTCACTAGCTATTGGTCTTTCGGCGCCATAGAGCTCTTTGAGCTATTTCGATGCAAAGTTTATGCACCTTTAACATGCTTCCAACTCGTCATGCTTGCCCCAAATTCGTCCCTCTTGCTACCAGCCTGGAGCAGCAAGGCCACCATATCAGTACGGCCAGTCATCACGGCGCGCTGCAGTGGCGTGTATCCAGCACTGTCGCGAGCATCGACTGATACATGACCATTCTCCAAAAGATATTGAAGCATATCTATGTGACCACCCGCCACAGCAAGATGCAAGAGCGGCTCGCCTGCATCTGGTATGGGTTGGCTGGAACCAGCAGCTAACTGCCGTACTAATTTGTCCACGTTGAATGATCTAGCATTTCTACCGGGGCTATCAACAGCCCGAGTATGTGCATAGCCCTTGGTCGTTACTACCGGGCAACTGCCGCACAGGGGGCACGATGGCACTGGCATTCGTGGTCGTTGCATCACGTCAGGTTCAACTAATGGCAATACGGAGCCAATTCGTGCCGCTGGGAACTTTGAGCTTGCACTAGTTGGAACATGCATCGCGGTTGGTACCTCAGAGCCTCCCAGAATTCCAGTAGCAGTGCTTGGCACTTGGAACGGGCCATCACCGAGCGTATCTGCTCCGTCACAGGATTCTGGCCATGCTTCAGAGTAGCCGCCCATCCAATCGGCCTCTTGCAACCTAGTGCAAGGCGTCAATAGTTGTGAGTCGATAACTCCAGCGCTGTCCTCTTTGGGAGCTATCGTAATGGTCGGACTGCATTGGGTGTTTTTCGCCTCTGACGAAGTGGACGAAACTGGCGATGTGTGCGTCTGTACGAAAGGAGCCGAGTCTTCGCGGATGCTTTGACATTGCTCGTTACTTGAAGCTCCCTCGCGCATTCGTTGTAGCTCTTCCCTGAGCATCTTGACCTCAATCGCGCGATCCCGCATGTTTCGTCCTGGAAAAGAGACGTCTCAGTCATCTGAGATCAGGATCCAGGGTGCCAATACCTACGGTACGCCCGCTGCGCAAGCCGGTTCTGGATCTTCCTCCGTTCTGTTGAATCCTGAAGGTTTGTCCAGTTCTCATCGGGCTTCATCAATTCAAGATAGGTATCTGGTATATTGTTGTTGCGACGCCTCGGCGCCGTAGTCCCCGGAGGCGCCGCCATGTCAAACTCGTCGCTCCTCTTCAAGCTCGAGCTGCAGATACAAATAAATACAACATTGAATGGTGGAAACGGCAGTGATTGGCAGCCGTGTATGCTTTTTGAAAGATTTGTTGACCAATACTGCGGAGGACAGTCTATTCCTGGCGCCTTTCTGGGTTGTGTCCTGTGCTGTCTGACATTTTATGGTCTGCCTGGTACTTGCCATCTAGCAGTATTTCGCGCTCTGAAATCCAAGGTCGGACCATACAGGTATCATGTACATCACCTATTTGGGAATCAAAGATGCGTAAATGCTGTTGGTTTGGTCGCTGGTGTGCTGTTGGTTGGGTCTGGTATACGTCTGGTCCAGGTTTTTGACCACAGCCTACATATGTAGTCACCACATCATACCCACAGACATATACATGTCAACTGGTACTTCTGTACGCAGTCATTAGCACTAGCAATGACAGGCAGCTTGGCACGGACACATCTCAGTCAAGAAAATTGGCGTATAAACCTGGGATAGATCTGTGCCATAGAGGCAGCAGGAAAGAGAGTGATGCTTGCAAGATGGCTGTTTGCGCTGCCTCGTCATATTATGGTCACAACAGGCGACAAAAGGAAAGAGTCTGGTACGTCCTGTGGGCAGGACGTATAGTAATCTGCATCATCCGTGGGCCGAGCCAGGCCGATGTAACACAGGGTGGCATCATGAAATGCACACAGCCCCAGAAAATCGTTTGCTAACAAACAACCTTACTACCAGACCAGACCAGGACGCGGCTCGGCTGAAGATTGGGGCAGTCTGGTGTCTCCGTGTCTCCGCCAAGGGCTCAGTTGGCTGCCAGTGATTGAATTAAGTCTGGTATTCAATGTTGAGGGTCTATTTGGCCACCCCTATGGCGGAATTGGCCACGATTTGGCGACTTTTGGCTGCGACCCCCTAGACCGGGTCCCCAGAGTGGTGGCCAAATAAACCTTCAAGTGCTCCATTGAATTGTTCGTCTCCAAGCAGCCTGCGTGGCTGGGTCGTGCCAAAGTTGGTACTGGTGGGTGGGAGAGTAAGCATTCTAAACCTCCATGTCGATTAATGCCAGTAAGCAGCAGAACAAGAATTACTACACCAGCCTATTCCATATTCAGCGTCAATCTCTCTGTCGTCACCAAAAGGGCATGGGCTGCTTGCTACTTCTGCCATGAAGCTTTCCAGCTTGTAAAAACGGTCCGAGTAAATGAGCTTTCGAGAGCTAAAAAGATGGACGGATGGATAGTCGCTTGTATTGCACAGTCTTTTAAATAACTCCATCTCTTTACCTGTGTATTGTGCGATTTGGTTCAACTCTGACCCGAGAACTACATCTTACCTGTTCATCATGGCCAAGTCATCGAGCACATCCTTAAAACGCGACACTTGGCACCTTCCCGTCATTGAAAATAGCACATCCTTGACTGATGGTCTTGGTGGTGTTTCTATTGCGACTATAGTGAAAGTTGCCTGGGCTGTGCTGATTTGGCACTACACAGGATCTGAGAACGTCAGCTTCTTGTCAATAAGCACGGCAGATGATGAACAACAGTATTATCCGTGCACGGTGCTTGTCCACGGTGACTCGCAGATTTCCGCCTTGACGATGCAGGTTATGCAGAATGTGAAGGAAAACACATCAACAGAAACATCTACCGATTCAACTCCATTTTTGCCTAACGAATCGCCACTCTTGAACACCTTCACGACACTCAAAACAGCCAACTGCTCGACACCTGTGACTGAAAGCCCCCCGGACCGCCCGGTCGAACTTTGCATTACTAAAATTTGCAATACACTGGAAATCTCCATTTACTTCAGGCCGAACGCCTTGTCTATGCAATTCGCCGACAGACTTGTTGCGACATTTTCTCATGTCCTTACAACTCTGGCCGGCACCCCCAAGGAGGACACAGTTTCGTCGCTGGACCTTGTGAGCAAGAGGGACAAGACTGAACTTTGGGCATGGAACAAGGCCCAGCTCCCTGAAACCGTTCATGACTCTATCCACAATTTATTTCAGCAACAGGCGGCAAGTCAGCCTCACGCCATGGCTGTGGATGCGTTCGACGGGTGCTTTACATACCGGCAATTGGACACTGCCGCCAATCGTTTAGCGCACGAACTTGTCCGAGAGGGAGTCGGTCGGGACTCCATGGTTCCGCTCTGTTTTGAAAAGTCGTGTTGGGCAATTGTCGCCCTGATGGGAGTGTTGAAGGCTGGTGGTGCTTTGGTCTTTATAGATCCTGCAAACCCCGAGAGCCGGCGCAAAGAGATCATGGGCCAAATTAATAGCAACCTTATAGTTGCGTCTCCCACTCAGGCACACTCATGGGACACTGCGGGCGTCAAGACCATCTCGGTAGATAAAGATCTCGTCAATTCGCTCCCTGACACAAGCGGGCCGCCAAAAACTAGCATGACTCCAGAAGACCTTCTCTATGTCATCTTTACTTCTGGGAGTACAGGAAAGCCCAAGGGCTGTTTAATTGAACACAAGGCCTTCCTCTCTGGAGCAGTACAACATGCTGCCAAGTCAAATTTGACTAGCACTAGCCGCGTGATGCAGCTTGCGTCTTACAGCTTCGATGTTAGCATGTTGGAAATCCTGACCTCATTGATATCCGGTGCCACAGTTTGCACACCGGGTGAGGCCTCCTTGTCCAAAGGTCTAGCCTCGGTCATTAATAGCTACGGCATCAATTGGACATTCCTTACACCCTCTATGGTGAAGCTGCTTTCGCCTGACGAGGTTCCAGGCCTGAAGACACTGAGCTTGGGGGGAGAGCCACTACACAAGGGTGATATCGAGACATGGGCACCATGTCTTCAGCTCATTAACGGTAAGTCCGAGTGTTTTTCAATGGGACGGATTGCGATACAACTAAAATACTACGCCACCCCTTGCACGTTAGAGCTGTGGGTGCAAGGGGTACGATCATCCGAAGGCTGGGAGTCCTTGGGCCAAGCAACTATTAAGCCATTACATTTAGCTAGCTATCTAGTTATGCAGAGCCGTGGTCTGACCTATATGGATTCCGTGTAAGGACCTGTCGTCTTCTATGCCGCTCATCCCTCATCTTCATCTTCATACCCTCTGGTGGAGACTCGTAAAACAGGTGACCACGATCAAAGGGCGCATCCAGCATCAAGCCCTGGAGCGTTTTTACGCGAGAGACAGCTACGTAGCTTAAACCAGTCTGAAAGTCCCGACAGGAGAGATCTGTCACGATGACATCTTCAGTGATGCTCTGCGACTTGTGAACCGTAATGGCGTAGCATACGATCAGGGGAAACTGCGTGCGAGTGCAGAGAGTGCTTCCGATGAGGAAGTCCCTGTCTACTGGGAGAATCGGGACAATCTTTCTGCCATCAGCGGTGGTCAGGAACACAGGTCCACTGTACTTGTCAAACTCCATCATGATAACACAGGGAGGGTCTTGGACTGGGTCAGCCCCCGGTGCCCAGCCGATATCGTAAACGGTACCGCGAGCGCCGTTGCAGAGACCAACTGGCTGCCAAAGGTTAGATGTCAGCATCAGACGGGCGCCAATGCATATAGGGATCTGCTTCGCAAGGTTGCCCGCCTTGTCATCAGGCGCCGCAGCCGCGCCAAGGCCGACATTCTTAGCCTTGACCTGAATGACTGGCCGGCCGAGGCGGTCGAGGTGGTAGTGGTTATATTCGTTCACCCTATCTTTCGTGGCGTATACTCGCAAGGCGTTGGCGAACCTGGCGACCTCCAGATCATCTAGCTTCGCCTGTACTCGACCGGAAAGGAGTTTCCAGGACTCGACTGACAGTTGGAGGAGCCGCAATTCCTCGAGAGCTGTGCGAAACGCCTTCTGATCGTCGCCCCGTTGCCGTTGGACAACCTTCAAGAAGACTGATTTATCGAAGCGTCTATATGCGTTCCTGCCTTTGATCTCCACTCCCTGCACCTCTTTATCGTAATAGAGCGGCTTCTGTAGCACGGGTGGAAGCTGGAAGAAGTCGCCAACCAGAAGGATGTTAAGACTACCAAAGAACTCCTCATTCCTACTCGGGAACGCCTCGCGCAGGCGGTCATCGATCCAAGAAAGCTGTCGCAGTCCCAGCATGCTCTTCTCATCGATGATCAGGTAGTTGATGTCCTTCAGCTTCTTCTGGAGCTGGGCCATGTCAGTGGGCGAGAGGGGCTTGAAGTCCTTGTTGATTGGAAGGTGTAACAGGGAGTGCAAAGTAGTGCCCGATATCTGATTTCCCGCGACGCCAGTGGGCGCGGCACGCCAAACAGGTGTCCCTCTCCCGGCAGCAGCGGCTTGGAGGTGCGCGGAGAGCAAATTAATGAGGTATGACTTCCCGGTACCACCTCCACCATCCACATGGAGCAGCAACTGAGAGGGTTCCTGATTCAGGAAGTGGTCCATCACGGTATCGTATACTAAGCGCTGATCCCGGTTTAGGGAATCTCGAGCTTCCAAGGGCTGATGATCCACATCAAGGTCAAGGCGGTTTGCCGCCTTGCGTTGCTTCCAGTAGTCGCCCTTGAGAATACCGTCATCAGTATACCGTCCAACGTGAGGGGTCCAATCATAATTGATGTCGATGTCTCGGCGGCCGAGCATGTCGATATCCTCTTCCTCCAGCGGGCGGTCGGGAAGCATGCGGGCGAGTTCATGCCAGTCTTCATCCACAATGGGCTCTTCATGGACCTCAAGCTCAAATTCGTCGTCCTCAGCCCTCAATTCATTTGTATCTGGCTCCCCATAATGATCGTCCGCATGGGTGTCACGGTGCTGCTCTCTGCAAAACCTGTACGCAGCCGCGAAGGAATCGAACCGCTGCCCGCCCACGGTGAGCAACTCCTCTGGAGAGCGATGCGGATGAGCCATCATCAATTTAACACGGCAGAAGTCACCAAACTGGGGAGATGCCTCCACGGACCTGTATCGAGGAAAGTAAGACAGGACTCTCTTCTTCGCGTTGGCAGCGAGTCTCCTCCACGTCTTGAGATTATACGATTGCAGGTACTCGAGGTAAGTTGCATCCTCGTGCTGGTCATTTCTCTCGAGATACCTCCTGTAGCTGCCGACGGTCTCGTTGACATCTTCATCCACGCGATACGAACGTGCATGTTGCTCCAAAGGACGGCAGTCGACAGAGACCACCATCCGCGTGCCTTCCTGCAGAGGAATGTTAAGGAGAAGATGGGAAATCTCCTGCGCCGAGTAATCTCTCTCGGCAATCAGCTTATTCATCAGGCGAGAGGAGAAGGATAATAGCGGCTGAAGGTGTGCCGTGTGCGGCAAAACCTGGTCTGCAAGCTTACAGTAAGGCTCAGTCTTCTTCTCAGATTTGCTGCAATACTTGGCAGCGTACGTAATAACCGCCTGTAGGCTGGTGCAAGGAGATATGTCGATATTGGCTAGCCAGCCTAGTATAATGGCGGGATTGAAGTGATTCATGAGGTTGTCATTCCGCGCCGCCTCGAAGACATAGTACGACTTGCCTTCCTTCCTGATCACTGCGGCCAGCTCCCGCAAGGCACGAGGAAAGTCAAAACGACACTCCCGCTCTGGATTGGCCGCATTGGCCGCCTCGATATCTGCAGCAGCGCCTTCCATATCCCTCGCCAGATCAACGGTTCTCTTCCTTACGCGTAAGCAGTATGTGGTATTGCATCTGTGGCGCTGGCAGCGGTTGACGATTTGTGAGAGACGCAGGAATGTCAGTTCTGTACTCAGTGGATCTACGCTCAGGGGGTTACCCTCACCCTGGGGCATAGTCCTAGTCGGCTCAGGATTAATGGCAGTGATGTGGAATCCCCACGTGCGTGCAAAAACATCACGAGCGGCTTCATCCACCATGTCGACTCTTGGGCAATTCTCCATCCAGTACAGGCCATGGTTGTGCGGACTGCCACGCCCTTGCCATTCATACCGATCCCAGTAATCCGTAATGTTGAACTTCTTGCTTAACACGATATCTCGAAAGAAACAGTATCGGCGGTAGAAATGGAAAGCAGCAATGTGAGGATTCTGACGCAAAAGTTGGCGCGAGAGACCCATCCTCTCGGACTCGGACGCAGCCAGCCATTCATCATATCGGGGCATGTGCTGGTAGAGACTCCGCCAGTGTAAATCTGCCGGGCTGAATGTGATGAATGCACCAGGACATCCAAGGTTGTAGGCATAGGCCTCGAGGTCCTGCCTCTTCCTGTTCCAGAAGGGGCGCGTGCCGCGAATAGGTACCGCATGTCTTGTGATTGAGTTGATTAGCACCTGCGCCTCAGGGTCCTCGCTGTGCTCCAGTGCCTGAACAAGCTGCTCCCGTGTGAGCGGTTCATGACTACCATCGTGTTGCTTCACGAAGAATTTGGACCGTGCACGGGCCTGTGACCGCATCAGAGTATTGAAGGCGACGAAGCGGAAGGTCGGGTGGCGTGCAAAACGCCCGTCATGCCAGCGCATCGCGTGCTCGATGTAGTCCTTGTAGTCGATTGACCGTAGCCGAGGCTCAACAAAGTCGGCTCTCCCGTCAGGAAAGAGGCAGGGAAAAGCTAAGGAGAGTAGGGCATGAGAGCGATTGAACTCATTAATGGGTGTGCGCCGTATATTCGGAAGCTGCAGCTCGTGCTGCACCTGCTCCTGGAAGCTTGTGGAAAGCCTTGGTTCAGCTTCTGGTTCTCCGGCAAGAATAGACCGCAGAGCATCGAGCTCCGTGTCCTTGGCCAAAAGGTCCGGCACCGCAGCCTCGTCCTCCAGGTCCGGTTCTGCCTCCTCATCTTCCTCGGGTCCAACTTCGGCAGCCTCCACCTGGCTCTGGGGGATGTCGTCCAGGACATTGCCATCTTGAGGCAATTGACTCAGCCGCTCTTCGTCGATGACGATGCATCGATAGCCAGGATGATGGCGCCGGAGGTAGTTAAGCCATATGGCAACTGGCTGGCGGCGTACACGGAACTGGCGGGTGAATTGCCGGCTAAGGTTTGCATGGGACGACGTATTGGAAGGACGGAGTAATACAGTGTTCAACTCCCGCGGCAAAAGCGGGAGTTGGTTGTACACCAAGCCAACCTCGCGGAGAAAGTGAACAACATGTCCCCGATATTTGTACTGCTGGCCCCGCACAAGCATAATATTCACGTGGACGTGAACACGGCCTATTAAAGACTCTTCAGTAGGTGTAAGCTGAGGCAATTGAGTCGGTACGGAGCCAAAATCCAACTGGTTGTCCACAGAGAAGAAGTACGGCTCTTCAGGGCCGCGTTTATCATCCTTTCGACAGCAACGCGCACAAATGCCATCAGAATCGATCTTCATCTGGAACCAACGCTCTTGACATCGACCACAAAATTGCATTTGGTCATTGTCCAGCTTTGTCCAGAACTCACGGAGGATTGCTTTATCACGACAGGTCAAGGCGCAAGCGTCCAGGTCCCCATTCCACACCGGATCTTGTGCGTGAAATACGGCCGATTCTTCAGGTGGAATCATCACTGGACTCCGGTACCGTCGTGGCGGCCCCGACGATCGAGTTTGCCTTTGAGATTTTTTTGGCCGCCCTCCTGTACCAGGGGCAGGACCACGGCGAGCACGGCGACGAGGCCCTGACTTTCTGGAAGGCTGCCGCGAGCAATAGCGAAGAGGGCTTTCGTCCAAGGCATTGCTATTATCGTTCCCGTCTTCGTCCCCTAGATCGGAATCAGACTCTACCCCTAGGTGTTCGAGGTACTTCCGTGGTCGAGCAGGTGAAAGCAGCAAGTTGAAATAGTCCTCGACGTCAACATCAGATTCAGAGAACTGTCCCCTGTCATCCGCTTCCTTGGTCATTCCATCCCCATCTGGGAGCTCATTTGCCTGTAGTCGATCTTGACTCCCAGCTACGTTCCGTGGTTAGCTTGAACAAACTGCCGGGACCACAGCACAAGGATACCTTCTCCAGGACCATCAGAACCTTCAAAGACGCCGAGTTGAGAGATTGTGGGAGTTAGTGACACAGCCTCCCCTGCACGGCGTCGTGAACGATGGTCGCGCCGAATAGTGGCCTGCTTGGCCCTGGCGCCGGCCTTGGAGGCATCATCTTGCGAGTCCTTCCCGCCCTTGTGGAACCTAACAGCCAGGTAAGAGTAGTCCACACCAGTCGTGCTGCTTCGGACAGTAGATGGATCAGAATGTGAGGCGACAGGATCGGTCGAGGGCGGCACAGGCGGTGAGGGAGCTAGAGCCCGGAAGAGCCGCGAGCTCGCTTGGGTTGGTGGGATCGGCGTCCCCAGCACTATCTGCGGCTGGCTGCCTGGCTCTCCGAACAAACTCCTAGCTGTATGTTGTTGCCGTAGCTTCTCTGGCGATGTAGGTTGGGTTCCAGATCTCTGGTTAGGAGGCGATAGGCCAGCGTCTCTGTCGGTTCTTTTCGGGGCAGATCTCTCAGCTGAGGTAGGACGGACAGCCAGCTTTCTCAATGCAAGGACGGCACCTTTGGACCTGGCACGCTTGATCAGGTTAGGGAGGCATATATAGTATATCAATGGTGTCAGTTACCTCGGAATTGCGGTGGTCCCGGCATTCCAGACAGGTTGTAGTTGGATTGGCAGATTTCCTCCTGCTAACGAAATTACTTGGTGATTTTGTTCGGTCGCAAGACGGGCAATGGACTGCCAATTCAGATCTAGGACTAATATTACCCCTAGAATCATAATCCATACCCAACCATGCGGTACATCTGTTTCAATAATGGAAGAAAGGCTGCTGGCCAAGCAAACGAACAGATCGCTGGGCAAATTTAGCGATTGTAAACGATTGTAAACGATTGTAAACGATTGTAAACAGAGAAGTAAACAAAGAAGCACCGACAGACGGTGGCTGTCCTTTACCCACTTTTCTAGAGCCACCAACCAATCCAGCCTTCTTTCGCGATTTCCCATACAAAATTTGGACCAATAGAAACTTATTTGTCAAGCCTGCACCAAACCCTCATTATTCGGAAAACTTATGGATTAATGTAGAGTCAGCCTTCGGCTGAATTAACGCATATACCTAACTAGGTTATGGCCCAATTGAGTGTTCTGTAGCCGCCGCTGGTGACGCCAATGTTCAACCGGACGCCGACCCAGCGAACATCGGCCGAGCCGTCGGAGGTCTCTGCTGGATTGTTCACGCGAATGACCACAACAAACTCGTGTCCATTGGTGCTGTTGGTGAACTGCTCATCTCCGGCCCCATCTTGGCCCGCGGCTACTTGAACGACCCGTCGAAGACGTCGAAGTCTTTCATTGAAGATCCCCCGTGGTCGACCGAATGGCTGCGAACCATCGGCGCCAAACCCGAGACCTCGATGCGTTTATACAAAACTGGTGATCTTGCCAAGTTCAATAGCGACGGAACTATCCATTTTTTGGGCCGTAAAGATCACCAGGTAAAGCTAAATGGATTGCGTATTGAGCTAGGCGATATTGAACACAACATTGCGCAAAATGAACACGTGAATCATGTTGCCGTCTTCCTGCCGAAATTAGGGCCTTGTAGTGGGAAGCTGGTCGCCGTTCTGAGCCTCCGCACTTTCGCTGTCGAAGCACAACCGGGGCAAAAGGTTGCAGTAGTGAGCACAACTGATCATGAAGCTTTAAGAGACCAGATCGCAAATGTTCGTCAGTTCCTGAACGGAGAAGTGCCTGAATACATGTTTCCCTCAGTATGGATTGTCATAGAAGCTTGGCCTCTGCTTATATCCGCGAAGCTAAATCGCAAACTAGTCATGAATTGGCTGATCTCGATGGACGACTCAACTTATAGGCGGCTGATGAATTTGGGGCTGGAAGACGAGAATGATTCAATCTTGTCTGAGTCTGAGACTACTCTTCGCGCAATTTACAGTCGCATCTTGAATCTGGCCCCAGATCTGATCCCTGTCGACAGGCCCTTCCTTACACTTGGGGGAGACAGTCTCGCCGCAATGAGAGTTCTAGCCCATTGCAGAAAGGCTGGAATCCGTCTCAGATTCGAAGACATCGTCAAAAGTAGTGGTATTCGAGACCTTGCCTTTCGAATTGAACAGGAAAGGGCGAATGAGGGAGAAGACTTTAGCTTGCCAATCAAAGCGTCTCCTGTCCAGTCCATGCTCCTTGGTCCCATTCCACTAGGCGACGATAACATCGGGTTTAGAGAAGCCCCCTGTCAGGTTGTGGTAATCAAAGTAGAGCGAGACATTACCCAGGATTACTTCAAGGCCGCTATTGAAGCGATCGTCTCCTAACATGCCATGTTGCGTGCTCGATTCTCCAGCAGCCCTGGCCACTGGGTGCAGACAACCGAGCCCCAGACGGAGGGATCATTCCACTTCAACGTCTACACTGCGGACAGTGTTGCGGATATCACATGTATTGAACTATCCGCAAGACGACGCTTACGGCCCTCGGGTCCTGTTTTCTCTGCAGACCTTGTCATCATGAGATCACATCAACTTGCGATTATGGCTGCTCATTCAGCAGTAGCAGATACAACATCGTGGAACATCATCCTCCAGGACCTTGAATCCTATCTTTTGACTGCGTCACTTGAAAGTAGGGCTAAAAGTCACTTTCGTCAGTGGGTCGGGAAGAGCTTTGGCCGCGACTCGGCGTCTGATCAACTACCAAACAACGGATCTTCGTCTGTGAACACACGTTCATCGAACACAGACGTGTTGGAGGTGGTAGAGAATACTTTTATAATCGACCGAATTGCGACTGACAAACTCCTGAACTACGAAATTCACAAAGCTCTTCGCACGGAGCCTGAGGACATAATTGTAGCTAGCATGCTTCAGGCTTCCAGTGAAGGGAATTTTGATACAATTTTGCCGGCTATACACATGTTTGACAGCAACCGTACATCTGAGGATAGTGAACTGAACTTTTCAGGCACCGTCGGCTGTTTCAAAGTATTGAACACGGTATCGATTGAGGCTGCTGAAATCGACAGTATCCTCGATATACTTAGAAGGGTCAAGGATGCTCGTCGAATCTCAATACGGAATGAGACAAAAACTCCCGGAGCAAATGAAAACGATGAGCGAAGTGTGAGAAGCGGCGAAGCATTGGATATTCACTTTGAGTATCAGGATCCAATTCATACTGGCACTAGTGTCGGCTCCAAGATTAGGCTTGAAAAAAGCCGTCTCTTTGATTGTCAATTAAGGAGTCTGCACAGCAAACCCGAAGGGACCTTCCTTATCGATGTCTTTGCTAGGCCAGTGGAGACGGGACTACAGATAAGATGTGTTTATAACCCATCTCTCCAGATCCGGGACAAAATTCGGGGATGGTTCGAGTCAGTAGAGCATTCTATCCATAGTCTGATGGATGAAGTGGTCAGATCTGGTACCCAGTACTCTTTGGCAGATTTCCCTTTGCTTCCATTAAACTACAATAGTCTCGAAGCATTGGTTACGGATCGTCTCCCTGCAATTGCGGCTGACATGGACATGATAGATGAGGTGTATCCATGCTCTCCAATGCAAGAGGGCCTCTTGATCAGCCAGAGTGTTTTAGACAGCGGTGTCTACCAGCACTTCAACATTGTAGAGATCACACCTCGCAAGCCCGAGGCAACGGTAGATGCCGCGCGCTTGGCTAGTGCCTGGAGGCAGGTTGTTCAGCGGCATTCGTCTCTTCGCACTGTCTTTATAGAAAGCTCGGCTAGGAATGGCTTATTCGATCAAGTTGTTCTCAAGAAAGTCGATCCTGATATTGTCATGGTTGACTGCGCAGTGTTAGAAGCGGATCGCGTATTCAAGGAGCAGGGAGCTTTACTATTCGCCAGCGGAATGCTTCCTCATCGACTTACCATCTGTCAAGTATCCGCCGACAGGCTCTTGATTAAGTTGGATATTAACCACGCTATCATTGATGGTAGCTCCATTGCCAATATTGTTTACGATCTTGTCTTGGCTTATGAAGGTCAATTACCTGTCGACCAGGCATTCAGATTCAGCAGCTACATCCGACGCCTTCAGCAGCTTCCTGCGCAGCCGGCGCTTCAGTTCTGGAAAGCCTACTTGGTGAATCTCCGGCCTTGCCTTATTCCTCCACTGGCTCAGCTGGAGGCAAAATGTGTTGAAAAATTGGCCAAAGAGGCGCAAGTCCAATTCAATTTAGCCACAGACGTTCTGTACAAGTTCTGCCAAGAGGCAAATGTGTCGCCTGCGAGCGTTTTCCAAGCTGCATGGGCTTTGGTTCTACGATTATACACTGAGTCTGATGACGTGTGTTTTGGTCTTATTTGTTCTGGCAGAGATGTGGCACTGCCAAATATTGAAGGTGGTGTCGGGGCTTTTCTAAACATGCTGGTGCATCGGCTGGTTTTGGCTCAAGATATGCAACTTTCTGAGTTAGTTGGGAGAACGGCTGCCAGCCTCGTGGAATGTCTGCCGCACCAGCATATTGGCCTAGCAAACATCCAGCACGTCACCCAACTCCGCAGATGGCCCTTTTTTTAATTCTGTCATTACTTTCAATAGCGATGAAGGGCTTCAGGTACTGGATGACAGCAGCATTGACGTAAAGAACATCTCGGTCAACGATCCCACCGAGTATCCTCTTACGCTGGATATTTGGTTCTCAAGCGGCCGTGCCAGAGCAACCCTACGACATTGGGTAGACTTTATGACCCCTTTGCAGGCAGAGAGTATTGCTAGCACTTTTGAAAGGGCCGTCCATTGTGTACTGGCTAATTCTCAAATGACCATTGGGGAGCTCGAACTTGTTGGTGAACACCACCTCGCTAAGCTTGTCGAGTTTAACGGCCATAGCCGACCAAGATCTGAACGCCTCATATTCACCCGTTTCGAAGAGAATGCTAGAGCCAAACCTGAAGCTCCAGCAATCCACGGCTGGGACGGCTCATGGACATACACAGAGCTCGACAATATCACGAACCGTTTAGCACACCACTTGCGCAATTGGGGTGTTGGCCCTGAGGTCATCGTCCCGCATTGCTTCCAGAAGTCAGGTTGGGCAGTCATAACAATAATGTCCATTCTCAAAGCCGGTGGTGCTTTCGTAGGTCTTGATCCCAGCCACCCTGTTCGACGGTTAGAATACCTGGTCAGTGAAGTAAATGCGACCGTAGTTTGCACTACTGCTGACAATGCACGTCTGTTCGTGGGAATGAGAAATTTGAAACACCTTGTTATAGTCCAACCTAAGCTCATTGATAGTTTGCCGGATGAATATGGCCATCCTCATACAGAAGTCAAGCCCAGCAACGCAGCTTGCGTGGTGTTTACTTCGGGCACAACTGGCAATCCAAAGGCTATCGTTATTGAACATTCTTCAATGACAAGCAACTCGGACCTGATGGGCCCTGTATTAAAACTCGACAGTTCTTCTCGAGTCTTTCAGTTTGCTTCTTACACATTCGACGTGTCGAACCAGGACATCCTTACTACGCTGCAGCACGGAGGATGCGTATGTATACCATCTGAAGACGACCGCCTCAACGACCCAGGAGCGGCTATTGAGCGACTCGGCGCAAACTGGGCCAACCTGACCAGCACAGTTATGAGTCTCATTCAGCCGGCTACAGTTCCGTCCCTAAGGCGTATCTTTCAGCTCGGAGAGCCGCTCTCCCGGGAGGCTAAGAACCTTTGGGCTGAGAAGCTGGAACTATATAATAGTATGTGTAAAAATAACTTCGTTGCAGAGCCGTCTAACATAGCTCTCTAGCTTATGGTCCGGCGGAAGCGGCTGTGTCGGTTACTTGCACCGCTCCGCTTTCAGTTGAGTCTAGCAGCTCAAATGTCGGCACAGCTCCTGGTTGCTCGGCCTGGGTGGTTGACGTGACCGACGTCAATAAATTGGTCCCACTTGATGCCATTGGAGAGCTCCTACTCGAAGGTCCTCTCCTGGCGCGACTTTACCTGAAGAACCCGGCCAAGACAGCCGCAGCCTTTGTCGAGAATCCCAGCTGGGCGCAGAGAATGTACCCTTCGCAGAATCGTAGATTTTACCGAACTGGAGATCTTTGCCGTTTCAACAGTGACGGGACTCTCACTATTCTTGGTCGTAGAGACACTCAAGTCAAAATCAACGGTCAGCGAGTAGAACTCGATGAGATTGCACATCAGATACAACATCAACTTGGAACAAGAGCTCTCGTGTCAGTTGATGCCATCCGCATAGATAAGACTTCCCGGAGTAAGGCTCTGGTTGTCGCCTTTATTCAGTTCTTAGACCAGCGATATGAGGAGGCGGATTCTGATGATATTTTGATCTCAGTCGATGAACAGCGGGCTGCCGAGTTCGTAATCCTGCATCACAAGCTTCGAAAACACCTTCCCAAATACATGGTGCCTTCGCTTCTCATACCGATTCGACATACTCCTCGCACGGCAAATGGAAAACTTGATAGATCCAAGCTCGACGAGATTGCTTCCAGTTTATCAGATGACAAACTATCCAGCTACAAGCTGAGGATTGGCGAGGGTCAAGACCTCAAGACTGATGAAGAAAAACTTCTACAAACACTCTGGAGTGATGTTTTTTCCGTCTCTGCAGACAAGATCAGTGCAAACGACAATTTCTTCCGTCTCGGTGGAGACTCCGTAACGGCCATGAATCTAGTGTCAGCAGCCCGTGCCAAAGGAGTGTCGATTACTGTCAGAGACATATTCACATCACCATTACTTTCAGAGATGACCCTAAAACTAAGAAAATGTGAAGAAAATCAAGGAAATGAGCCATTTGACCTTCTCCAAACATCATCTGAAACGCTCAAGGGCATCAAAGATGAGGTCGCGTTACAGTGTGGTGTTCCAAGTGAGCAGGTTGTTGACTTATATCCATGCTCTCCGTTACAGGAGGGGTTCATGGCTTTATCCGCTCGCCAGAATGGTGTCTATAAAGCGCAGAGAGCATTTCGTATTACGGACAAGGACTTTGATTGGTCAAGATTCAAGCAAGCTTGGGCTATCGTGGTAAAATCAGAACCTATTCTGAGGACACGCATCGTTCATGTGAATACAATCAATCGACCACTTCAAGCCGTGCTTGAGGAGGATGGCGATGTCGAGTGGCTCGAAAAGGATAATTTGGGGGCATACCTCAAAGAGGATAGGAAGCACATCGTCTCTTATGGCAGCGTACTTTGGAAGAATGCGATTATTCAGGATGGTACATCATGCTATTTCGTTTGGACAGCTCACCATGCCATATACGACGCTTGGAGTACTGGTATTTTATTTGACCAGATCAGCCACGCCTATCGGACTGGCACAGTATCGACTAAGGCTACTGACTTCAAGAGGATGATCCGACACCTTTCTTCCCTGAAAGATAAAGATGCAAAAGCCTTCTGGCTATCACATTTCCCGGAAGACACGGGTATACCTACCTGTTTCCCAATAACGCCATCAGCAGCTCAACAAAATTATTGGCCCGATCAATCATTCCGCCTGACAAGCGGAGTGGTTCGATTCCCTGGTCCCCAGACCATTTCTGTGGCTACTATACTACGGGCAGTTTGGGCGCTGACCATTTCACACTACACAGACAGTAACGATGTCGTTTTCGCTGAGACACTATCAGGTCGAAACGCTCCTATATCAGGTGTCTCTGACATGAATGGCCCTGCTATAACGACCGTTCCAGTCAGGATTCGAATAAATCGGGCGAATGGAACAAGCATCAAACAATACCTGGAGGCAGTCCAAGCTCAATCAATTGCCATGATTCCATTCGAGCACACTGGCCTGCAGAATATCAAAAGGTTTGGAGCAAACGCCAAGTCTGTCATCGACAGTCTGACGAATCTGTTTTTAATCCAGCCATCATCTTTATCATCTTCATCTGGGACAGGCATCGATGGCTTGGAGACGGTAATTAATAAATTTGAGGATTACGACAGCTTCGCGCTTGTGATTAAGTGTATTTTGGATGAGGACCGCAGTCTAATCCTAGAGGCCCAATACGACAAAGCAGTCATTCAAGCTGAGCAAATACAGCGCATACTCCAACACTACGATTTCATGATCCAGCATATAGTCAATGGTAGTATTTATTTATCCCTCGCCAAGTACACACTAACATATTACAATAGCATCTTGTATACCCTGCGATACGCCGGTACCTCCAGCCGACACACTTGACAGTATACCTACGATAGATCCCGACGATTTTAGAAATGTCAAGGAGTGGAACAAAAGCCTTCCCCGAACCATAAAAGCCTGTGCTCATGAACTCATTGCGCAGCGGGTGGCGCAACAACCCAACGCAGAGGCGATTTTTGCTTGGGACGGCAATTACACCTACCACCAAGTTCAAGAGGCCACTGAGAAGCTGTCTATCCGTCTCCAAAGCCTAGGCGTCGGCCCAGAAATTGTGGTCAGCCTTTGCTTTGACAAGTCCAAATACGCCGTCATAGCAATGCTTGCCGTGTTAACAGCAGGCGGCGCGTTCACGCAGCTAAGCCCAACATATCCTGCTGCCCGCAGGGAAGAAATACTAAGCGCAATCAACGGAAATATTGCATTATGCTCGCCACAGCATGAATCTTTGTTCAGCTCAAGCTCTTGTTGCACTCTTGTGGTTGACGACGAACTCCTTAACTCTCTCCATCATGATTGTGGCCCTATTGCTACCAACATTCAACCTCACAATGCAGCGATTGTACTTTTCACATCGGGAAGCACAGGAAAACCCAAGGGAATTGTCGTAGAGCACCAGAATCTCTGTTCTATGCAACACTATCAAGCTGCAAATATGGGCATTGACAAACTGACACGGACCTTCCAATTTGCCGCCAATGTATTCGACAACTCTAACTCAGATGTGTTTCTTACCTTGATGCAAGGCGGGTGCTTATGTATTCCATCTGAAGAAGAGCGACTCAATAACATTCCAGCGGCCATTAACAAGTATAACGCTAATTGGTGCTGCGTGGTGCCTACGGTGGCCGAATCATTGGATCCCAACGAAGTTCCTACACTTGAGCACCTCTGCTTAGGCGGAGAGAAAATTGGCCCTGAACTGCATTCCCGATGGGCGGGGAGAGTTAAACTTATAAATGTAAGTTTGGTAGATGACCTCGTCTCTTTCAGGGCAAAAAAGCAAATAACTCGCCTGGAGTTTACTAGTACTAAACCAACAACCAAATTAAGGTATACGGACCAGCCGAATGCACAATCAATACTAGTTCCACATGGCTACAACCAGGCATACTGTCGAATAGTATTGGCCGTGGCCAAGGTTGTCGAACTTGGGTCACTAGCAAATATGACTACAACCAACTTGTTCCCATTGGTTGTGTCGGCGAGCTATGTGTTGAAGGACCAATCGTAACCAGAGGCTACCACGGAGAATCTCAGCTGACTGCCAGAACCTATGTTACTAATCCCAGATTTGCACAGAGTCTTGGTATCTCCAATTTGCGCATGTACAGGACTGGGGATCTAGTCAAATACGCTCCTGATGGGTCGTTATTGTTCATGGGTCGCAGTGACGACCAGATTAAGCTCCGTGGCCAGAGGATTGAGTGCAGCGAAGTTGAATTCCACATTATTTCCAGTGGATTCCCTGCCGACGGTGTTCTGGTTGATCTGATATATCAATTGGGAGATAGGGCAAAGCCAGCTCTTGCCGCATTTATTCAGCTTGATGCAGCTGACAGTACAACCAACATGTCATCTGTTCTGAAGCAACTGTCGGCGTCTGAGAGGCAACGTTTGTTGGCAGTACAGCGACATTTAAGAGACAAAGTGCAGCCATTCATGGTGCCGTCGTTCCTCATCGGCCTTCAACAAATGCCGTTAACCCAGACTGGCAAGAAAGATCGAAGAACACTCCGTGAAATTGGCGCGCAACTCACGAGAGAACAACTGCAGCAGTACTCACTGGTAGGCCCCAGTGACTCTGATAAAACAGCACTCACAGAGGTGACAGACGCTGAGAATGAGCTGCGAACGCTGTGGTCTGAGGTTCTAGGAGTCCCTGTGGACTCCATTCATGCTCATGACCACTTCTTCCAATTGGGAGGTGATTCAATTTGGGCCATGCGACTATCGTCTGCAGCCCGTCGTATCGGCAGAGTGCTATTAGTTGTCGACATATTCAGCCATCCGATTTTGCGTGACATGGTGGAATATTTCAATGTGGCTGTCGGTGGAACTCGACCAGATCACGTACAATCACCGCTCGCCACTAATTCATCTGCTATTGCTCAAGCCAGCAAGAAATGCAACATCAAACAGGAGGAGATCGAAGACATATATCCCTGCACTCCTTTACAGCAGAACCTGGTAGCAGTCACAACAGACAAGCCAGGGGCTTATATTGAGACGAAGATGTTCCATCTGCCTGATTCAGTAGACATCGACAACTTCAAGGCAGCATGGCAGATAGCGGCCGACCTGTTCCCTATTCTACGAACCAGAATTATCCTGGGAATTGACGCACAACCGCTGCAAGTGGTCGTCAAGGAAGAGCTACCTTGGGAAGAATTCGATGTCTCGGTCGACGATTACCTTGCAAGTGATAAACTACATACCGTCGAATATGGCCGTCCACTTACATCGTTTGCTATTGCAACAAAGCCGCGCATATTTATATGGACCGTCCATCATGCCTTGTATGATGGTGTCAGCGCTGCTAACCTGCTGGTTGCTGTCGAGAGGCTGTACAAGCAGAAATCGCTGCAATACTTGCCAATTGCTTTTAGCCGATTTGTAAGCTATCTCGGTGAAGTCGATGGTGACGCTTCAGATACGTTCTGGCATGAGCAACTCAGTGGCGGGTCTCCTAAGAGCTTCCCGTTGCTTCCAAGTCCAGTGTATGAACCTCGCCCAAGTTCTAGATATACCTGGGCGTTCAACATACCGAAGCGTCATAGGTCCTCTGGTATTCGAGATTCAGCTATCTTAAGAGCGGCTTGGGCCATCATTACGGCGCGATATGTTGAATCAGATGACATTGTGTTTGGGGCTGCCCTCTCCGGACGCGACAGTCCCATAGACGGAGTCGAGGGCATAATTGGGCCAACAGTTACCACCGTTCCTATCCGCGTGCGCTTAAACAGTACACAAAAGGTCATTGATTTCTTACATACGGTCCAAAATCAAGCAGACAGCATGATTCCATACCAGCATGCTGGCTTGCAAGCTTTGCGGGGTCTGGGTCCGGATGTGCAAGCCGCTTTGAGTCTGAAAAGCCTTTTTGTAGTCCAGCATTCTTTGGAAAACCTTCATGTCGATTTTTTCCTCGATGAGGTGGAGGGATTTGGAGACTTGATGACAGGGTATTATGACTATCCCCTGGTGATGGAGTGCATTCTCGGCGCTACGACGGAAGGACGTGGTCAAAGTGACATCCAGATCACTATGGATGCCAGATTTGATGCAGTCGTCATCCCGAAGAAGCATATGGTGAGACTTTGCAGACAGTTTCGCCACGTTGTTGAACAACTCGACAATATAGAACAACTGGACACATTGGACGACATACGCCTCGCAAGTCGTGACGATGTTGACCAGGTAAGTTCCTGGAATGCTTCGCAACCTTGGGAGTGCGTAGAAAAGACTGTTCATGATATCATTTCCGATCAGGTTCGCCTGAATCCCAATGCTGTTGCCATTACGGGTTGGGATGGTCAGATGTCATACCTCGAGTTAGATGAGCGCTCAACACGGGTTGCCAAGATTTTGGTGTCAAAGTCCATTGGCCCTGAAACTGTTGTCCCTCTGTGCTTTGAAAAGTCCAAATGGGCCGTTGTCGCGGCGCTTGCTGTCCTGAAGGCCGGGGGTGTCGTCACTCAGCTGGGTGTTTCACATCCTTTAAGTCGCAAGAAGGAAATTCTCGAAGACACCAGAGCAAAGCTTGTATTGGTACCGTCGACAAATATTGGTGACGATTTTGCTGGCATAGTCCCAACAATGGTCATCGATAATCAATCAACAACCCAGCTACTTAAATTTGATACACCCCTTCCAGAAATCAGGCCCAGCAACGCAGCGTACATATTGTTCACTTCGGGAAGCACTGGGCGGCCAAAGGGCATTGTAGTTGAGCACCGGAATCTTCCATCCAGTTCGTTCGCCCACGGCAGGCAATTCAAGATTAACCAGAGTACAAGAGTGTTCCAATTCGCAGCTTACACGTTCGACATCAGCTGCGCCGATGTATTTACAACTCTCCAGCGCGGCGCCACAATATGCATACCATCCGAATATGAGCGTATAAACGACCTGGCCGGCGCTGTTACAAAGTACCAGGCAGACTGGATGTTTGTCACGCCCACAGTCGCCCAGTTAATTGATCCGGACTCGGTGCCTTCCTTGCGCACTCTCGTGTTGGGTGGCGAAGCTCCGACAACTGAGAACGTCAACACGTGGGCTAAGAGGCTGGATCTCATCTTCATCTGGGGCCCTGCAGAGACTACTATCTACGCTTCTGCCAATCCACCCGCCACGCGGGACAGTTCTCCGAAGAGACTGGGTCATGCCTTGGGTTGCCACATGTGGCTCTGCGATCCACACAATCACGATAAACTAGCTCCTGTTGGATGTGTTGGCGAGATTCTGGTTGAAGGTCCTATCGTGTCCCGAGGATATTTACACGATCAGGCCAAGACCCTTGCGGCGTATGTGTATCCAATCTGGGCTGGGAAATCACGCCGTATGTACAAGACTGGTGATTTGGCGCGCTATGTTGAAGATGGTGTTATGCACTTTGTCGGCCGCAAAGATGACCAGGTGAAAGTTCGCGGTCAACGTGTCGAGATCAAAGAAATTGAGTACCACATGCTGGCAAACCCCAGCATTCGTCATGCGGTAGCCTTGGTGCCTTCATATGGACCTCTTGAAGCAAAGCTCATCGCAGTCCTGGCCCTGTCAAATATTTCTGAGCGAGACGTCCCCGAGCATGAACAACTGAAGCCACTACAAGGAGAGGACAAGCAGGCAGCTGGCAATCAGGTTGCTACAATAAGGCAGTTGCTGGAAGAACGTCTCCCTAGTTATATGATCCCCACGGTCTGGATCTGTGTTGAGACGATGGCTCTGACTGGACATGGCAAGACGGATAGGATGGCAGTTGCGAAGTGGGTTGAAAATATCGACCATGAGGCTTATGAAGACCTGCTACTAGACTCCAGCGAATATGATACGCAAGTAGAGTCTGCGGTAGCTGCGTCAAGTCAGTCAACAGTTATTCGAACTCTAGCCAGCCAAGTCCTCGGCATTCCAGCCGTTCCCATGAATCGCTCTTTCTTTGGACTTGGTGGCGATTCCATTACAGCCATGCAGCTCCGAATCAAGGCAAGAGCAGCCGGTATCGACTTGAGCGTTAGAGATATCTTGAAGGCAAAAAGCCTGTTTGGCATGGCCGAGGCTGCAACACCTATCATCTTCGGCTCTCCATTCCCGATTACGGAGATTGATGCCCCTGTAGCTGAAGTATTGGATACACCATTCCGGCTGTCCCCTATTCAAAAACTGTTCTTTGATACTGCTGGCCCACCTCCGGGTTCTTCTACATCGCACTTCAATCAAACCCTACTGCTCAAAGTCAACCGAAAGATGGAGGTCCTGAGAATCCACCAAGCCATTCACGCCATTGTCAGCCGTCACTCAATGCTCCGTGCGAGATTCTCCCGCGGGAATCAAGGTGAGTGGACGCAGAGTCTGACTGACAAGGTGGAGGAATCGTTCACTTTTCAAGCTGAGAGGATAAAGGACCGGAGCAAACTGTACAAGATTCTGGCAGAGCGAAACTCTTCTTTTGATATAAGCCAAGGTCCTATATTCGCCGCCCACCTGTTTGACATCAATAATGAGAGTCAGGGACAGCTTCTCCTTCTCTCAGCCCATCATCTTGTAATTGACGTCGTTTCCTGGCTGGTAATTCTTGGTGACATGGAAGAATTCCTGACCAGCTCCAAGCCCGGCCTACTGTCTTTCGAGAAACCTCTCTCCTTCCAAACCTGGCTACGTTCACAACAAGAGCAGCAGGAAGAAAATTTGGTGCAGGCTAACGGGCTCAATCCCTCCCTGAATGGTATGCAAGCACTTGATCTCACCTATTGGGGCATAACCGACAAGGTCAATAAGTACGGTAGCGAAGTAGAACTATCCTTCTCACTGGACGAGGAAGAAACTGCAAGGCTGTTACGTGGATATGCGAATATGACACCACCTGCTACGATCGAGTCCGTCGATATTATGGTAGCAACTCTGTTGCAAGCATTTCCGGCTGTGTTCATCGACCACCCAATACTCCCTACCGTGTTCTCGGAAGGCCATGGCCGCGAGTCTGCAGATAAGGATGTCGACCCTTCGGGAACAGTTGGCTGGTTCACTACTCTGATACCTCTGCACGTAGTGTCGGTCGAAGATAATATTGTGAACACGATACGGGAGGTGCAGAAGGCCCGGTTACAGACGAAGCTCCTGGGACCACGTTTCAGTGTTGGTAGAGATTACTTCGGCACACGCTCAACCCGGATAGAGATTCTTTTCAACTTCCTTGGCAGCTTCCAACAACTCGAGTCAAAAAATGGTCTCTTTTCAGATGCTCCACTGTTAGAGAATGAGATCATCATTGACAACGGCCCTGAGCTGAACCGCCTTGCCCTATTCGATATTTCCGCCATTGTCACGGGTGGGAGACTAAAGATGACATTTAAGTACAATGAGAGGATGCAACACCTGAATAGAATTCATGAATGGATTACGACGACTCACTCCTTACTAAAGGTCGCGGTTGAAAGTTTAAGCAACTTGGACACATCTGAATTCGAAACCTATTTCGCTAAGCCTGGCAGCGAAACAAAGAAGGATGCGTTATCTTTACAGAAACAGATGCTTGATAATTTGGGAGTTGATATGGAAAATGTGCAAGAGATTCTACCATGCGTGCCTCTGCAGCAACACATGGTATCAAAAATGGCTCAGCAGGGTGGGCTGGGAATTTACGAGATCGAGCTCGCCTTCCACATCACAGGAGACAATGTCAATACAGCGAAGCTCGAATCAGCGTGGCAGCAGGTAATCGACAGACACTCAATACTGCGCATGATTATTGTACCCAGTGATGTACGAGCAGGCTTCCATGAACAGGTGGTACTCGCACATTATCCAGCTAATGTGCCCGTTATTACTTGTGTCGACAAGCATGACGTGGTCGCGCAAGCGCAAGCTTACAGATCTGTCGACTACCAAAATTTCAATCGTCCGCACCATCAGCTTACTATCTTCGAAACTAATGATGGGGCTCACAAAGCATGCAAATTGGAGATAAGCCACGCTCTGAATGACGGCGTCTCGACAGCTCTCATGCTTCGTGATCTGCAACAAGCTTACCAAGGACAGCTCAACAAAGGCCCAGGACCCGCATTCAGTAGCTTTGTGTCTTGGCAAAGCGAGGAAATAACAGCCAAGTCCTCTGACTACTGGAAGAAGTTTGCGCGGGGGACGCAGGCGGCGCCAATACCAGCCAAAAGAGCAGCTGCGACAACACACAAAGTGTTTGCCATAGATGTATGCGTCAGCACTGCGAAAAGGATTCGAAATACTTGCCTCGGACATGGTGTCACCATGGCTACCTTCTTTCAGGTTGTCTGGGCCCTTGTGTTGTCTGCCCATACAGGACGGGACGATATACTGTTTGGTTATATGACGGCAAATCGCGACGTCCCCCTCGAGGGCGTAGGCGATATAGTCGGTCCCCTTGTGAATATGATACTCTGCCGAATTGACAGAAGCAAAGGCAGTCTCGGTGACTTATTATCAAGAGCACAAGATGATTTTTTGGAATCGCTTACACACCAGCATGGTCTAATTGGATCAGTTCTACCCGTATGGAACTCGGTTATGAGCCTTCAATATCTTGATTCGCGAGTGGCACGAATGGGCAATGATGACAGTTTTAGGGATGGCGGGATTCAGTTCGAGCAATTCTGGGGACATGATCCTAATGAGTGGGATATCACTCTCGGCGTTCAGGTAAAATCTGGATCGAGTGGTAATGATGTAATCCACGCCTTTGTTGGATATTGGTCCGACAGTATAAGCGAGGAAGAAGCCCAGAAGATAAGACGGAGCTTTGGGGAAGCAGTGGAGGACTTGATAACTGGGACCTAGATGTAAGTAAATCACCTTGGAAACTTAAACTGGCCGCACACAACATATATCAATAACATCTGGTCGGTACTCCATAAGTCCTTCTTACTTCTTGTAATAATAAAATTATTGTTATAGTTGTGAACCTAACTACCTGTATGTATAACTAATAACTAACTACCTCGCGTTTTGAAGAAGAGTAAGCTACAGCCTACTAGAGGTATAAATTTAGCTTAATGAAGAAGAACATATTAAATTAAATTATTTAGAAAATTTCATAAAGAGCTAATTGTAAGACATTTGGTAACGCTATATTTTAGCTGTATTGAGGCTAGCGAACCGCAACTAACCACGCATATAATAATACTACAATACTTTATCACATTAATATTATATAGCTCGAGAATAAGAGCAAGTCTATTGCGCGATACAGTAGTAAAAGTAGCCTAGTTGAAAGCTTAGTTACTTATTGTAAAAGCGTTTAGTATCTGGCGACAGAAACTGGATATTCCCGCAGTACTAGTCAACACATTCAACATAAACTTCAACTACTTCATTGAGAAAGAACTACATCCAAAAACGTTAAAATATAAACGGCAAGCCTTTGCAGTCATATTGTGGCGCAGAGTCGGTTATGGGAATAGTTTATGGACGTAATAGTCCAAGCAAGTTTATAAACTAGCCAAGGGACTACTACAAGTATCTCTTAATCGTGAGGGGATGGAGAGCTTGGGAACTTGGGAACTTCTGGCTCAGAGTCTCATGACCTTCCGTCCCAGAGAATGCCTAATCACCCATTCCCGTCCAGTATACCTCGGGAACACTCCGCGTTTCTATCGGCCCAAGATTTGAGAGACTAACCCACCGCCTGGCCTGCTTTAAGCGCAGGTATCACTCCTGCCCTGTCCATTGTCCTGGCATGAGCCAGAGCAGTATGTCGTATACTGGATGGCACCACTTGATCCACCAAGGCAGTAAAAGATGGAGTTATGGACGTGGTTATAATCGTCAGGCTGGCCGGCGACGAGGAGCGCCTGGTTGATTTGATCGGTATATCTTCCTGCACGTATAAGAGACTCTTGGTTAGTCTGTTGCTAAATTTAACGAGGATGAGTAGGGGAATTCACCCTTTTTGAGCAGGCTGCTACCGCAGTAGCTCAATCCGCCGGTGCAATTATCGGCCAAGGCGAGAGGCGCAATCGCCAGCATCGCGAGAGAGATCAAAGTAGACTTGAACATGGTGTAAGAGTGTTTGTCAGAGGATCTAGGGTAGTTACAAATGGTCTTAATGGTAAGGATGTTTTTTCAGAAATTTTCGGAGGATATGAAAGGGGAGAGAGGAGATTATATAGATCGAGGAGAGGGCATGAACTAGCTATTTTGCGTCCAAGGAGAGTTATGGCTACGTCTTACATACATAATATTGACAATAAACATGTGCTTCCTGGAAATATAATCAGCTTACCTCCTGCATGAATTGTACTTCAAACGAATTACAGGTGCGCTGAAACAACTCGCCAAGATTATCGGAGCAGGCTGGCCAACCAAAGGTATCACTGCTTGTGGGCCGTCAGACCGAACTGCTGACGAGTGCATGTAAGAGTAGTTCCGTACGAGCCGTGTCAGCCGGCATTCTCCTCTTTGAGGAACACACAATGGGCCGATGTGCCGATGGGCGGCCGAGCAAGACGTCAAGAACAGGTTTGGAGCTGCAAACTGTCAAATGTATGTAACGGCACTCTAAGTGAGGGGTATTAACACCGACAGCTGCCTATATTTATTACTTGATCCACTTCTTTCGAATCGCCCGCTGCGAAAACTGGCTTGGTGACGTTGTGTGTCTGCTAATCCAGGCGTGCCAAGGATAAGGCCACTCTAACTGTGTGCAACCATTGTCTCATCCAGTAGTCTTTGGGATTTGCTCGTCTCTTGTGCTTGCTCACTTACGCCACTTCATTGTCATGCATCCACCGAGACATCCATGTGAAGACTGTTACAAGAGGAAGATGAGATATGCTCGATACAGTTAGTAGCTTCACATTGGTGAGTTACTTCGGATTGCAGATTTGGGCAAAGTGGAGTGGTGCTAATAAGCTGATATTCCTTGGACGGCTAGGATCGGGTGTTGATTACGATGCATACTACCCTCGTGGATGATGTGACAAGGGCAGGGTAACTTGGCTTGGAATATAACCGGTTTAATGTTTAATAATAAACTTCAAAGTATTATAGGTCTTTAATTTTTTGAAAAGGCTTTAAGAGATCAAAAATCTTTATGTATATCAAAGGCCCAGGTAGCTCTCGCTTGTAGTCCGACCTCGGGCCTCATGATACCTTCTTTGTTGTGGCCTAACCGTGTGACGGCGCGATGCCCAAAATCGCGATGCCACAAATGCAAGCTTTGCTACATAAGCACCACCGTTATTCTCAACTCGGATCAACACTAAATTCAACCCGAAGGGCATGGGCCGGGTTGTCGACAAGATTTCATCACATTGATACGACAGCTCTCCCGCCTTGCGACTGTACCTCCGGGTCCATCAGCCAACCATAAGGCACCAGTAGCACGTAAAGAAGGTTCATGAGATGTTCTGATTTATTTGCCCGTACGCCTTCAAGTCCCACGGGTAACAACTATCTGGACATGTGCGCCTTGCAAAAGACTGAGACGAGCCATGTCGTCTAGGGTCTGTATGAGGTCTCTCTTTGTTAGAGGCAATTGGAGTCTAATTCGTGAGCAGCTTTCCTCTAGGCGGCTGATGTGGTCGTCCAGTCGGAAAATTTTACCGTTCCAAAGAGAGATAACGTCGTATGTTGAGTCGCCATGCGAGAACCCTTGATCTATGAGTGGAATCTTGGCCTCGACGAGCGGGGCAGGTTGCCCTGCAACCCAAGCGATGCCAGCAGAGTAGGGGCTCGTGTTTGCTTGCGAGTTGGAGACGCGCTCCCAATACGCCAAGGAGACTTTACCTTCTCCATGGAGGACACGTTGAGTCCGCATGTTATGTGCGGACTAGAATAACGGCTCATCGAATCTGAAGTTCTTGTAGCTTCTTTGGTCTAACTAGCGCTTATGATTCAACTGTGCACACTCATTGTCACATACGACCACAGCCGCCTGTGAAAATCACGATCCCTCGGGGCTAAATAAAGAGAGAAGAGATTCCTCAGGAAGACTCTTGCTTTGCGCTATTTGCATACATACAAGTTGGACAATTTCGTGAAAGGCATCTAGTGAGTTGATACAACTAACTAGTCTCTACGCTGTTTACTATCAAGATAGAGAACAAGGCAAGAAGGAAAGATAATATAATACATAAGAGCATGACGACATTTTATAGCTTCGAGCCAATGCAAGCAACCGCCGTTAAAGCGGCTTGCCCGTTACAAATTTATAAGTATAAAAGCCGCATAATCATTCCCTCGCAGTCACGCCCCTGCTTCACGCAAGATTTCTCGTCACCCCGTGGCCCCTGGGCTGGCTGCTTGTCGAGCTGTGCCTTTCCGCCAGATTCACAAGACGCCCTTCACCTCCCTGCTCATCACAACTGCTTCTCGCAAGACTCCTTCTTGTCGCCCGGCTCCCCCGGGGCCGAGGTAGATTCGAGAGGCAGCTCCTGATCCTGGGTAGGGGCCGGCGTAGGCCGGCAGCACGCAATAAGCCCATTCATTCCGTTATAACCAATATATTGTTGATTTTCAGAGCAAATAGTTGACTGAGTACCTCCCTGCTCCTCGCAAGATTTCGTCACGTCGCCCAGTTCCCCCTGGGCTGGCTGCTTGTCGACTTGATTGTTCTCATCGGCAGCCCGGGGTAGGGGCAGCCGTAGGGCAGAGACTAGAGCAGCGGTGCAGACGAATACGATGGCGCACTTCATGGTAGAGGTGGGTTTCAGTTTTGAGATGCTGGTGCGGATGGGTAAAGCGGCAGTGAGAATTAGGACTAGAAGTGATGATTTGAGGCGAGACTTGATGGATAAGACCGGTGATGGCGCGATTGGTACCAGCTGGTGAAAAGACGATTGAACAGGTCGGAAGCTCAGGTATATTTATAGGAGAAAGAATTGGAGGTGCCATGTCATGACCATGTTAGCATGACAGACCAATTTCCATAAAAGAGGCTATTAATACCAGGGTCCAGGAGTCTCAAACACCAGGATACAACTCGGGGTTGTCGTCGAGTAACTGCTACGGTGAAGCCTTGACTCATGATTGTCATGCTTGGGCCTCCGTGGCACAACAAGTTAGACAACTAATATCCACACTTTTTAGTGTGTTTTACATGCAAGACTAGTAATAAGCTTACCTTGATAAAAGTAATATTAGTTTTACAGCTTATATTGAGCGTTTATGGTGCGTTTATCATGAAATTCCCACGTACTATTATTAAAAACAAGTTGTGAAAGTATGTACCACATGTATAATGTAGGTCTGCTAAATTACAGCCTCCCCCACACTGAAATACGAGACAGCTCCGTGGCCACCCTGGAACATTGAAAGTTGTCAAGCGTACAACCGAATGGACCAGTCCTAGCTGGAGATGACTGCGGATTCGTGCGAAGGGCAAATGATGACTCGCGCCGCACTCACCAGCATGGCATGGTCCCGATGGTCAGTCTCCTGAGTCCACTTTCCTTATCGTTATCCCACTGGTTCATCCCACCTTGTCCGTGGGGCTCCAAATTGATCCATGATGGAAAAAGTCGCTGCTCAGCAGATATTGGTCCCCATCACCCATGGCTTTGGTCGTCTGTTTCAATGACAACAATCCCTTTGGGTGCGCGCCAAAGTGCCATTTTTGCGATACCCACCCGGTTCCTTTTTGGTAATAAAGCGAAAGGTTAAAAGGCGGGCCTCTTGGGGCTATAATCAATACAATGCAGCTCTTAATAAACTTAACAATTTATTATTAGTGCCTTTTAATTTAGGATCTTTTATTAGTTTATATTTTTATTCGGTACGTAGTACTATGCACGTGGCACCCTGGCGCACTCAAAGGGACATGTTGGTATCACAACCCCAACAATGCTTGATACGCACCTCCACTTCAGCAATGTTGCCGCCCTATACGGAATATCTGAAGCTGTCGACAAGAAGGGTCCAAGGCTTGGTCCTGAAGCCTGATAACTAACTGAAGGTGTAGGGACGAGTCAGGATGAAACTGGGAGGACGTAACAAGGTGACGCGGAGAGAGGGGTGCCTATGCATTAGTCAAGGAAGAAGCAGGGCAAGGGATCGAATAAAGAGCCCATGACAGAGCAAAGGAATGGATTCAGCCCTGCCTGCTCTCTTTGTGAGAAAAACACCATGGAGCTCATGATGCACAGTGCCATTTGAGGATGCACACGATGCAAATGTAGTGCCACTCGAATGTTCTGGATGTTCTTGTTCGGAAAATATATCTCTCGATACCGTCACATGACGTCCCGGTCAGTCATCATGGCACAAGGTCGGCGGGGGCATGAGGCCATGACCACTTATGCCGGTGGGAGGCTCGAGGCTCATGAGAGCCTCATAGAGGAGGGATGAATGGGGGGCTATTTCCCACTCATCTGCTCAGGACACGCACGTCCCAGATCATGCCGGAAATTGGTCCGGATCATGACTCATCCTTCGCAGAGCCATGTTGAACTGGATAACACAGAATAAAACTCGGACGTGCCGCGATCCAATCGCACGTGAATCTGAAACCACAAAGGCACCCGACCGTAGGATTCAGCTTCGCCGCCCACCCCTCCTCCATGTCGACTGACCCTGAATCAAGCCTAGTGAGACCAAAGCGCAGCTGACATGCAAGGCATTGAATCGCGCACGTATCTACATGTCTTCTGTAACAAACAGCTCCTGCCAAAAAAAGATGGCATCGCACATATGATCACCCAAGGCTCGATCAACTGCCGTCACCTCGACGATGCTCATCACAACAAGTGCAGCCATGACAAGCCGTGCCGACTTGGAGTCCAACCCTTTCAGATCATCACCAAAAATTGCAAAAGGTGTAGTCCACCACAATTTCCGCGACCCATCTCAGATATCTATTCTCTGTCCCTTCTCTTCTAGCGTGATAATCCTGCCTTTTCTTGATGCCCACGACCAATGGCCCCGACAAGGCCAACCAAGAGAGAGCCAAGTTCCTGGCTCTGCGCGCCAGTACGAAACCCGTGTTGCGGAATTGTAACAGCGCATATCCGGTCTGTCACACCTCTATATGTAATTTCAATACCATTACGCGAGAGCTTCGATGATCCTCTATTTTCGGTCCAAGTAGTCGCTTGCATTGTTAGAAGCTTTTGGTCTATTTGGGTTCGGAAGCAAACCGCGTCCATGTCTTCACGAGATCTTATTTTAGTCATACGATAGAGTGTCAACTTGGAATATGTGCAAATACCCATTTGGGTGCAGTTGCCTAGAAATATTCAAGAGGGCACCACGCGAAAAGTACATGTTGGTCACAGATTGCCTCACTGTTGAGGAGAAGACTATCGTAATATTTCCCCGTACGAACAGCCTTTGACTTATTCATAGCATGGAAACTACATAGGCGGCATCAAGGATCTTGTCTTCAGGAGAAACATGTGTTTAAAATACGGCGACTAGCGAAAGATCAGAGAATATTGCAGGCAGACCAAGATAAATACATGCTATGCTCAGGCGCGTACATTCTATTCAACACTCTTTGGTCGCCTTGATTCACTAGCTCCAGTTGACTACTCAAGCCCTGCCTACTTGAGCTCGTGGCGTCCGTAGAAAAGCCGAATCAACCTTTACGCGCCTTGAGCAATCCCCTTGCTTGGTTAACCGTCGTCCTTCTGTGGATGAGGTCCGTACAGGCTTTCACACCGAAGACTGAACAAGTATTAGCATCAACATGTGGACTCCTTGGTCAAATCCCTTACAAAAATATTATGATGGTACATGTTGGGGCATGGAGCCTGGTTGAACATTTTGCCCGTCCCGTTGCAGGACTCGCACTTGTCGGTTGTGCCTGCTTTCAGGCCCTTGATACAATAACAATCCATAGTTACGCCTCTCGCCTTGTGGCACATGGGGGCATAGCACCAGAAGCATAGACAGTACCTCAGGTGTGCGAGCACGTTGCATAAGCTCCCAAAGACCCCTTTGCAATTTGGGCAGACTAGCCCATACTCGTCGGAGCCCGCTATCTGCCCACATTCAAATAAGATGCATCTTTTTTCGTGATGGTCTAAATAAACGAATTCTTGATGACAGTTGAGGCATGTATTTCTAAAGTGGTTAGCTGTTTAGAAAAATAGCATTATGGCAAAATATACCCTTGACGGCGAGGTTTCTACGTACCTTGAAGACATGGTGAACTTGGGCGAAATTGCGTGCGAATCTGATATCTAGGAGATTTTTTTTGTGATCCCTCTTTCGAGTAAAACAGTCTATTTCTTAAGAATTGCCTGATCAAATTGCTACTTGTTGACGATTGGGTGTAGAAATGAAGCATAGTGAGCCCGGTCGAGCGTTAAATGAGAAAACAGAGAATATATAATAGACAAGATACGCTGATTTTATCCCTAGTCTCCGTGATACTTTTTTCACCCCTCTCAGAGCTTGATTGGCCAACCTATTCGGTGTGAATCCGTAATTCAAGGATTGAATCGCCAGCAAAGAGGGTGAGTCAATGATGGTGATGATACAAGTCAGTGCGGGCACAGATGTCCTTGGGAGGTAGAAATCATATACAGTCTAGGAGACATTCCAGTGAGCTACAAGTCAGCCTACAGTAGCACGTCGTAATGTTAACGAGTGCAGTCTCAATGTGTATAGTTTTCTTCCCGCAGTGTTGCTGTGGACGATATAGATTACAACAAGGCTTTTCCCATGGTGTCGATTGGCCGTGATTCACACCAACCGAGCAGACAATCATGGTTACTGACTAGGCGATGTTCTTATTCATTCCCCGAACTCACCGCGTATCACAGTCGACACTAGACGTGTCACAGTTCGCAGGTCAGCATCTTCGCGCCCTCTTCCCGCCCATCACCCGACCACGTCCAAATCTTGGCTTGCTTTCCGCCCTGCGCAAATAGACTATTTCCTACGTGGGCCAACATATTGGGCCCCTAGTTAGTACAGCCATGGAGATTGGATCGCAGTCTGCCCTAGACTTGGTAGCTTACTCTATACACAAGGGACCGAAGAATAAATTCATCCTACCTAGTAGGTAAGGGTTGTCCAAGTATTACTACATGGGCGGATCAACCAAACAGTTCGTGCATAACTTGTCAAACCGCCCCATAAACGTCAACTGGTCCAAGTCGGCACTACCTCCACTTTCAACGCAGTGTGGCTTGCAACTTTAATTATAAGGTTTCCATGTCAAGATATCCTGCCGTTTGATCCGGAGCCTGAGACATTTTCCTCCAAATTTTGTTTGCGCAAGTAGCTTTCAAAGGCTTGAAGAGAAGTGCTGCATTCGGCCTCCAACTTCACCGAGCAATGCCCACGTGAGATGTCATTCGCCGGCCGGACGGCCACTCAATCTTCCATTCCGTTTGAGGATATTACATCTCTACAAGGTTTACATCTTCTAGATTTTGCCCTCAATGTTAGCCTTTCTAATGACGCCATAGCGATGAGGCCGAATACCCAATAGACCTTCTTTTGATTCCAGTCATGTCCCTACGCAATAATCATTTTTAAGCTTTGTCCCGCTAACCTTCCTTTCTATATACCTCCGCATAATTACTGTCTCTTGATATTCTGCCACAACAGAGTAGGCATAGCTTACTATGAGTGGAACCCTGCAAACTACGGTTTGCCCCTGCTTCTCAACTATATAAGCCCTGACTCTCTCTCTCTCTTTCTCATCCCTTCTATTGCCTGGACACCTCAACTGGCCAGATACCTCTACATATCCTACTCCACTGGAATTTATACTTATACTATTCAAGTTCTCATCATGATTGCCAAAACTTTCATTGCCGTCTTAGCTTCTGCTACGACCGTTCTTGGAGCACCATACACATACGACAACGACCAAGCTATCGTTCCTGTACAGGTCCCCGAGCATGAAATTGTACAGTCTAATAACGGTCCTGTCGCCAACGTCTTCGCTGGCTCCGATGATTTTTCGCGACCTCACGAGAAACCATATTGGCCAGCAATATCAAACCCAGAAGAGTACGAAGAAATTGACGGCTGGGTGCTTTTCAGCGAAGAAAAGTTACAGGCCCGCATCCACGGCAACACTTTCTGGAATGTCAAGGGTAAACTGGACGACAGGTTCCCGGTTGGTAGCTTCAAGTTTGATCCCGTCACTTTTAGGCTTAGGCACCCTGAAGATTACAAGGGAAGATTTACCGGATACGCTGGCAGAGGACAAATCGTTTTGCGGTGGGAGAAGTCGGGTGCTACTATTTCTGGCAGAAGCCCGATTGGTGATTTTCCCATTGAGGGAGAAAGCTATGTTGATTACTCTCCATGAGTCGTTGATACGCCGGTGCACTTGCGCCATAGAAGGCATAGGTATTTGGCCTGCAATAAGTTGGGATAGGCCAGACGCAGTTGGAGCAGCAGGAACAGGAATCACACCATCCTCACTTAGTCCTCAGTCTTAGGGGGAGAAAAGTCTTCCTTTACAATCCAGTATTGCCCATTAGTTCGAGTCATTTGCCGTTGTTGTGAATATGCGTCTGCCACGTCCGAACCGACATCCTTGCTTGAACTCGACAAGCCACCTCCTGCCCTCTATTCTTCTGCACGCACGGGAAGCAAGCCGCTTTCACTAAAGTAACATCTTTCTACTTAAAATAAGCGAATTTTTACTGTGCACATCCGCGACCTCTCTCAGCCATGTCATGGTACCTCACAAGTAGTTCAGGCTTAACTTCGTACTATTCTGTCGACGGTTAGAAGAACGGCTAGGCCCATATGGAGTGACGCCAAGGCGTCTAGTATAGTCTTCTCAGATGACAAGGTTCGTTTGTTGTTGTGTAGTGTGTCTGTCCCTACGAAAATAGAAAATACGGCTCGCAACATGACTCAGCCCTGATTCCCCGATCCTCATTACAATGCTACAATCCCGCACTAGCATCATTCGAAATCCTGGTTTATGTACGCGTGTAGTTTCTAATTTATTGGCCCAAAAGCAGCGCGGCAACTACTCAACCGACAATACAGGATGTTCGTCATGTAAATAACCACACTATAAATTCAAGCCTCTATAAAGACTGTAAAATAGCGGTAAGTCAACTATAGAATATTAATTGGTTGCTTCGAGGTATGCTAAATATGAATCAGGAAAAAGGTACACTAAACGGTAATCAAGTCAGAGCATGGCGCAAGCAATTCATGAAAACGGCACAAGGCTTACACGAGGCCCATTAACAATATCAGCAAGTCATAACTATAACTATAGAGGCCCTTTGCATAATAATCCAGGCTAAAATTATTCAATCCAATGAGAAGATATGAGGACTCCTTCTTAAATACAAGAAACTGTGATCAAATGAGTCATCCGTATTCTCCCGATTTTGTGTGCACAAAAAGCGGCCACACGCAAAGGCACTTTGGCTGTACCCAGCCGTGATCCGGACAAGGGCGTAATTTTCGCACCCACAAGCATCGAACCAAAGTTTTCAAATGCCGGAGACCCCGGGTCGAGGAGTCAAAGGCAGACAGGCCAGGGAGCTGTGTTTATTTGTTCATATTCACGCTGAATGCGACTAGATTGATAAGTGCTCCGAGAACGGCCGGGATCGGGAACGGACGAGACGCAAGACGGAACAAGAGACGGGCTAATGTCTAGAGCCGCACTCCGGCCTTTCCCCTTTTGTGTGGCATGATAGCGCAATGCCATGGCTGCCTACGTGACGTTGCCGCTAGGCAGAAGCGATATCTGTTTACGGCTGTAAGACAGTGGTGACTAAAATAAACTACTTCCAAGGGCCAGAGTGTATCACGAGCCCACATGCTATATAACTTTAAGACATTCACTACGGGCAAGTCGAATACCGGTTCCAATCACTCCAGTCCGTCTGTTTCGAAGTACTAATTTACTTGAAAACTTGAGGTGCCGAAAAAGTGCAAGGGAAATGCCGCATGGTATCATTACGGAATTGGTCGCTCAATTACTCATTTCGGAGACTGTTTCGAAGGCCCCACAGATAGAATGGCAAGTCTTGCACTGCAAGACCGGGATAGAAGTCCAGCGTGGCAAAGGCGGCAGCCAAGGTGAACAAAGTCCGTGTTCCATAACCGAATGGCATCTCAGAAACATACATCGACCCAGTACATGTCTTTGAGTCCAGCGGGAGGAATACCCCAGCAACGTACTCTATATACTTGTACGCTGCCCGACAGGGCCATCAGGAACAGCTGTAGTACTCTAATACATGTTCTTGTTTTATATAATATCTGCCAATACCGAACGAGACACCATTGCTCTTATATGCCGTCCGGCAAAATGGGTTCAATGGACCCCCGGGATATAACATCACCCAAAAAGGGTGACAAGGCACCTGATACGCCATACGATGACGCCGAAGCAAGAGAAGGAGCCGATATCCTGAGCACGAATGCGCCGTCATAACCCTAACCCTCATACTGCCCCCGGACAAGGACGGGCGAAATGTGGTGGGCTCGGTCACGGTGCCGAATTGGGGATCCCTCAACATCAACGTCGGCAACGTGTCTCTCAACGTCTTTACGGGCGACGTCTGCATCGGGCTTGTGACCCTGTACGACGTTTTTCTGGCCCCGGGCAACAACACCGTCTACCTCAACGGCTCAGTCGACATCGACCACATCATTGAGAACATCGGATCCGTCCTCAACAGCCAGGCCACCTCTTTGAGCAAGGTGCTGATCGAGGTCAATGTGACGGGCAATTCCACCGTAATGAACGGCCAGCGCGTCCCATATGTCGAGGATATTCTTTAAAGCCGCAAACTCACAGCTTCGTTGTCGATTACGGAGCTCTTGAGCGTGCTTGTCAACGGGCTTGTGGGCCACGGCAGCGATGGCGACTTGGTTCGCGTTGTTGGCGATTTGTTTGGCAACGAGTCGTTTATCGATCACGTCGCGGGGCACTGGAATGTTACCAAGAACGCATCTACCTAGGGCACCGGTTCAAGGAGATTCTCCCTTTGGTGAATGCTGCTGAGGGTGTGGTGGTTTGAAGCGCCAGGTGTACTTGAAGACCCGTCTTCAGCAAAGGGCACTAATTGCATTAATTCCGGTGAGTACGGGTACTCGTGTATGTATTTCTACAGTGTTTTTTTTCTACGGTCATGTTGAGAATGGGTGTGCAAAGTTGCAAACCTCAAAACTGTATTCAAGGTTGATCTCATCAATCCCAAGAAAGCAACGAGAACCGAATCTTCGAAATTCGCCAGCGTGGTTCAAGGATGTTTTTCCTATATAGAACTTGTCTTTGCTGCTATAAAAGCCGTTCGGCACTACGCTCCTTCACAATTGGTTTGTTCGTTACCAATAACGGCAAACGCCACACGCGCGGATCTGCAAGAAAAGATCCACCAGAAATTGTGCGGAGAACGGAACTTGTCTGAAGAACTTGAGCGAAAACTTGAGCGGAACCTCGGCCGGGCGGAGTGATTATCGATCCTTGCCGAACTCATCAACAAGAGGCAGTGCGTAACACGTAGAGTAACTACGGTTCGCCATAGCCCATCCCCGGCATGCCCCAGGTTTCGTCTGTTTTGACTTTTGTAGTATGCAGTGCATGTTATGATGGATTTTTTGATGATATAAACACCTCCGCGCCAGATCTTTCGGTTGTCGTTACCGTCCAATGCTGCGAACAAAGGGTATATAATACGCCATGGCAATGGCTACAGCGAGATTCAACTTGCACTTTGCAAGACTACAATTTCACACCTTCATCAAACCCAATTGTATCCAAAATGTCTGAAATTGAAACGATTCAGCTTCCCCAAAGCTATGTCACGCCAGCAGACAGCCATGTCCGCATCACAAACCACCCTCCTACCAGCAGTGGCGTGACTCCCATCCTGATTGCAACGCTGAATCGGCCGCAAAAGCTGAATGCCATCACCTCAGATATGATCTACGCCTTGATCGCTCTTTTCAAAACTGTCAATGCAGACGAGCGGGTAAAGGCAGTCATTCTAACCGGCGCCGGGAAGGCCTTCTCCGCCGGTATCGATCTTACCATGGACACTAGCAATATCAAGGACATCGCACCGCCTAGCGAGATGCGAGATCTTGGCGGCACTCTAGCTTTGGCCATGTTCAATTGCAGCAAGCCTATTATCGTGGCCTACAATGGACTGTCCGTCGGCATCGGCATGACATCCACCCTGGCCGCGACGATTCGGTATGTAGTCCATTATAATGAACTATGCGCAGAAAAGACAGAGTTGGGCTTTTACTTTTCTCACATTTTGAATCTAGCATTGCTCCCCGGACCGCCGAGTTCGGGTTCCCGTTCGCCCGCATCGGCATCACCATGGAGTCGTGCAGCTCCTTCTTCCTGCCGCGAATGGTAGGATACAGCAACGCAACATATCTCCTGGCAACGGGGAAGAGGTATCCCGCAGACACGCCCGCCCTGAACGGCATCTTTGCCGAGCTGGTCCCGGAGCCAAAGAACGTCCTGCCACGGGCCGTTGAGGTGGCAGAGGACATCGTCGCCAACGTTAGCATCATGGCAGCTTACCTGAATCGCCAGTTGATCTGGAGAAACCCGGGTTCGGCTGAGCGAGCCCATCTTGTCGACAGTCCACTGCTGTTCGACATGTTTAGTGGAAAGTAGGTTCATATTCATGCCGCCGTCACATCACCCCGGGCATCGATGGACATTGTTGGCTAATTTTTTTGTCTGCAGTGACCACCAAGACTTCAAGAAGGCCTTCTTTGCCAAGAAGAAACCCACGTTTTCGGCGGATATTTGGAAGGACGCGCCACGCGGATATCCCTGGTGGGACGAGCTGTCCGTCAAGACGCGTCAACCACGGAAGCAAACCACCGACAGCAAGCTTTGAGCCAACATCTATGAGGTATTGACGACAGAGATGCAGTCTATAGTGATGAAAAGAGATTTCCTGCATGGCCATGTACTCCACATTTTCCAAACGTATCTATTTTAGATATACGTCTAAATTTATAAAGTGAGCTATGTCCACAAGAGACGCTTGCTTGCTAAATTTCGTCTCGGAGTGACCTTGAGCTATCGCGCTTTTATTCACCTGAAATCCGCATGACCCATGACACTTTCTGCATCACTACGCTGTCAAGTCTCGCCCATTTTCTGTATCTCCTTCTCAATCACAGCCCATGTCCTTGGCGGAAAGTATCCCATCATCCAATAGTTCTCTGAACGATCCTTGCCCAACACCGCCATAACATTTCTCAAAGTCGCGTCATTCCCCAATATAAAAGACTGGTGATAGACCATGGTGCCCGGTGGATTGATTCTCTGCTCCCCAGCTTGCCCAGTCTTCGCCACAGCCGGCGAAAAGTCTACCAGCTTCACAAAATCTGCCTTTGTCCAATTCGAAATCGTAAACAGCTCTCCGTTCCATCCGCCTGGAAGAAGGGTAGGATCCCCGCCGGCATCCAGGACTTTGCGAAGTGCAAACAAGAAGCTTCGAAGTTGTGGTGTTGTGGCTTGCGTTATAAGGGCCTCTCTGCATCTCGATGCGATGACCCCAAGAGGTTGTCGCGCATCGTCTTCCGAGAGCTGAACACTTGACCCAATCACCACATTTTGAATGTATACTCCGTCTGACTCTGCAAACTCGGGAATACGCGGTCGCAGGTCCAAGGCACACAGCGCGTTGACTGGTCGTGGAGATGGCTGGGCTAGAGCAACCATTCTGACGGCCCATGCCATGATCACATCACCTTCACTGACCCAGGGAGCCTTCTCCTGTCCTGATTTCGCCACCGCAGCTTCATCCAGTGCCTGGCGACGAAGTTTGGCCATGGCTGCCTTTGGGAGACAAATAGTTTGGGACTCTATGGTTCGTTCCGTAAGCACACCCCACAAGAACAGCACGACAAAAAGGAAGAATTTGAATCCAGTGAGCACCGTCCGTCTCAGCACCCATTCATCGCCAGGCGCAGCGTCTTGAGCAGCGGCGTACAGAATATCGTCTTTAGCCCCAAGCAAAGCCGGAACTTGGTCCTCTTTGCCGGCAAGAACCAAAGACCAGGCCTTCAGAAGCCCCTGAAGGCTCATCCCGTCCATCAGAGTATGTGGCCAACAAATTGAGACCAGGGTCGCGTCGGTGAAAGTCACGACATGCAGAGACACCTGCGGGACATCCTGGCTGACAAGTTCTCCGATTGTCGATGGTGCATCGGGTCGGACCGAAAGGGAGCGAAAATCCGAGGCACCCCGTTGCAGTGATGGCTTCTCGGTTGGTGACGGGAGGTCCTTGGCAAGAGAGTGTTCACCTATGGCCACGTCAAAGGTCTCCTTGGTGTATGCCACCGGCGGGCGGTCCTTTGTAAAGGTTTTGGGTACATGCATCTCCAGCTTGCCCCCTTTTCCAACTCGCAATCTCCCACCCAGCTTTCTCCAGTCCCCAATCTCGAGCAGGCGCCACAGAGCAACGCTTAGCTGATCACCATCAAGGACATCGTTGAAACGCAGGGTCCAGGCCATTATGAGGTTCCTTAGACCCCGGCTATTGTCCATGAAATGGGTTGGGTAGATCTGGTCGTCTGCCATGATGGATTGGTGCTTTTGTACGGAGTACAAGAATCGTCAAATGAGTCGCGCCGATTTACTGGGTAGCCAAGCTGCCAAGGTGTGGTCTCAGCTGCGATATTTGCCCAACGTGACCACCCGCCGTCGACTCTGAGACGTCTTTATTTTTGTATATTACCAACCAGACTCGAGGAGTCGTAAATGCCGCGTTTCCGAAGTAACCTGATAACCAGTTAGCTAATAAAGATCCGTTATGACCCCCGTCAGATAGGCCGCACCCTGGATTACATCGTCTGTGAGTGCGCAAATGTCAAGCGAAGCTAATCAAAGAAGCAGGTTGGACGCAATGGCATGCCGTATTAAAGTCACCCCGCACCTGTGTAACAAAATGCAGTTTCTACTCCTGAAGGTCAAGAATGATGCCCGTTTGCCTGGTGTCAGCTTTGCACGTGATCTCGCACCATTTCGCGTCTCCCGCGGCGTCCAGTGCGCGTCTCCCATGATCCATCGTTCCAATCGAGACAAGCTTCCCGGCGAATAGCTTGGCCCAACGATTGTGCACATTTTGTTGCATAAATGACCAACCCAAGGTTTCACAATTATTATTTGCCATAGTTCAGGTCATCCGGCATCATTTCTCAATCCGATAGACGATCAGCACTATGACCGAGTTCACAGGTAACGACACTTGGTCACGAAATTTGGTCACGAAACAATCCACCTCATCTGCTAACAAAAGTTCAGAGGCCGATACCATCAGAATCCTCGTCGCAACAGACAATCATGTCGGCTACGAAGAGCGCGACGCCATTCGCAAAGATGACAGCTGGCGAACTTTTGACGAAATCCTGAATATTGCTCGAACTGAAGATGTCAGCGTGATATCATTGCCATGGCAGACTCAGCATGCTTACTCCCCAGCTAACATGCCCTGCAGGTTGACATGGTCTTACTTGCTGGCGATCTTTTTCATGAAAATAAACCGTCGCGAAAGTCTCTCTACCAGGTCATGCGTACACTGCGACAAAACTGCCTCGGCATGAAGCCGTGCCCTCTCGAGTTCCTCTCCGACGCTGCCACCGTCTTCGAAGGCGCATTTCCCCATGTCAATTACGAAGACCCCGATATCAATATTTCAATACCTGTATTTTCTATCCATGGTAACCACGACGACCCTTCGGGAGACGGCAATTACTGCTCGCTCGACTTGTTACAAGCTGCCGGTCTGCTTAATTATTTTGGACGAGTAGCCGAGGCTGATAATATCGAAGCCAAGCCGATTCTCCTCCAAAAGGGTATTACAAAACTCGCCCTATTCGGCTTGAGTAATGTCCGAGACGAACGAATGTTTCGAACTTTTCGAGACCATAAAGTCAAGTGGTTCAGGCCAAATGTGCAAATGGGTGACTGGTTCAATATGCTCGCTGTCCACCAGAATCATCATGCACACACCGCGACATCATATCTTCCGGAGAACGTACTACCGGATTGGCTTGACTTGGTAGTTTGGGGGCACGAACACGAGTGTCTCATTGATCCAACACAGAACCCCGAGACAGGCTTTCACGTCATGCAGCCTGGCTCGTCGGTAGCCACGTCGCTTGTGCCAGGTGAGGCGGTGCAAAAGCACGTGGCCATTCTGAGCGTAACAGGCAAGGATTTCAAAGTTGACAAAATCCCATTAAAGACGGTGCGCCCGTTCGTGACCAGAGAACTCGTTTTGGCTCAAGATAAGCGATTCAAGGGCTTAGACAAGAAGAAGGACAACAGACAAGAAGTGACCAGACGGCTAATGGAAGTTGTGGATGAGATGATTGAGGAAGCAAATGCAGATTGGGAAGCCATCCAGACAGATGAAGAGGCCCTAGAAGAGCGACCGCTGCCTCTGATTCGGCTCAAAGTCGAGTACACGGCCTCGGATGGGGGTCTGTTTGAGTGTGAGAACCCACAGCGGTTTTCCAACCGATTCGTCGGCAAAGTTGCCAATACAAACGATGTCGTCTACTTTTACCGCAAAAAGACTTCACAGCGTAAGTACCGAATCGATTCAGCTATTTTTGCTAGGCGCTGGACTAATGCACTATGCAGGCAAAGCTACAGCCACCCTTCCCGAAAATGTTCTCGAGGCCCTTGCCGACGGTGCAGACGCCATAAAGGTGGAGTCGCTGGTACAAGACTTCTTATCTGCCCAGTCTCTTAAAGTCCTTCCGCAAGGCCCCTTTGGAGACGCGGTAAATCAGTTCGTTTCAAAGGACGACAAACATGCCATGGAGTTGTTTGTCTCGGAACACTTGACCGGCCAAGTGAAGCAGCTCCTTGGGCTTGAATCTGATGATGAGGATCTCGACAGTGCCATGGACATTTACAGAACCAGAATTGAGCAGCAAATGGCCAGTGGCCCTGGCAGAGGAATGTTTAATGCTGATAAAAAACGGGTATTAAAGCCAAAGCCCGATACTTGGGATAGTGATTTCGACGGTAACTGGGGGGACGAGCCTGACGCATGGACATACGAAGGTTCTACCCACGACCTGAGTCTAACCACAACACAAGGGTTTGGGCGGACCGGTACGAGCAGGGCAGAAGCTCACGGCGAAGAAATGTCCGACGATGAACCAGCACCAAGGCCTACAAAGCGGACAGCCAGAGACACAAAAGCAGCTACCACAAAAGCCGCCGGGAAGAAGGCCTCGACACAGAAAGCCCCAGCACGGGGACGCGGTCGTAAAACCATCGAACAAAGCGAGGAAGAGGAAGAGGATGTTGTCATGGAATCGGAAGAGGAGCCTCCGCCACCACCGAAACCCACCACGAGGGGCAAAAGAGCAACAGCAACCAGAACAGCGGCATCAACGACGGCGAGGAAGACGGCGACGCGAGGTCCCGCAAAGTCCAGGCAAACAAAGCTAGACTTTTCACAAAAGGGTGGGGGCGCGAGTCAAAAGGCTTTTGAAATTAGTGATGATGAGATATCTGACGATGATGCGTTCGAGCCCGCGCCTCCCGTGTCAAGTAGAACGAGGAGAAGATGATGTAGACATGTGGCCCCGAACATTTAGGCCGTGGCACATGTGTCGTAAAAATGTATATACCCAATCCAACGCACGAGCCTGTTAAACTTCAAGGCTGTCTATCTATTCGTCCTGTTGTCTGTCCATTACCAAGTAAGCCCATGAAGCAATACGTCCGAGTCACACATCGCCGCCAATAACCTCCTCGGACATTTGACTCGCAAAATACGCCTCCATCTCGGCCCACCAGTCCTTGATCCCCCGAACATCGCACCAGGCCAACTCCCACGGGTCTTCAAACCACCACCTGCCCCGCCCCCTGTCACTCGCATACTTCTTCAAACTGCCCCCGTCGAACCGGTGGTTCTTGACGCCCGTCAGCAGCACGGCACTCCCAACCCTGGGGGTAAATTCGTCGGGGTCCAAAAACACAGCCAGGTGGACCTGCTTGGCCGTGGAGGGGTCGGTGATGCGCGCCGTGCGCTGCCTGTACGGCGGCAAATGGGAAGACTCGACGGCCGACAAGGACGCCACGATGGCGAGGACGTTGCACGACCAGTTTTGGCGGTAGGGCAAGTTTGGTATCGCGCGCAGCGTGGTAAGCTTGAGGGGTGTCTGGACGTCGTGCCAGTCCCGCGGCAGCGCGACGGGCAGAGACGGTTTGCCGGAGGGTTGGGCCGCCGGCTTGGACGGCGACGGCGCCTTCCTGGCAGGGAACGCGAGGGCCTCAAACTCGTCAAAGGCATCCTCCATGTCGTCGTCCTCAAAGTCCTCGCCATCTCCGGGTGCCTGGGCGGCCACGGCGGGGGGCGGCTCCGGCTTTGCGGGCGTGCTGGCTGCCGAGACCGCGGGCGATGCCTCGCCGGCCAGCTGCTCGTCGTGCATGCTGCGCACGTCGTCGTTGCACCCGAGCGTCTCCAAGTCGTTTACGACCAGGTACACCATCTGCTGCGCCTTGCCGGTGTCCGAGGCCGTGGTCCTCTGGCGGAGCTGGAAGTCCTGCACGCAGACGTAGCTGCCGACTGTGATGTCGCGCGTGTGCACGAAGCGGTGCATTGCGTCGGCCAGGAGGGCCTGGATGCAGAGCTCGCCGTCGCCGAGCAGCAGGCGGATGACTTGCCAGCGACGAGATTGTGTGAGGGCAACGGTTTGAATGTCCTCGACGAGGAAGATGGATCCGGGGACCGCGAAGCGCGTGCGCACCAGGTCCTGGATGATGGGGCGGAGGGTGAAGGAGGCCGCGTCGGGGCTTGATGGTTCCATCGTTTGATCATGATGGGTTGCGTGAGGCGGGCTTGGTGAGTGTGGCCGCGTGGTTGTTGGCGTGATGTTTTGAGTGAAGCGTGAAGTTGGATGCGTCGTGGGACACTTGGTGGGATACCGGGTAGCTAGATGTTTGGGTGGTTTTCTGGTGCCAGCTTGATGTAATGCTACAAACAAGGTAGATGTAGTAGGATAAAGATCTCTGGTTACGTATTGTTTCCAAATTTATAGTAATGTGCTGACATCAGATGCTTGGGCTGCTAAGGATTTGGGAAGACTACGCTGCAGTAGTTGCGGAATGTCAAGACAGCTATTGAGGTGCGCAATTTCGCTTTGCGCTGGGGTGGAGGAACAGATGCCAAGGCCACACGACATCACGGAAAAGTCTATGCCTGCTACCAAGCTCACAAAGTCACTGCAGACACAAACACTCAACTAGAGCAGAAAAATACGAAGAAAAAAAGAGAGTAAGAAAAGAAGTAAAAAAGGTCTCAATATCCAAAAATCTCTCCCGCCGGGAATTGAACCCGGGTCTCAAGCGTGACAAGCTTGCATACTGACCACTATACTACGGAAGATATTCAGGCGTTTTTCGCCTGTCGTAGGTGGATCATCTCGTGTTGGGGATGGGCGACGTTATTTTACACTATACGGCTTAGTAATAATGCGGCGTCTAGTCGCCGCTGGGAAAATCTGCAACAGTCTGCAGTTCTTACAATAGATGTATGCATAAGAAATATGCAGTAACTGCTATCCATGATATAATTCAGCCGAAGGCTGACTCTACATTAATCCATAAGTTTTCCGAATAATGAGGGTTTGGTGCAGGCTTGACAAATAAGTTTCTATTGGTCCAAATTTTGTATGGGAAATCGCGAAAGAAGGCTGGATTGGTTGGTGGCTCTAGAAAAGTGGGTAAAGGACAGCCACCGTCTGTCGGTGCTTCTTTGTTTACTTCTCTGTTTACAATCGTTTACAATCGTTTACAATCGTTTACAATCGCTAAATTTGCCCAGCGATCTGTTCGTTTGCTTGGCCAGCAGCCTTTCTTCCATTATTGAAACAGATGTACCGCATGGTTGGGTATGGATTATGATTCTAGGGGTAATATTAGTCCTAGATCTGAATTGGCAGTCCATTGCCCGTCTTGCGACCGAACAAAATCACCAAGTAATTTCGTTAGCAGGAGGAAATCTGCCAATCCAACTACAACCTGTCTGGAATGCCGGGACCACCGCAATTCCGAGGTAACTGACACCATTGATATACTATATATGCCTCCCTAACCTGATCAAGCGTGCCAGGTCCAAAGGTGCCGTCCTTGCATTGAGAAAGCTGGCTGTCCGTCCTACCTCAGCTGAGAGATCTGCCCCGAAAAGAACCGACAGAGACGCTGGCCTATCGCCTCCTAACCAGAGATCTGGAACCCAACCTACATCGCCAGAGAAGCTACGGCAACAACATACAGCTAGGAGTTTGTTCGGAGAGCCAGGCAGCCAGCCGCAGATAGTGCTGGGGACGCCGATCCCACCAACCCAAGCGAGCTCGCGGCTCTTCCGGGCTCTAGCTCCCTCACCGCCTGTGCCGCCCTCGACCGATCCTGTCGCCTCACATTCTGATCCATCTACTGTCCGAAGCAGCACGACTGGTGTGGACTACTCTTACCTGGCTGTTAGGTTCCACAAGGGCGGGAAGGACTCGCAAGATGATGCCTCCAAGGCCGGCGCCAGGGCCAAGCAGGCCACTATTCGGCGCGACCATCGTTCACGACGCCGTGCAGGGGAGGCTGTGTCACTAACTCCCACAATCTCTCAACTCGGCGTCTTTGAAGGTTCTGATGGTCCTGGAGAAGGTATCCTTGTGCTGTGGTCCCGGCAGTTTGTTCAAGCTAACCACGGAACGTAGCTGGGAGTCAAGATCGACTACAGGCAAATGAGCTCCCAGATGGGGATGGAATGACCAAGGAAGCGGATGACAGGGGACAGTTCTCTGAATCTGATGTTGACGTCGAGGACTATTTCAACTTGCTGCTTTCACCTGCTCGACCACGGAAGTACCTCGAACACCTAGGGGTAGAGTCTGATTCCGATCTAGGGGACGAAGACGGGAACGATAATAGCAATGCCTTGGACGAAAGCCCTCTTCGCTATTGCTCGCGGCAGCCTTCCAGAAAGTCAGGGCCTCGTCGCCGTGCTCGCCGTGGTCCTGCCCCTGGTACAGGAGGGCGGCCAAAAAAATCTCAAAGGCAAACTCGATCGTCGGGGCCGCCACGACGGTACCGGAGTCCAGTGATGATTCCACCTGAAGAATCGGCCGTATTTCACGCACAAGATCCGGTGTGGAATGGGGACCTGGACGCTTGCGCCTTGACCTGTCGTGATAAAGCAATCCTCCGTGAGTTCTGGACAAAGCTGGACAATGACCAAATGCAATTTTGTGGTCGATGTCAAGAGCGTTGGTTCCAGATGAAGATCGATTCTGATGGCATTTGTGCGCGTTGCTGTCGAAAGGATGATAAACGCGGCCCTGAAGAGCCGTACTTCTTCTCTGTGGACAACCAGTTGGATTTTGGCTCCGTACCGACTCAATTGCCTCAGCTTACACCTACTGAAGAGTCTTTAATAGGCCGTGTTCACGTCCACGTGAATATTATGCTTGTGCGGGGCCAGCAGTACAAATATCGGGGACATGTTGTTCACTTTCTCCGCGAGGTTGGCTTGGTGTACAACCAACTCCCGCTTTTGCCGCGGGAGTTGAACACTGTATTACTCCGTCCTTCCAATACGTCGTCCCATGCAAACCTTAGCCGGCAATTCACCCGCCAGTTCCGTGTACGCCGCCAGCCAGTTGCCATATGGCTTAACTACCTCCGGCGCCATCATCCTGGCTATCGATGCATCGTCATCGACGAAGAGCGGCTGAGTCAATTGCCTCAAGATGGCAATGTCCTGGACGACATCCCCCAGAGCCAGGTGGAGGCTGCCGAAGTTGGACCCGAGGAAGATGAGGAGGCAGAACCGGACCTGGAGGACGAGGCTGCGGTGCCGGACCTTTTGGCCAAGGACACGGAGCTCGATGCTCTGCGGTCTATTCTTGCCGGAGAACCAGAAGCTGAACCAAGGCTTTCCACAAGCTTCCAGGAGCAGGTGCAGCACGAGCTGCAGCTTCCGAATATACGGCGCACACCCATTAATGAGTTCAATCGCTCTCATGCCCTACTCTCCTTAGCTTTTCCCTGCCTCTTTCCTGACGGGAGAGCCGACTTTGTTGAGCCTCGGCTACGGTCAATCGACTACAAGGACTACATCGAGCACGCGATGCGCTGGCATGACGGGCGTTTTGCACGCCACCCGACCTTCCGCTTCGTCGCCTTCAATACTCTGATGCGGTCACAGGCCCGTGCACGGTCCAAATTCTTCGTGAAGCAACACGATGGTAGTCATGAACCGCTCACACGGGAGCAGCTTGTTCAGGCACTGGAGCACAGCGAGGACCCTGAGGCGCAGGTGCTAATCAACTCAATCACAAGACATGCGGTACCTATTCGCGGCACGCGCCCCTTCTGGAACAGGAAGAGGCAGGACCTCGAGGCCTATGCCTACAACCTTGGATGTCCTGGTGCATTCATCACATTCAGCCCGGCAGATTTACACTGGCGGAGTCTCTACCAGCACATGCCCCGATATGATGAATGGCTGGCTGCGTCCGAGTCCGAGAGGATGGGTCTCTCGCGCCAACTTTTGCGTCAGAATCCTCACATTGCTGCTTTCCATTTCTACCGCCGATACTGTTTCTTTCGAGATATCGTGTTAAGCAAGAAGTTCAACATTACGGATTACTGGGATCGGTATGAATGGCAAGGGCGTGGCAGTCCGCACAACCATGGCCTGTACTGGATGGAGAATTGCCCAAGAGTCGACATGGTGGATGAAGCCGCTCGTGATGTTTTTGCACGCACGTGGGGATTCCACATCACTGCCATTAATCCTGAGCCGACTAGGACTATGCCCCAGGGTGAGGGTAACCCCCTGAGCGTAGATCCACTGAGTACAGAACTGACATTCCTGCGTCTCTCACAAATCGTCAACCGCTGCCAGCGCCACAGATGCAATACCACATACTGCTTACGCGTAAGGAAGAGAACCGTTGATCTGGCGAGGGATATGGAAGGCGCTGCTGCAGATATCGAGGCGGCCAATGCGGCCAATCCAGAGCGGGAGTGTCGTTTTGACTTTCCTCGTGCCTTGCGGGAGCTGGCCGCAGTGATCAGGAAGGAAGGCAAGTCGTACTATGTCTTCGAGGCGGCGCGGAATGACAACCTCATGAATCACTTCAATCCCGCCATTATACTAGGCTGGCTAGCCAATATCGACATATCTCCTTGCACCAGCCTACAGGCGGTTATTACGTACGCTGCCAAGTATTGCAGCAAATCTGAGAAGAAGACTGAGCCTTACTGTAAGCTTGCAGACCAGGTTTTGCCGCACACGGCACACCTTCAGCCGCTATTATCCTTCTCCTCTCGCCTGATGAATAAGCTGATTGCCGAGAGAGATTACTCGGCGCAGGAGATTTCCCATCTTCTCCTTAACATTCCTCTGCAGGAAGGCACGCGGATGGTGGTCTCTGTCGACTGCCGTCCTTTGGAGCAACATGCACGTTCGTATCGCGTGGATGAAGATGTCAACGAGACCGTCGGCAGCTACAGGAGGTATCTCGAGAGAAATGACCAGCACGAGGATGCAACTTACCTCGAGTACCTGCAATCGTATAATCTCAAGACGTGGAGGAGACTCGCTGCCAACGCGAAGAAGAGAGTCCTGTCTTACTTTCCTCGATACAGGTCCGTGGAGGCATCTCCCCAGTTTGGTGACTTCTGCCGTGTTAAATTGATGATGGCTCATCCGCATCGCTCTCCAGAGGAGTTGCTCACCGTGGGCGGGCAGCGGTTCGATTCCTTCGCGGCTGCGTACAGGTTTTGCAGAGAGCAGCACCGTGACACCCATGCGGACGATCATTATGGGGAGCCAGATACAAATGAATTGAGGGCTGAGGACGACGAATTTGAGCTTGAGGTCCATGAAGAGCCCATTGTGGATGAAGACTGGCATGAACTCGCCCGCATGCTTCCCGACCGCCCGCTGGAGGAAGAGGATATCGACATGCTCGGCCGCCGAGACATCGACATCAATTATGATTGGACCCCTCACGTTGGACGGTATACTGATGACGGTATTCTCAAGGGCGACTACTGGAAGCAACGCAAGGCGGCAAACCGCCTTGACCTTGATGTGGATCATCAGCCCTTGGAAGCTCGAGATTCCCTAAACCGGGATCAGCGCTTAGTATACGATACCGTGATGGACCACTTCCTGAATCAGGAACCCTCTCAGTTGCTGCTCCATGTGGATGGTGGAGGTGGTACCGGGAAGTCATACCTCATTAATTTGCTCTCCGCGCACCTCCAAGCCGCTGCTGCCGGGAGAGGGACACCTGTTTGGCGTGCCGCGCCCACTGGCGTCGCGGGAAATCAGATATCGGGCACTACTTTGCACTCCCTGTTACACCTTCCAATCAACAAGGACTTCAAGCCCCTCTCGCCCACTGACATGGCCCAGCTCCAGAAGAAGCTGAAGGACATCAACTACCTGATCATCGATGAGAAGAGCATGCTGGGACTGCGACAGCTTTCTTGGATCGATGACCGCCTGCGCGAGGCGTTCCCGAGTAGGAATGAGGAGTTCTTTGGTAGTCTTAACATCCTTCTGGTTGGCGACTTCTTCCAGCTTCCACCCGTGCTACAGAAGCCGCTCTATTACGATAAAGAGGTGCAGGGAGTGGAGATCAAAGGCAGGAACGCATATAGACGCTTCGATAAATCAGTCTTCTTGAAGGTTGTCCAACGGCAACGGGGCGACGATCAGAAGGCGTTTCGCACAGCTCTCGAGGAATTGCGGCTCCTCCAACTGTCAGTCGAGTCCTGGAAACTCCTTTCCGGTCGAGTACAGGCGAAGCTAGATGATCTGGAGGTCGCCAGGTTCGCCAACGCCTTGCGAGTATACGCCACGAAAGATAGGGTGAACGAATATAACCACTACCACCTCGACCGCCTCGGCCGGCCAGTCATTCAGGTCAAGGCTAAGAATGTCGGCCTTGGCGCGGCTGCGGCGCCTGATGACAAGGCGGGCAACCTTGCGAAGCAGATCCCTATATGCATTGGCGCCCGTCTGATGCTGACATCTAACCTTTGGCAGCCAGTTGGTCTCTGCAACGGCGCTCGCGGTACCGTTTACGATATCGGCTGGGCACCGGGGGCTGACCCAGTCCAAGACCCTCCCTGTGTTATCATGATGGAGTTTGACAAGTACAGTGGACCTGTGTTCCTGACCACCGCTGATGGCAGAAAGATTGTCCCGATTCTCCCAGTAGACAGGGACTTCCTCATCGGAAGCACTCTCTGCACTCGCACGCAGTTTCCCCTGATCGTATGCTACGCCATTACGGTTCACAAGTCGCAGAGCATCACTGAAGATGTCATCGTGACAGATCTCTCCTGTCGGGACTTTCAGACTGGTTTAAGCTACGTAGCTGTCTCTCGCGTAAAAACGCTCCAGGGCTTGATGCTGGATGCGCCCTTTGATCGTGGTCACCTGTTTTACGAGTCTCCACCAGAGGGTATGAAGATGAAGATGAGGGATGAGCGGCATAGAAGACGACAGGTCCTTACACGGAATCCATATAGGTCAGACCACGGCTCTGCATAACTAGATAGCTAGCTAAATGTAATGGCTTAATAGTTGCTTGGCCCAAGGACTCCCAGCCTTCGGATGATCGTACCCCTTGCACCCACAGCTCTAACGTGCAAGGGGTGGCGTAGTATTTTAAGTAGATACATTGATAATATTAGCATATGCAAAAGCAAATATCACCCAGGTTGCGCAATGGCATACTATATTTGAAACTGCCAGCTGCGCCGTTAACCCACGTAGCGTGCATTCGGCATGTTACACACAACAACTACGGAAGATATTTTAAGCAAAGCATCAAGTTTATCTGTTTTTCATCCACTCTCGCTATTCGTGTAAATACTATATGAGGTAGGGCGGAATAAAATTTACACTACATGTCTGGTCGTACCTAGCCAGTGACCGCGGTAGACTAAATAATATACTGTACTAATAAAGTATATTTACTTGGATTAAAATACTTTTATAGCAGAATAAAAGTTTCATAAATATCTAGTAGAAGATTATTTATCTTTTGATTTACAAATACTTCATGCCAGCCGTAAACAGTCAACCATCTTCAAAGCCTCTACGAAATAAATGTTCATGTATCTCGTAGCAGTGTCTTATCATAGACCTGTTAAATGCCACAGAGAACGCCATGATGTGCATACTTGTAAGCTAGATATCGGGTGACTTGACTAAGGGCCGCTATGTTGGGACCTTTCGCTCCATGGCCCAGCAGTCCAACCTGATAATCACTGTAATATACCGAGCATCTTAATCCCTCCCCTGTGAGAACTTTTCCTTCTGCTGGATCTATGAGCCGCTCGTTGGTCAAGGCTGAATTTTCGGGCCCATAGGCTAGGCTTAGAATAATTGTCGGCCGTACAGAAAGCAAAAGTCTAAAATTGCGGAACATGCCGCCGCACCAAGCATGATGGCAGAGAAAAAGCCCGACCTTGTTGCTGATGTGACGTTTCAACTGCGTGGGAAGTGGGACTGGGACCGGGAAGAAAGGGACCAAGACATCCGGACACGGCCAAATTGAGGAGGTGCGAGCATAAAATGGGGCCATGGATAAGACAGAAGACGGGAATCTAAATTTTATCTTAACTATGCTTGGCAGGAGCTTGTGTGGAGCCCAATATACTCCGCATCGACGGTTCAGGCAATCAAAGGCTAGTATTTATCCGTATTTAGTTGCCTCGAGTTTAATATCAGTTTTAGATGTCGTCCACGAGTCATTTTATGGGTTCACGAAAGGGCTTCTAAAAAAGCATTAAGACGTAATGGCTTAGTCGTCAAGTATTTGCGCAAGAACTTTTGTCGCGAAATATATGCACATTCCCCATAGTCCTCCCGTACAAGACGATGTGTTAAAGCCCCAACGCCAAGAGGACGCACTTACAAGTGGGATATCGGGGATATTCGGTCAAGCGCCGCTATTGCTACATCTTTTTGCTTCCTAGCTTAGTGGCTAAGCCCGATGACTACTCTGGCACCTGATGCCAACGAAATGTTGATACAGGCCATAGGCAAAGTGGAGAGGGCCGGGTTGTGAAGCTGTTGTATTCGGGCCCTCGGGCTGCTGCTATATTTGAAGCTTTTTGGCCGGGCTAGTCGAATGTATATTGGCCAGAATAACTATTCAATATCTTGGACTATCTCCCTGCTTCGCAAGCATCTGCCTGCCGCGCGCTTCAGATAAAACCAGCAGCATCACAACATTAACCGTATACTTACACGTCAGTGGCTTAGACTCATTTTTCATCGTCCAGTTGCCCATGAGCATTATGTTGGGAACTAATTCGATGCTCGGCGACGCCCCCATGTATCATTTTGAAGAGGCGCAGCTGGAGATTACAGTCCAACGTTGCAACTGGATTGTCCGCGTTTGTATTGAATGACGCAAAACGCAGTCAAAGATGCGCTTTTCCTTAGTGACATATTCTGCCGCAGAAGCAAAGTAGTTCCTCCTGTTCATCTCTCCGCTGCCGGGCTTGGCGAAACCGAAAGCCTGGTCTCTAGGCTTCTATCGTCGTGACCGGCTGGAACTTTTGTTCTTTAGACACCTGGATGACCGGACCCGTTAATCGTATTGAGTGGGCATAGTACCCCTGTTATAATGGCTGACGTGCCGGACAAGCAGCATCGATGGAGTAAATCATGCAAGCGCTTCGCTTTTACCGCCCAAGGGGCCAGCGACAACAGTAATTCGAGAGCAAGAAGAACCTCGAGATTGCGCCATGTAATAAGAAACAAAAAAGAGAGTAATGTGGCATTTCGCAAGAAGAACCTTGGTGAATGACGAGTCTCGCAATGAGATAATGGTGCGTGGACCCTTCCCATACTGGACTGGTAAGAGCTCGCATTGCCACAACCAACCAAATTTCCTTTGCCTCAGTTCCATGGTTGTCATGTCCTGATGCATCCTGAAGTTGTTTCGGAAGATTGTGGATTTTTGGGCCTATAAGAGTCGGAATGTGGATTTTGAGTCTCAACCACAAAAATAAAGAGTCAGAGGAGCATAGATGCCAAGAAGCGAAAAAGGGGATCCGAGTAAGATGGACTAGAGACTCTACCAAAGCCACTCAGTGAATACCATGGCGGGTTTGAAGTAATAAATAGACCGCCAGAGAACTGCCCGAGAGACGCAGAATCAGCTCGGCAGCCGGTCTTTCCTGCAACATTCTCGCATTGATATTCCTACTGTCGTTACCTTTGGAGATTTACCAAACATCACTGCAAATATTTCACGACACTTGACTTGTTTGACATTGAAAATGATTCCATCTGCTCTTCTTCTGCTATTGCCTATTACGGCCGCAGCGCCTGCCTCGAAGCGCGCTGAGCCCGCTCCCCTCATTGTTCCCCGTGATGGATCTGACGCGATCCATGGGCAATATACCGTCATTTTGAAGGATGATGGCGATTCTCAAGCTCTTGCTGAGGTTATGAGATTAGTGAATGGAAATGCTACGCAGGTCTACGAGAACCTGTTCAAGGGTTTTACCGCGGAGTTTGATGAAGATAGTCTCATGGCCGTGAGAAGCCACGACAAGGTATAGTTGCTCACCATTCCACCCACCCGATCGATAGTATATACCTGTTATTGACGTTGCGCAGGTCGACTTTGTCGAGATGGACCAAAAGGTGCCTCTTCCTGACGAGCCGCAGGGCAAGGTGGAAGCCGTCGAGCCAGACCCCAAGGCGACTGCCCCTGTTGTCGGACCGCAGGACCAGGTCCCCTCGCATCCTGACCAAGTTTTCCGACGAGACACTGCCTTCACCCCATACATCAATAACCCTACCGGCGGCCAAGGTGTCTGTGCCTATGTTGTCGACACGGGTGTGGATGCCAGCCATCCCGTATGCCCTCCCCTCGACCCTGGTTTCTCCCATGCGAGCCGAGCTGCAAGCCGACAAAGGGGCTAACTTTGAGGCAGGATTTCGGCGGTCGAGCTTCCATGGTTGCGTCGTTGGTGGACTCGCACGGCTATGACTTTGTCGGCCACGGCACGCACGTTGCCGGCATTCTCGGCAGCAACACCTACGGCGTAGCAAAGAGGGTTACCATCTACGGCGTCAAGGCCCTTTCGGAACGTCCAGACGCCAGTGGCATATCGAACTTGATTGCCGGCTTAAACTACGTCGCAGAGGACGCGCCCCGGCGCAGCTGCCCCAACGGAATCGTCGTCAACATGTCCGCCGGCGTGCCTCGCATCATCCCTGCTCTCAACCTGGCGGCTCGCAAGCTTGTGCAGAGAGGATTCTTTGTAGCCGTCGCTGCTGGCAACGAAGGCCACGATGCTAGAGTCAACTCGCCTGCTTCCGAGCCGTCTATCTGCACCGTTGGCGGCTTTGGATACCGGGATTCCAACTATGGCTCTGTTGTTGATATCCAGGCGCCTGGTGCTAACATTCTATCTACTGTTCCCGGCGGCGGCGCTGTAAGCCATCAATCTCACGGCCATACTCTTACCCTCTGAATGATACTGACGCGTTTTTTCTTCTTTAGAATTACATGACTGGCACTTCCATGGCCTCGCCTTTTATCGCCGGTCTTGCTGCTTCCATGGCTTCTGCCCATAATCAGCGTGCCAGTGCGGATCTCTGCGCGAGGATGGTGCAGATGGCTTCCCGGCAATAGTGGTGCTAGGAGCCGGTTGGATACCTGCAATCTCAAATGGCAGTCAATAGGCCAAGAATTCTATTGCTGAGCTTTTCAATCCCGAGCAGGACTCATATACACTTGGGTGTGTGCAGCAGGCTGTGTACTTTGTAGCTAGCGAGGGTCTTACATAGACATAACATCCCCGTACATTCTTACCAAAGAAAAGGACTATTAGTGATTTCTATTGTTTTGTAATTTGCAGTGTTGGTTCAAACTCGACAACTACGGGTCCACCACGAATTGAGCGCCTTCATGTCGAGAAGCACAGCGACGGGTTTGCCCGGCCTTCGCCCCGAGCGTAACGAGCTGCTGCAAGTCGGGCTTCACACCGACGGCAATCAACTTGTCTAAATGGCCGCACAGACTGCCTTCTTCTGGCCGTGGATTCAAGCATATAGAAATATTTGAAAGCAACACCTCGCAGTTACTCATCTTGTGCGGCATCGAGTATAGCCCCTTCATTCTTTGTCAAGTCAAGCGCCATGTCGCCACCAGCTGACTCGAGAACCAGAGACATTTACAGCAGCTCTAGGAATTTATACATACCAGGAAAGCACTGGATATTTGGGAGAATGTGTATTCCAACCGCAACGCTTGCTATAAATGACACAATGAACCACTTCGGGCACGACCATCGGGTGGTGTTGGGCGTGTGGTTGTCCATGACATCGGGAGAGTCGTACCACTGGCGAAGACCATGTCCAAAATGATTGCTCAGCACGGCACACAAGCTGCTTGACGGGCGTTACTTGCGCCAACTCGGTTTCAGCGAGAAGGTGTATTTGACTGCGAGAACCAGGGTATTTCGAGGCACTTGGTCGACGAGTCGGCAAATCTCGCTTCATCAAGTAAAGCCGAGTTCCAGCATTCCCAAGTCTAAATAAATTGCTAATGATGAACAGTGCGACCGATTCAACGGTGAGCAAGTCAGAGAAGCTCCAAAGCATCCTCTACTCCAAGCCCAGTTCGCTATCAGGAAGTGGCAAGATCAGGCCAAAGCCCTGAATACAGATACAACGGTCGCGGGACTTGAAGCATATGAGAACATGGCTGTACAATGCCCTCCCGGAAACTCGTTCTTGAATTGCTAGTCTGTTGCGTTATAACCTGGCACAGATGCACCGCCTAGTGTTGACGCCGCCGTAAAAGAAACTTGAATAGAGGATCAATCCCGCTGGTTCTAAATTAACACATCGACCCCCTTCTACCAAGTATCCTGCCACAAAAAGAAGAAGAAGAAGAAGAAGTAGGAAGATGCATTCACTGTTGATTGGCATGGTCCATTGCACCGCCGAAATCCAGATCAATTGACCAAGAATTGGGATCGGGCAGCATCGCATGAAAGTCAAAATTCTCAAAACTGCCAAAACTCTGCATCCAGTCAATCTCGCTCTGTCGGGAAACGGACGGGTCAGGAGACAAGGGAGCATGGCCAACTCCCGCCCCGGACCTGGTCGACGGCGTTTCTTGCACCTTTTGGACCAGCTTGCTCAACGCCGGGGTAACAGAAACGAGCAGGTGCTTCTGGTTCATCGAAGGAGCATCCCTCTCAAGAATGTGAAGCGTCTGATTCACAATGTCGAGGATGCGAGCCTTGTCCATCCAGATGGTATCGGGGTACTTTGTCACCACCTTGAGCAGGAAGACGACTGCAAACGTGATCATCATGTCGAAGCACAGCGACAGGCCGTTGAGCAGCAGCTGCACCTCCTTGTCCGTGTTCAAGCCACCGAGGATTGACGTTGCGCAGATGACGGCCGTGTTGGCAACCTCTTCGAGCTCCGGCACCAAGGTTGGCGAGGGAGACGTGTGCAGGCCCCGAAAGGCATGGGAGCAGAGGTAGAGCTTGGCAAAGTTGAAGTGAAGCCCGACCCCCTTGGCAGGATAGTTGCCGACCTTTTCATTCGGGCTGAACCTCTCCCGCCAGTCGGCGTACCAGGTGTCCAAGGCAATGGCGAAGCGCCGCAGTTGAGGCAGCTGGGACGGCGACACGGGCTTGCCGGTCTCGGTGCCAAAGCAGTTGAAGATGTCGCTGTATATGGACCATATCTTTACTTGGGAGACGAGCCGGACATCGTCCTCGACTGCGTGTTCCGTCTCGAGGAGCTTGGTGCAGTTGATGCTGGCGCATTCATGAGACATTGGTGGCCGGCCGTACAAGACGGACGTGTGGTGGTCGCAGACATAGACGTGGTAGTATAGCCGCGTCTTCAGATATGCGTCTCTGTCGCCCTCCAGGGCCTTGTATATCGCGTGGTGGAGTTGAATTTCGGAAGCTATTCGCACGGCTGCAATACCATGTCAACAGCAATATTCCTCGCCACGGCAAGTGGGAGAGCTTACCGGATCCCGATGAGGCCCACGAGAGACTGCTCAGCCAGAATCCCCCGATGCAGAGTCCTCGGACATCATCCGTGTTGTGCTGCCGCGACAGCGATTCCGTCGTGAATAGCATCTTGAGCTCGGCGAGGCACGTATCGTAGAGATGGCCAAGCTGCTCGGAATGCAACGCCCCAACTGTGCAAACTGCCGCCGTGAGCAACGGCGAGCTTTCCATTGCCGTTTCCAAACTGGCATCGTCGCCCAGGATCCGATACAGCAAATGGTCTAGTCGGTCTTGATAAACGGCAAACAAAACTTTTGCTTCCTCCAGCGATATCAACCCTTTTGACACAAGATTAGGCTTTCGTGACGCATGGCTCGCTGAAGCTCCGTCGCCGGGCACCTGGGCAATACACGAAGCCGGCATTGAGGACGGCTCACACTGCGGATCAACCGTGATTTCCCATGAATGGTCATGTGCAGGGTGAAGATGGCTGCCGCTGCCTGCGGACGTAGTGCGCTGTCCATGACCAAACATGGCATTGAGCTCAGCCTGTTCACTAAACAGGTCACGCAGTTCCGGCATGTCGAGTTTCTTTGCCACGGCGCCAATGGCATGTTCTAGACGTTGTACCTTTTGCCCAATTGCCTGCTTCCAACTAGACGGGGTTAACTCGGAGTCATATGGAGACAAGTTGCCGTGACAAACCTGATGTCATCTTCTAATAGCATTTGCAGGCTGCGGTTCACGGTGCATGGAAGAGATCGCTTCTTGCACCGGGTGCACGGGGCCTTGCCATTTGTCATATGACACTTGATCTTGAGTACGTTAGCCAAGGATCTGTTGTCCTTATTGGTTATCAATTTCATGCTATTTCATCTTTTACCTTTTGCCTGCGACACGCAACGCACGCTGTAATCTTTCTGCTAATCTCGGGAGGCTTGCCGTCACCGAAGGATTCTCTCAGCGCCGCCACACCAGGAGGACACGGGGCGTTGCTCTCCATGACGAGCACACCCGTCCGACTGCAGAGGAAGCGTGGGAACCGAACAAGCGCTTAGCAATGTGGCCTGTTGCACAGGTTAGAGTCGAGACGACCATCATGTCCAAATTCCACAGCTGTGATGCCGGCATGGATTGCATCAAGGCGGCTCACAGTCAGCACGCGAATACCCAGTACAAGATATTCGATGCGCAGAAGGCTTTGCTGCGGTAGCCAGGCCAGGTAGCAGCCAATACGATCACAGATCAATAAGCCTCTCGCATCACACGGTGTGTCTAGGAGAGAGTCTCAAGAGTTGGGGATGAATGCCGGTCTCCCGCCCCGTCTCCATTGCCCCCGCCAAGCTTCTCCATCTTTCTGCAACATTTGAAGTAGCATTGAACCCACGTGGGATGAGCTCGGCTTAGCAATGGCTTCCGGGGGACTCGCCAGCATTGAACGGCTGCCCAATCATCTGCACGTGCTGCAGCCTTTCATGGATGTTTGGCAGATATCCCACACTTATACCGATTAAGGTACTGGCGGCCCTTCCCACCGATCGCGGCATCCGAGAAATCAAAACAATAGTATACAGTGGAGTTAACACTCAGGGCGCAAGGCCACGAATACTGGATGGCATCTCCCCATCGGACCTGTCAGGAGCCACGACCTCAATTTCGCGTCCGGCCGGGTCCCGGTTCTCGACGGGGCCGGCCGGGGCAGACGGCGCCCCATCTTGGCCGTCTCGGTGGCACCAGCCGCGGGCAGACTCCATCACCGAGAGAAGGCGCCCATGTTTTGAGGTTTGACAAGATTCGTAAAACTAATCCTGGACCGCCTTCTGCGCAGATTGGCAAGGCCGCCATGTACATCCCACTCGAGATACTTGGGTATAGTGTTACAACCTGGAGTATTACTTGGACTACAAACGCCTGCTGCTAGAATCCACGGATTTTCAGGTCCTTACCATGCATTCACAGTTCTATGAATCGCTTGCTGGATTTACTGCATGTATGTATAACTAGACATCAACAGGAACAATGGACGCGTAAGGGACGTCAGTCATCCGTGAGTCTCATGAAATAACGAGTTGGGTTACCCTCAAAGAAGTTGAATGTTATTAGAAACAAGTCTCAAGCATAATCTCATCATCAACCCATTGTTCTTGTGTGCATACAGCAGTACGAGAGGGGATGAAAAGCACCATGAGAAGTGCCGATGCCACCACGCGTGTTCATGGCCTGTGACCAACTACGGTTTGTCCCGGGTAGAACTTTCACAAAGTCCCCGACGCGAGTTGGACTTTAGGGTGGGACCGATCGCAGATCCATGCAGAATTACTTATCCTTTTTTTTTCAACTATTTTTATATCCTATTATTTTTCATCACAGCTACATGATGGGTTAGGGTTAGGGTAGTAGGAAAAGGTTTTTGGGGGGGTTGTTGGGTGTGCATTGCTGATTCGCACAGCGCCCAATAGACGTACACATTAGAGGCAAACTGTATTTGAGACAAACTATATTGCAGATAAGCTATACGTCAGACAAGCCAGATTTGGGCCTCAGCTTACTACATTTTGAGAGTCTACTCATGAGTAATGCCGCCGCCACCCATGGCAGCCATGCGAGACACTTCACACTGCGATGGTTTGGGTCGTCGAAGAATTCACTCGAGATGAAGAAGTTATGTTGGTTTGCAACCGTATTGTTTCTGTTGCTCGTTGTATGACTGCACGACCGGCTGCAAGGAACAAGATACTGCTGTTGTTTTCATAGAAGAGTAATAGACATACTGCATTCGAATTGTAATCTAAAAAATGCGGTGAAATTGCCCAAGTCGTACTGTTTAAGAGTCCATTCAGGAACGCCGTCCATCGACCGAGACGCTAGATGGCTCATTACACGGGCCACCTGGGTTGGTTCTACAGTGCACGACGTGAAAGGTTCTCGGCTCTCCGTTGATAGACTCCATGATGTCAATCTCGCCGATGCCTGGCCAGTTCGGAAGTTCCCACGAGATTTCGAGCCCAAGAGCCACCCTGCAGGCCAAATACACAACTGCCCAGCTTTCGGTTTGTTGCCGAGCTTGGCCTTGAACTCGTCGCCGAGACGTTTGCCGGATGCGCAGCCAAAGTCCCGTTTGGCCTTTGCCTCTATACGGGCAGACGTCCAGGAGCCGTTCGAGGCGCGAAGTGGAGTGATGAGCAGCGTCTTTTGGGGCGTGCTTTGAGTGCTGGCGCGTTTCGAAGTGTAGGTTTGCACCTCATTCATTCCCCATTACGCAGGACCACCAGGGTATGATGTGCCCAAATCTAATATTCACTTCTTGGGAGACGGGAGGCTGCCAGCAGGTCTGTCTCCGAAGCCATCGTAGAAGAGAATCTTCGAAAAACCTCTCGGCACGTGGTAGTACCCAAGTTCACGGGGCAGTGACACTGCACCAGCAGGGCCAGCTGCAGTATTGTCGCGAGGAAAAGAACAAAGCTGACAAAGGATGGTGGGAGAGTGAAGGTGCTTAAATCAACAAAGAAATTAGGAAAGACTTGCAGACAATCCTGATTGATATACCTATCCCAGAACTGCTATGCCCTGAAAATATCGGGCAGGTTTGGTAAGTCGCGGCAAGGGTGGCTTCGGAGGGGCCGAGAGCTCAAGAGACCTGTCTTTATGAAACGAGCGCTGATCAAGGACTCTAGAACTCTAAAACCTAGTATATAACAGCCATCCTCGAGCCGCCTCTACAACCGAAATGTGTCAGTCAGCCTAGTTGTAAGGTCTTTGGCAGCACACCTGTTAACAAAGCTTTCATCTGAACGAGCTCCATGTTATGGATGACAACCAGGGCCATAGTTTCGTTAAAAAGGTCCTTATTACTTCGGATAATATAGCACGGCGCGTTCATGGTGAGATAGCTCAAGTAAGAGAGGAGATGTCTAATTAGGCAAAGCGGGATTATATTAATTGCCGAGTAAAGTTTACGGAATATAAGCAAGTAAGCTTAACTTAATTATAGCTTCCCGCTTTACCTCTTTCATTTATTATATAATAAGAGCGTTTTAAAGCATTTAATTAGTGTAAGGAAAAATACTCTTCGGCAATTAATTAATATAAAAACGCCACTAGTAACAGCAGCCACAGCTAGCAACAACAGCCAGAGTAAAGGTGGCCCCCGGCAGGGTCCCCAAAGGGCCCCCAAAGGGTGTAATAAAGGCTTGGCCAGGCTTAATAGTCTACTTGACATATGTATTGACTTGAGTAGTCATTCTCGCCCGCTTTGCCTACCCCTAGGACAACTCGCTCGTTGGCATCAGGGTCTTGTATTCCCCAACTTACCCATAATATATTGAAAACTGCATTAGGTACCGGCACAGCGGCCGAAATGTCCATCATATAAGGACTTTACTTACGACACAGCAATAACAGGACTCGGAAGGATTATAGCATCGAGGACAGAGTCAAAGAGCTGGGATGAAAGTCGGGCTGCTTCTGTGGACCAATCAGCGACGTTGTGAGCCACTAGCCCGGATTTGGTCGCAGGCAAGCTCCATGGCAAGACAAAACCAACTTGACTCAACATTCAACTTCTGCCACTCCAAAGGTCGTGCATGAGCTCCAACAGCACGCAATGAGCAAAACGCCAACCGAACTCAAGGACACCGATGCTTTACCAATCAACAACACCCCTTTACGGCGCTATCTTACGCTCTTGGCTCTCAAAGTCACTGCGCGGTTCTACAGGTGGGATGGACCCTGTGTCCCCCTCTCCAGCCGCATCATCGTCAAGACGGGTGAGAGCATTGGCCTGACTGAAGCCGCGACCATGGCCTTTGTTGCTGCCCGGACGAGCATCCCAGTGCCCCGCGTGCATTGCTCGTTTGTTCACAAGAGCAGAGCATACATTGTCATGGAGCGCATTCGCGGCCAAACTCTCGCCGACGCCTGGCCAACTCTTTCTGCATCGGAGCTCGACGGCATCTTGACGCAGCTGCGAGACATGCTCAAAGAGCTGCGGGCCCTCCCAGCTCCAGGCATTGCGGTAGAGAGCTGCGTGGGAGCATCACTGCGTGATTCTCGGATCCCCCGGTCCGAAACAAGATTCGGGCCGTTCCCCTCCATTCGAGCATTTCACCATTGGCTGCGCGAAGGGCTTCAGCCAGAAGAGTATCCAGAGCGTGTCAATGACGAGGATTGGGTCGACATCAAGCGCATGGTAGCCATGCAAGACGAGGACAAGGAATGGGGACCACCGGTGTTCACACACGGCGACCTGAACCCTTTCAATATCATCGTTCGGGATGGGAAGATTGTAGGCATCATTGACTGGGCGTTCTCGGGGTGGTATCCTCATTATTGGGAATATACATCTGTTTGGCTTGGAAACAAGACAAGAGGCGCATGGCAAAAGCTGGTCCCAAAGTTCATTGAGCCCTGCCCAGAGGAACTCGAAATGGAGACGATTAGACAGAGATGGTGGGGAGACTTCTGAAAAGGAGGAGGCCTGGTGGCCGTGTCTAAGGTACAATCTCCTTCTCTTCCAACATGTTCCAAGTTGGCTTGGGCTCCAACATGCGCTCTCCGTCTAGATATCTCCCAGCAGCATTCTTTTCCCCGACGTAGCGCCTGGCCTTTGGCTCTATTTTGCTCCAGTCTAGCTTCGAAGTTCCAACGACCTTGGGTTCTGCCTTGGATATTCTCAATAATGCGTCTTCCATCCAAGTCCGGCAGCGAAAGTCTGGGTTGTCCTGAACCACAGCCGTGTTCCTCAAAATCTTCAAGAGTCCTTTCTCATCCTCAACTTTTGCAATGACAAGTCGCGCGAGGAGAGTGGTGGTGCTCTTCACGTTTTCTAGTTTGACTTCTTCGTATGTCCAACCCTGAATAGGATGGTTTTTGACATTGCAGCGTAGGCCGGGAACCCGTGCCTTGTCCTCATCCTTGGGGCCAATGAGAAAACCCCAGTGGTATCTGTACGTTAGCTTTCTCTAGGAATTGAGCCAGCACAGCGACGTGTCTTACTTGCGTTCCTCATTATTGACAATTCCACTGGGGTAGAGGGCAACATAAAGCCTCTTTTTATTAGAGACCATTGTTTTTGAGGGTAGATAGTTGGTAATGAGGCATCTCTCTGTCCTTTGCAAGGTGGCATGTTCGCCATTTATACCCCAAGCAGGAGCCCAATCCACCAAACAGACCTTTCCTGGCATAACATGGCCGTCAGTAGGGTTCTGATTCCTTGAAACGATATGTCGCGCTTGCAATGGCGTGATACCGTGTCCCTGTTGCCGCGTTGTCAGCTGCGGGCTCCGAGTCGAGGCCCAGTGGACTACAGAAGCCAAAAATAAGTCATGAAACCTGAAAACAACATATTATGCATCGTCGCAAGTGACGAAAAGGGGGCAAAGCGGCCACAGCGGCTAAGGCATTGCACTGATTCGGCGAGCAGGCCCGACTCGGGCCATCGTTGGCCGTTTGGGGGTTTCTGTCGGACCTGGGCCAACCAGCATTTGCACGGCCTCTACGAGGACGCAACCGCTTGATGATTGCTCGGGATTCCGCAGCACCCATGCCACCACCAGTCCTCTCAAGTTTCGCTGCGAGCCCTCCGTGGAGATGTTGGGCGTGCCCATGATGCTTGGGGCGGAAGACCATGGGCCTGCAGCCGCGGAGCCGCCCTGCCATGGCCGTCCATTTCCGTGCCTAGCATTCCATGTCTGCAACTCCATTGAATTGTTAGTGTAACTGAACGTTGATGGCGACGCATTACATCGCTGCTTTTAGCCACACCAGCTCAGGCGCTAAGTATTTGTTACTCACTAAGTGATATTGAGCTTTTTAAGTTCTTCTCAAGTTCTCTCTTAATATAACCTAAGCTTCTTCTCGCTTTTCTTAAACTAAATATACACGCGTATAAGATTATTAACTATTAAGGTAAGAGACTAGTATCTTTAATAATATTTATTAAATAGCTTATTATTAGGCTTTATTATTTTTATATATTATATATAAAGTTTTCTTATAGCTTACTTTAATAACTTAACTCTCTTATTTATATTATTTATATTATTTTCCTTAATTATAAGTAACTTAAAGTTAAAGATATTAAAGGTTAAAGATAAATAAATATAAAACTTTAATATTTTTCATTTAACTTATTTCTTTTTTATCTTTTAAATAAATTAATAATTTAATTTAATAATATTATTTAATTATTTTTTATTCTAACTTGTAATTAATTAAATAGCTTTTTAACTTTTAACCTTAATGTATTTATTGTAACACGTGACTTAAGTCTGGTCTTAAATTCCGGCTGGTTGCGCCAGACGGAACCTTGACCCAACATGTTTACCCGACAAAGTCGGCAGACTTCAACCAGCAAACTCTATCCTCAATTTTTCACCTTCTAGAATCTGGGAGGATGAACACACCGCCAACTGGAGTTTCCAACTCCACCACTGTGACCGACCATCTGGCGGAAAATCTTTGCAAGCGGTTGGAGGAAGTGGCCGAAAGTCGAACGAGGGCAACTCCGGAGCCTCAGTTTGAAGACGACGTCGAGACCTGCCATCAATGGAGATGTGAGGTACTTCTCAATCACTTTAAACCAAATGAAGCCGACAAGCAACGGATGCGCATCTTCCAGCGCGACTATTGGAAAGTCGAATGCCTCCACTACATGGATATGTTCGGAGAGCTTATGTGGCAGAAAGTTCGTGCAGCTCACGGTGAGAATGGTGAGCCTACGGCCGATCACTGGCGGGCTCTTACGATGTCCTACCAGAAACTCCTGGAGTATAGCGGGCTTTCCTTGCCAGAAATAAGAAAGAGTCGACTCTCGATTAGGGATCAGAAGTACTGGCAGCTCGAGGCAGACGTATACGAGCAATGCGTTGCGCAGTCCGAGCATGAGATGCGTGAAGCACTCCGGAAGAAGGACGAAGCACAGCACCCACGTCGGGCACGAAATAAACAGCCAGCAGCTGGGCGGTCCCGACGCGTACAGCGGCCCCAAGCGACTAACCAGGCATCACCCAGTGGCGGCATTGCCAGCAGAACGAGATCCCGGACAATCACAGGAGTGGCGAAACGCGAGTTGCGTCGGCGCTAAAGCTGCATGGTGACCATGACGGCTCATAAACCCGCCTACCCCCATCATCAGGTCGAATCCTGGGTCCTGGGCTCCTCCCAAATTCACAGAAGCAGTAATCGACTCTCGGCGCCCAAGCCAACCATTTCACTCTCACAATATGTCTACCCATGAGACCGTCGACCTTTCCAAGGTCGTTGTGATCCTTGGGTCTTTCGTCGGTGTCAATAACATTCTCAGGCTATCTGAGAACTCGAGATATGAGTTTCAACCACCATCCGGCAATGTCAGCACGTCCTGGAAGGGTGACCAGCCCAGAGAACAGGAACTGAACCCGCCCTTTATTGCCCTGGCGAGCGGAGAGCACTTGTACGATCCGCGGCTGGGTCTTAGGATCCGATCCCGATTCCGATAAGTGCGATCTCCAGCTTGCTGAAACCAACCAGACGGGCATCAGCAGACGATTTATCCGAATCGATATCAGTCTTGTCACTCATAACCCAAGGGTGACGGTGCTGTCGGATATCACAATCCGTATACGGGATGGTGACCGCATTTTGCCTTGCACGCCGGGTAAGCCCAAGGGGTTTCCCGGTCCCGTTACCATTGATCTCGGGGCAGTCCGTCTCCGCGCCTGGCCTTCGATACGATCTGCCAAGGAAACCCGGGCGTACAAACAGGACGCCAGGAAGTTCAGTGAGGACATTCTGCGCGCCGTGCCAAAGTACATCCCCTCTGTCAAGCGCCACCCGGCGACTGCGAAACACAACGTCCGATTTACAGAGACGCTCTCGGAATTAGCCACGACTATAGACACTAATACCGGTGATGGTACATTGTCTGAATCATAAACGAGGGGGCTATGTGTTGAAGTACTCTGCGACCTCCAGGCTAAAGGGCTTTTGATGTGGCTTTCAGGATCGGTCTGGCGCTAGCAATAAAATGATGTTTTGCCGGAGCTAACTGGACACTACAGAAGCAGCGAATGCTTTAAAGTCAAGTGAAGGCTTCTCAATGAAAAAGACTGCGGGGAAATTAGAGCCGTGTTCCTTGTTCAAAGCAAGCAAAGTGTAGTACTTCCCTAGATGCAGTATTAATTTCACTGCTGCTTGCAGGCGACAATATTTCATTGCCTGGTTTCCGTATGATTACGCTCTTGTACGTAGAAAATCATAGTCTCTCCCTTATCCAGCTTTCAAACAGTCGTGTTAGTTTATAGCACTCAAGTCCAGAGTCACAGCTCAGAGTTTGGGTACTATTGGACGAAAATCGCCGTCGACGTTCCGTCTTCACAGTTTTTGATGGCCTTTGTTTGTTCAACGCGCGTTGCCTTGCCAGATCCCTAGGAATTGACTCGGGCGGTGCAGCGAACCGACGCTTTGTGTCCTTCGTTGATGGAGCTCTTTGTCATCTAGCAGGAGGCCTCGATTCGCCTTTATTGATAGAGCACGACCTGTTCAGAATTCGCCATGACCTATATATGTCCCGTTTTCCTGCTACATTCCAAAACACATTTCTGTCCTAATTACTTCACCAGCGACAAGTCTGTTCTTAACAAATATGGCTTGCCATAGCGACTTAACCGACTCTACTGCCTTGAGCAACGATGCCGACCAGAAGAAATTCTTATAAAGGCCAAAAATAGCTAGTCTTGCGGACCAGGCCCATATAGCCTTGAGGTGGTGCTATTATCTAACCGACTCTCATTCTACAAGAATTGTTCATCTCGTCGACAGTCAGCTCGTGAGATTCAAGCTTTGGACACTCAGCACTGATGTCTTCTCTCCAGGAAGAGATTCTCTGGACCACTGCGTCGGAGAGGCAGAGGCTGCTATCATCCGCATGCGTTTGGAGAAGCTAACCGAGAGCATTGAGAATGGTGAGTATCGTGTACACTTCCTTCGACACACTGAGGAGCTTGGCAGCAAAACTCCAATCTCCGATGATGACCAACGCAACGCCTGCTAATCTCATCGAATAGCTTCATCTATCCTGGAGAAAATAGCCGACCCTCGACATGAAGGCACTCTGAATATTGCGATACACCGGGCTATATGGGCTATTTCTGATAACATATATTTGCTCTGCGGCTGCGGCCGAACTGGTGATGGCGGCAGAAAAGTCTCGCCAAACCCTCACACACCATAATGAGGACGCAACAAATACATTGATCGGTACGTGGCGGACGTGACAGAGAGGGATTTTGTTGAGCAGTCATTATTCGACGGGGTGCCAAAGGAGGACTGGGAGTGCTATGAATGGGGGTTTCTTACTAAGGCGAATGACAAGCAATTCGGAAGCTTCCCAGATGAGCCCATCATTCAGTCAATTCCTCAAATGCAACGCTACGGCGGTGTGAGCGCGGAAAGAACTCAAAAATTGGATTCAAAAGGGAGCCGAGGAGGCATTCTGGTTCATTTCAAACGACATGAGACAGTGGTTTCAGCGCTCCAAGTCAGAGTCTAGGAAGAGAAGCTGCGAAAGAATTAAGGAAGAGCGTATGGACCGGGGCAGAAAGAAAGAACACAGATTCAGAGGCTCTTTGGCGGGCCGGGGAGAATGAAAACCAGATCACGCAACATTGATTTATAGGGGGAATAAGAACGAGCGCAAGACTTTGAAGACACACTTGAAAGGCGACGCGACGAAGAGTGAGGAAGCGTTGACTATTTTTGGGACACTAGTCTATTGACTAGTTATAGCTAACATGTTTTATTACATCTCTTAGGTTAGCTTTTTATAATCATTATTTGTTGTTTGTTTCATGCATGCGAGCTCTCGGTGTAACACTCGTATGAACAACTCTCTTTGCTCTACTGTGATAAATAACATGGGCCCAAAGTTTCGGCATCTAGATCAAAACGTTCCTAGAGTCGATAGGAAGAATCAGATTATTCATTGGGGAGTTGTGAGACGAGTCCCACGCAGTGAAGTGAGTGACAACTGAACCCCGTTAACTGGGGCTTTTAATGTCGTACTGTTACAGGGCTTTTTTTTTGGCGGCGACCGTAATGTAAGTCATGTACTAGCAGATATGGGAGTGCTTGGAAGCTCTGGGAGACACTGAGTTTGACCATTTCAGATGGCGAGTTGCGCGTTTGCAAGATGGCGTCTTGAAGAGCTATTTTAGAGTCCGGAAAATACGTTGACGCAACTCCCATCCACGTAAGATGCATGGCGACATGACCGCCAGGCCACAGAGTAGTCCGTGACAGATAGAGCTACTATAATTAGTTCCTGGCATGGACTAGGAGTCGACACTGATGCATCATCGTGGAAATTGGCGGTGGCGGAGCTTAAGCTGAGCTACGCCTAAGCCTAATTAGAGACCAAGCCCGGTAGCTGATAAGTTCGATGAATAGAAGAAGCCAAGATGGATCCTTAAGAGATGTACAGAAACCACATTGTTCCACAACGCAGACGCTGAGTCCCCTCTTCGTGGCTGTTCAACGAGACAGAAACAAGTAATATGGTCGATGTTCTCACAATATCGCACTCCTTCATTTAAAATAGCTCCGAGTATACTCTCCTAGTGCGTTCCGGCCTTTCTTTCCAAGACACTTGGAGATTTGGACCCAAATATCCTGGCCTTGAATCCCTTTGAAAACGCATATTCTACCACGCGCGAGCAGCGAACTGTGTCTGCTGCTAAACTGGATGGGCCGTCAACTTTCAAAGAGCCATCGCAATAAAGCACAGGATTATCTTAGTGCCGACGCTACATGAGAGAATTCTTCAGAGTGCGACTGGTTCTCGAGAAAGTGGATCGTGCAGGAGGTAGGATCGGCTGTGGAAGTCAACTCTGTCAGTGGAATATCACCAAACCGTGACCTTAATGGTCAAATAATATATTGGCATACGATGAGGGAAATACGACTTACAATGAGGGAACTAGGATGGAGATGTGCATGCGCTACTTGAGATTCGGCAACTACAATTCGAACGGCGGTGGGAATAGAGGTTCTAATAGTCTATGGAGGCTTATGTAGAATTTCCGAGAAAGCAAATGCTCGATACCTCACTACCATGTATATGCTCTTCTTGGTCTTGCACAAGATTCTCTAGGCATAGTGCCCGATTATACCCGGCCATTCCAAGAGGTATTCATCGACACAACTCGAAAATCGTCCAATCAGAGGAGAACTTGAACATGTTTGACGAGGCTTCAGGTGCTGATGATATTACCGATGACCTAGACAGGACCATTTCTAGCTGAGTCGCGGATTTCACTCAAAGGCGGCAGCTTTTGAACGGGCCAGAAGTGTCTCCTTTCAAGGGACATGCGATATTGTCCTTAGCGAGCTTCTGTGCCACTGGAGAAATAGGCACGCAAGGGGTTCCTTGCAAGAGTCAAGCGGGAGGGGACGGATTTACCAGCAACAGATTTCACCGACATCGATCCTTTAAACGGCCCAGCCAACACCACAGGGAAAGGGATCGACCGATGCACTACAAGGGATACGCACTGGCATGCTCCTTCAGCTCCGCTCTCCTCTTCCCCGAGAAGCACGAAACGATTCTAGTTGGGAAGACTTGAAAAGAAAATGGGCCCCTCCCAATGTCGAGAGCTCGCAGTATTTTATGAGCGAGGACGGCCTGACAGCATTCGGCAGGACTTTGGTCTCTGGCCGAAATACAAAAGGATACCGCTTCGTCAGCGGTGCGCACACGGACGTGACCATGTCATTGCTGACAGGCCTTGTAGCCGACGAGGTGGCCGCCGGTTTCAAGGACTGGTATTACGGTCGTATTCCACAATGGTCGGAACTGGACGTACTACTTGGTCAGGAGAGCAGAGCTGGCATCAAGCAATGTATCAAACAGCGATGTTTTGTGAGAAAGTTTTGAGCGACTACAAACGGCTATATGGCCCCGGTTGCAAATCATGCCCGAGCCGGAGACGTGCTCTTTGTCCTTGGGGGCCCGACTTCCCATTCGTCCTTAGACTTCAACCAGATGAAAGCACTTATGGACTGGTAGGGTCAAGCTATGTCCACGGGTCCATGTATGAAGCTGCAGCCGCGGATCCGGCGGTCAAAAGAAGACGACAAATAGAGAAGGTGGTTCTTGTATAACTCTGTAGAATTTTCTGCAGCTAGTACAAGGCAATAAATATGCCGCAAGTACTGCCAGCAATATTCTCAATCGGGAAATACGTGAGTCGCTTCGTCGGTGATGGCAGTTCTCATATTGCGTGATCTATATCCCGGAATTGCTTCGGCATATTAATGAATAGTTGGTGGGTAGTTTGGCAAAGCGGATCCTCGAGTGGTTCGTCCACTCAGTCGCCGACGGGTAGCCAAAACGGTTATTCCGGCCGTCGACAAACTCCGCCGTCCATAGAGCGGGAGAGACGAGATGGCGACAGGCAGTGCGGAGTGCGGCTGTTCCTCGGGCTTGGCTGGCCTGCAGTGTGCATCGCACAGGGGAGTCGGGACGCCTGCACTCCAACTCCAAATAGGCAACCAAGCACATGAGATTGTGTCGACTGCGCCGGAGATAACTCGAGCCACCCAGGCTCAGAGCAAACCGGCTGGACAACTCGGATCAAACGCGGGGATGCCGTTTGAAGAAAGGAATTGAACAAGCCGCGTCGAACCATGGAGACGATGGAGCAGAACAGCTTAAGCTTGGAAGGGAGGGGAACTCCAGTCCGAATTCGTCACGGGGAAGGCGCGTTGCATGTGGCACATGAAGCCACCTTCCCGTTCGCATTCAGCGTCTCCCTCCTTTCTTCCCAATTTACTTTTAAACTTCGAGTCGCCCGAATTCCCGTCTCTCAATTGCAGGACTTGCAGCTTGTGCCTCTTGACTGCCCAGCAGCCCAGCGCCGACTTCCATCATGCCTGTGATCCGCGTGGGAACTGCTTCGCCGGCCACCGGCCCCACCAAGGCCGCGACTCTCCGACACTTGTCCGACCTGGCTCGCCGAGCTGCCGCCCAATCCATCGACATTCTCCTGCTCCCCGAGGCTTACATTGGCGGCTACCCGCGCGGCACCGCATTTGGCGCCGTCATTGGAGATCGCCCCTATGAGGGAAGAGAGGAGTTTGCCAGATACTTTGACCAGGCTGCGGACTTGGGGGACATCGTCGGCGGGGGTGCCGGAGCTGGAGCCAGATGGGTGAAGAGGGAGCTTGGTGGTGATGACGACTTGCTGAGGGGAGATGGCACGAGGGAGGAGCTGGAGAAAATTGCCAGCGATACCGGCGTTTTTATTGTCACGGGCATCATTGAGAAGACTGGCGGCAGCTTATATTGCGCTGTAGTGTACGTTTGTCCCAAGGCCGGTATCATTGGAAAGCGACGCAAGGTCATGCCCGTGAGTGCTGGTCCATCGTCTTTTATTTCTCGTCACATCTTGTTCGTCTTCCGAAGAACAAAGCTCTAACATTCGTCAGACCGGCACAGAACGCCTTTGCTGGGCGCAAGGATCCCCCGCCACCCTGAAGGCCGTGTCAACCGTCATCCGAGGCCAACGAGTCAATATCGGGGCCGCCATTTGCTGGGAAAACTACATGCCCTTTGTCCGCCAAGCCCTTTACGAGCAAAACATCAACTTGTACCTGGCCCCGACCGCAGACGGCCGAGATGCGTGGATGGGTCTCATGCGCACAGTCGGCGTCGAGGGGCGATGCTTCGTTGTAAGCAGTAACATGGCGGTACGCAAAGACGGCAGCGCTCGAGTTGCATCGTCGCAACCGAGTCCTGCCCGTACCAGAGCGAGACGCAGCTCTACATTTACTGACGAAGGCTTCGAGATTGCTCTGCCGTCTACGAGCCCTGTTCGTCGCAGGCGCAGAAAGTCTGTGTTTGACGAGGACGGCAATGAAATCGTTCTTGGGTGTGATGAATCAAACGGCGCCGAAAAGAATGGTACCGCCCCCGGAGCTCAGCCCAAGCACACTGTCGCCAGGGCTGACGGATGGTTGTCCCGCGGCGGATCGTCGATTGTCAACCCATTTGGAGATGTTCTCGCCGGGCCACAGTGGGAAGATGATGAGGGGCTCATCTTTGCGGATATTGACCTGAGGGAGTGCATCCGAGGAAGATTGGACTTTGATACGGCAGGACACTATTCCAGGAATGATTCGTTCAAGTTCAGTGTGACTGGGCTAGACTTGGACCCTCTGCCATACTAACCTAGTCTGCTATTTTTCAAAACCTGGGCAGACCAAGAATGGTACTGTGAATTTGGATGAAGCTGCTTAGGACATGTGTTCATAATGTGTGCCACAATTCATGTATAATAAGACTGCAAGATATGCTCAACACAGGTCATGCGCCCGATATGTCAAGTCTACAGAGGTGAAATTCTTGCCGTATTACAGTAATTTAAAAAAAAAAAAAAAAAAAAAAAAAAAGGCCTCGCTATGCCCTAATTTCCCGATAATATGCACCATGCCCATGACGGCCATTTTCCCAAGGCGCTAAATGCTCTTCGCTCACAAAATCGATCAAACGCACCAGACATTTCCCCCAAGACAAAAACACAAAACACAAACCAATTACTCCCTCTTATCGCTCGGCTGCTGTGACCTTTGACACGGCCGCCACCCCTTCTCGGCCGCGTCGCACGCCTTGCGCTCCGCCTCATCCTCCTTCCTCTGCCGCTCCAGCGCAGCCTGCGCCAGGATCTCGCGCCGACTCATGCCAGCACCAATATTCCTAGCACCCCCAAGCACAAACTCGCCGCCGGTCCACCCGCCGTCGTCCTCGTGCTCGTCCTCCTCTCCGCCTGCCAGTCCCGCAACGGCATACCTGGACGTCTCGCCAATGGTGTGGCCGCCCGACTTCCAGTCCGCGGCGTCCACCTCCCGCTCGATCTGGTGGCACAGGTCCCAGAACTGCCGGTCGTGCGGGCCGTGCACGTTGTGCGCGAGCTCGTGGCACAGCGTCTTGCGGATGGTCTTGTAGTCGCGATACCCGTCGTGGGCGTCGGTCCGGAGGCGCAGCTCAATGACCTCGCCCCGGTTGCGGTTGAGCCCGAGAGTCCTAGACGTGCCCTCGTGCGTGGCCTGCGTGTGCGACAGCGGCTCCATCTCGGTCAGCAGCGACACGGCGAACTTGTGCTTCCTCATGGCGGCCTTGACGCCCGGGTCCTCCTTGAGCCGCAGCAGCAGCTTCTGGCTCGTCTCGGGATGCGGCAGGCCCTGGAGCGGCCTGACCTGGAGAAAGGTGTACTTGGCGTCCTCGGGGGAGGACCTGGGCTGGCTCCGTCGCTGGGCGTGCTTCATCTTGGCCTTTTGCGCCATGCGCGCCGCGTTTCTCTGCGCCACCTTTTCCGACATGTCCTGGACGGCCTGTACCTCTGCGGCGCCGCAGCCCAGGAGCGTCAGCGTCTTTCCTTGCAGGCTGGTGAGCGGCATGCTGGGCTGTTTGAATGGCGACTTGAGCAGGGGGCCCTTGGGCACGAGTATCTTTTGGTGGGCGACGGGGATGTCGAGCGCCGCGGCGATCTCGTCGAACAGGTCGGTGACTGTGGCATCTTCTGCCAGCTCAAATGTGTAGTTGTGCTTGCGATGTGACACGGTGATGGTGACCCAGCCCGACTCGGAGCCCGATGCACAGCTCTCATGTGCGTCGGCCATTGTCGTATTGGTAAATGTGTTGATTCAAGAGCTTCGGGGGTGAGCTCACTGAGGTGTGGTGATGATGTATAGTCCTTATATATGAATGATTACAAATGCGGCAATAGGGGGCTTATGCTTTGCTTTGTATTTCCCTTGTCAGTTTCTGGCAACAAGGGTCTGGTGGGAATACTAACCCCAGGTATATGACACGGTATGACGACGTTTTGCTCCAGCGAAGGTGGGGGGAGGGGGGAAGAATGAATATTTATACAAGCATGGGTGACATTTTTTGATTATTCCTTTGTACTAGTGCAGCCCGTTTTATTGCGCGGGGGAGGCGAAGATGGTCGGAGAATCGAAGCAAAGGCTAATTAGTAATATGCCTGCGGGTGGGTGACCGAAATGGACGGGCGCCAAGACTTCAGCCGGCTGCGCCACATGCCTTTCTCGCCGGCAAAGGGAGGCGCATGACCTTGTGGCTTAGCTAAGATTCCCAGGCAGTCGCCCCTGAAGGTTTGTTGGCCCGCTGTAATGAACGCTGCAATAGGATGCATGTCCACTGTGACCTAGAATGATTCGGTCGGGGTTAGGCTGCATAGGGCCTTGTGAGCCGCTCGCGGCACCGCCATCTTCGCTTTGTCAGTCGGGTCTGGTCAGCGTTCAATGTTTTCTATGCACGGAACAGACCGCCGAAACTCGATTGTCAGCGATTCATTGCAGGTGGTGCAAATGCAAGGCAGCCCTGTCAACGAATTGCTGCGCCCGCTCAATCGACGGCTTCATTACACCAGGTGTATGCTACGAATTTTCAAATTTTTTTATACGCACCCGGCGATCTCCCCAAGATACCAGACCAGACTCGAAGCAAATAGCAGGCCCATACCACCAGCAACTCCTCAACTTAATTCCGGACTAGTCCCGGATCAAGGACTGCATGTGCACTGGCATCTGTGTGCTCCTGATTCTGAGACCTGTTAGTGTCAAAATGGGTCACTTGTTACGGGTACCAATTACGCACGCATAATCAGATAAGGGCAAACCCTTAACCACGAGTGGATAACCCTAATAATAAGCGCACTTATAAAAAAGGGCGTATATAATTCTCTCTTTTATAGCTAGACATAGACTTATATATATATATTATCGTTATAATTAATGCCCTTTAAAGTGTAATAGTTATAAGCCTAGGAGGACTTTAAATCCCCTATAACTTTCACTTAAGAAAACCAAGTATTTAAGGCATTATCCTAATACTCATTCCGTTATATCCACGCTTTTAATAAATACTAATACTACTCTTATAAACACCTAGTTATCTACTAAGCTTAAGCTTAGAGCTCTTACAAATATAGTAAATACAAGTGTATTGTGTATTGTATTTTGTATTGTATTGTATTTTCGTGTATTATATTTAAATACATTACATTACATTACTAAAATACCTATAAATGTATTATAAGTAAAAAAGACCCTTGTTTTTTTAACTTAGAATTATAAGGCTAATTATAAGGGTTATAAGGGAAAATTTTATATCATTAAAAAGAGCTAAATTAGCTCTTTAATATGCCCCATTTTTTACTATTATAAGGTATCACATTAAAAAGTTATAAGCAATTGAAAATTCGCCCCGCTTTACTTACTTTTTATTTTAAGACATAACTTTAAAGCTTAATATCTCGCTTAATATCCACATTTTAAGGTTTATTTTTAAAGATTTAAAATCACGTGATTTTTAGCTTTATTTTAATATATAATATGCTTATATAAGCATTTATTTATAATATTAAATATTTTATAGCCTTATAATACATTTATAGGTATTCTTATCTTGTAATGTATTGTAATATATTACAATACAATACAATACAATACAGTATAGTAAAAACTACAAAAAATACAATACATTTAGAGGTCTGCACTAAATATAAAGATTTAAAGCTTAGCTAACTATTAAAGGAAGAGGACTATAAAAAGATAAAAGAATAATATAAGAGTAAGTAATAGAATAAGCTACGCGCTTAAATAGTAAAGAAAGAATAAGGTAAAAGCTTAACTATTAAAGAGATAAAATACCTGGTAAAAAGAAGTATTAGCGTTACTATTATTAACCTTTTTACTCTTTAAGCTTATAAATAACACGTTAAAATCTATAATACTATAAGTATAGGTAAGTACCCGCTCTCTTTAAGTATACTCCTTAATAATTATAATACTATATATCTTATTAATTATATTAACCTTCTTGTAACGGTGGCTTAGGTTCTAAGGCATAGTAGGTCTATTTCTTAGAAAGTAAGTTAGGTTAAATGCTATAGAGTAGCTATTTAAGTAGTATTATAATAAGGCTATTAAGAGTATAACTCTTAATAGTAAAACTATTACTTAAATTAATTAATAGAGATCTAGATTATTTAGCTATAGGAATATCTTCTTCTTAAGTACTCGTTTATCTCTCTATTATAATTTTAAATTAATTAGCTTAACTATTAATCCCTTTAAACCTTAATTAATTAGCTTAAAGTTTAGTTAGTTTAATTCTCTTTAATTAATATATTTAAATATTAACCTCTTTAATCGCCTCTTAAGTTACGTAACTAGTCACGTGCTCTTACCTTCTTCTTATACTTATAGGTTATACCTATTTTAGCTAGTATAGTTTTATCTCGTATCTTATATCGTATTATTTATAATATTATATCTCTTCTTTATTAGTCTTATTCTTAAGGCTATTAAAATAGGCTAGCTTAAGTGTTATACGTTTTCTTTCTTTTATTATTATATGCTATTATATTAATTAATTGTATCTTAAAATAGTAGTTTAAAGCTTTACTTACTTCTTCTCTTTACTAAAATAACCTTCTTTTTATAATAATTAATAATTTATTCTTATTCTTTATAAAGGCTTACACTTATTACGCTTATATAGGACTTTCTTAATATAAAGCCTTTATTTTTAATTTAAGTTATTATATAAAGTGTATAGTAAATAAGTAAGAGAATTATAATATTATAAGGGTAACCCCTTAATAGCTTTATAGTATTATAAATTAATATTATAAGCTTAAGAGAGAGCTTAAAGAAGCTAAAAAGCGTGCCTTAATTAAGAATTAAAAGGTCTTACGTTTATAAAAATAAAAGAAATTATAGTTTAAGAAATAATACGTGTAATTACACGTAGTATTAATAACGTTAAAGAGTTAAAACGTGTGAAACGTAAGAAAGCGAAATAGCTTTAAAAGACTATAAGGGTTCTTCTTATTTCTTTTAAGAATCTAGATTTTATTTTAATTTATTTCTTAAATATTAAATTTAATATTAAGTTATTAAATAATACTTAAAAGATTAATTAAAATATATTTCTTAGAAATAAAACTATTTAAGTAACGTTAAGTAATTCGTAAGATTTTTAGCTAGTTCTTAAGTGTTTTTAGAGTTTAAATATCCTTTTTATTTAATAAGATAATAACGATTTTTTATATCTTCTTATACTTTAAGTATTTATTTAACTTTATATTTATTAGTATCTTTTATTATAATATTTATAGTAATTATAGATTTATCTAATGCTTTCTTTAATAGTAATATATAAAATATAGGATAGATTTTCATTTTATTTAGTAATAATAGTTTATAGTTAATATTTAAGATTTTTTATTTAATAAGAAATAATTTAATCTTCTTTTAGTTAAGTTTATTATTAGGTTATTTAGTTTTAATATTTTTATAAATAAGGTATACTTTATATCTCTTCTCTAGAATTAGTATTAATAATCTCTTTTTATTCGCGTAGTATTTTATTTAGTTCTATAAAAATATTTATTTCTATTATAAGTGTTTTTATATTTTTATTATAATTACTATATACGTTATAGCTATTAGCGCGTTTATATTTTATGTTATATATATCTTAATAATAGGGTTAAATCTGTAATTTACCCTAAATAATAATATCTTTATATTATTAATCTTAAAGCTATTATAAGCCTATTATACTAGTAGTAGCTATTCTACCTAATTATTCTATTAGTAGTTAATATAGCTTCGTAAATATTATTCGAGTATTTAATTTAAGATTTCTATTTACCTATCTAATTATAGGTAAAATGCTATTAATAAGCTTTATTTAATCTTTATAGTTTTTATAAGGTATTTCTAAAAGTTTAAGGTAAATAATTTATCGCGATTTAATATAAGTTTTATTAGTAATTTATACTATACGATAACTATTTTAAAGAATATATACGCTAAGTTCTTAGTATTACTTAATTTCTTATATAAAATATAATAGACGTATTTTATAAGTTTATTTATAATAATTAGAATACTATTATAAGCTACTTTTATTATAGGTTCTTTTAACTTTAATAGTTTAATAATAAAGTCTATTATAATAGTTTACTATACTCTTTTAGGTAATAGTATTAGTTATAGTTCGCTATATAGTGCGTGTTATACTACCTTTACCTTATTACACGTGTCGTATTTCTTAATAACTTCTTATATTATTTTTCTACTTTCTAAAAAGTTATACGATCTTTATAATCTACTAATTATCTTCCTTATACCCTAATATTCGTGTAATAGGTGCTCATATATTTCTTTAATAAGCTACTCTTAAAGTATATTAAAAATATACTACCGTTTATTATATAAAAAGGTCTTACCTTTCTTAGATAAATGCGTTTTCGTTTTTTAATTATTTAAGTAGCTGTTATTTTTAATGTATAATACGATTCGTTATATTTATATTTTATCTAGCTTAACTTACTAGGTTATATTAACTTCTTAGGTGCCTAGTATTAGACCTCTAAATGTATTGTATTTTTTGTATTTCTTACTATACTATATTGTATTGTATTGTAATGTAATATATTACAATACATTACAAGATTAGAATACCTATAAATGTATTATAAGGCTATAAAATATTTAATATTATAAATAAATGCTTATATAAGCATATTATATATTAAAATAAAGCTAAAAATCACGTGATTTTGAATCTTTAAAAATTAACCTTAAAATGTGGATATTAAGCGAGATATTAAGCTTTAAAGTTATGTCTTAAAATAAAAAGTAAGTAAAGCGGGGCGAATTTTCAATTGCTTATAACTTCTTAATGTAGTAACTTATAATAGTAGAAGGTGGGGCGTTTTAAAGAGCTGATTTAGCTCTTTTAAATAATATAAAACTTTTCCTTATAACCCTTATAATTAGCCTTATAATTTTAAGTTAAAAAAACAAGGGTCTTTTTTCCTTAAAATACATTTATAGGTATTTTACTAATGTAATGTAATGTATTTAAATACAATACACGAAAATACAATACAATACAAAATACAATATACAATACACTTGTATTTACTATATTTGTAAGAGCTCTGCCTAGTATAAGGTTCCTATTCTTAGTAGCGCGTAGTAAGGGTATGGTACTTACTTGCTTATTTAATTTTAAATTCTCTCTTTAACTAAGTGTATTAGCCCTTTCGTTTTTAAATTCTTTACGGTATATAATCTTAAAGTTATAATTTATAAGGGTTTTATACTATTTAATCTATCGTTTATTTAAATTCTTTATAATTAAGAATAATTTAAGATTCTTATAGTTAATATAAACCTTAATTTAATACTTTACTTTTATAAGATAGTATCTTTATTCTTTAAAGCACTTAATAATAGCTATAAGTTCTTTATTATAAATCTTATAATTAAGTTTAGGTTTATAAAGTTTCTTTAAGAAGAATATAATTAGGTGTAATTTTCCTTAATTATCTTATTATTTAAGCTATTCGCTTAATATAAAGTTTAAGGCGTTCGTTTTAAGCTTATAAGGTTTATTTTAATTAAATACTTTTAATATAAGTTTTAACGTAATTAAATCTTTTATTTTCTAGAATACTATAGCTTTTAGTTTATTCTATTAAAAGTTAACTTCTTTCTTTATTAGATTTATAAAAGGTTATAAAATATCTTTATATTCGCTTAAGAACTTATAGTAAAAGTTTATAAATATTATAAATCCTTTAACTTCTTTTAAATTCTTTAATATAAGCTATTTCTTAATAGTTTTAATCTTATTTAAGCTTATTTATATTTCTTTATATGTAAGCACGTACCCTAAAAAGTGTATAATATTCTAATAGAACTAATATTTTAAGGCTTTAATTAAGAGTTTATTATCTTATAGAGTTTATAGTACCTTATATATATATCGTTTATATTTCTTAAGGGTATTTAAATAAATAAGAATATTATTAAGGTTTATAACTATAAATACTTTTAGTTATTTTCGTAAGATTATATTAATTATTCTTTAAAAGGTTACTAGTATGTTAGTAAGCTTAAAAGGTATTATTAGATATTTATAGTATTCTCTACTAATTTAAAATGCTATTATTTACTCGTAGCCTTCTTTTATTTATATAAGGTTATAGGTCTCTTTTAAGTTAAGTATAATAAACTATTTAGCTTTTTTAACTTTATCTTTAATTTCTATTATAAGTAGTAACGGGTATTAATTCTTAATTATAATCTTATTTAAGTGTTAATAATTAATATATAATTATAGTTTTTTATTTTTCTTTAATACCTATAAAATTAAGTATTCTATTAAGAACTTTAATAGTTATATATATCCCTTTTATAATATATTCTTTAAATACTTCTTAAGCGCCTTATCTTACTTAAGGTTTTAAGAATAAATCTTATTAAACGTTAATTTAATACTAAGCTAAAGTTTAATCTTATAGTCTTAACGTAAATGCTTTAATAGTTTTATTTTTAGCTCTCCGCTAAATAGCTTATTATACTTTAAGTATTTCTTAAGAATCTCCGTTATTTTAGCTTTTAGCTCTCTAATAATTACATATATTTCTAAAGGCTTATTATAGTTTAAATAAGGTACTTTTTATAGGTTACTCTTAGCTTTATAACTATATTCTAGTAAATTCTATTAAAGTTAACCGGTTCTTTAATTAACTCGTAGATTACTCGCTTATAATTAAGGTATCTTTAATATAATATTATGTTTTAAGATTATTATAATATTTAATATAACCTAATATTTCGTGCCTTATATATTAACGAGAAGTTACGTTACTTTTATATTAATTACTTCTTAGTTATACTTTACTATAGTTTCTTTTATAGTTATAAGTTAATAAGGCTTATCTTTAAGTGTTTAAGGTAATTATAATCTATTAATAAGATTTAGTAAGATAAAATTTTCTTATACTTTACTATTAATTATTGCTTAAATCTTTCGTTTTATTATAATTATATTAATTATAAGGTATATTATACTATTAATATTTATAGTATATAAAGACCTATTAGATCTCCGTTAAGAAATTGGTTTTAATTGTAATAATAACTATTATTTCTTAATTTATTAATCCTATTCTTATATTATTCTTTAGCGCGTTATTTTAGGCGCTATTATTAGCGGTTATTCTTTAACGTATTATTAAAGCTTTCTTAATAATCGCTTAATCTATTATTTATATTAATTAAACTTAAGCTAAGCAAGTTACTTGTAATTATATAGTTCCCTTTCTCCTTATATTATAAGGTTATAGCTTAGGTAGTATATACGTTATTCTTAGTATAATATAACTTCCCGTTTAATATCTTTAAATTAATTTATTATAATTTTAGTTATATTATAAGGGTTATTCTTCTTCTCTTTTATTCTTATAAAAACTATTTATTACCTTACTTACTATTAAGGTACGTATAATAATTATTATTATAATAAAAGGTTTAATTAAGGAGTTTATATTTAATTTTAAGTTTATTTTTCTTAATTAAATAATTCTTTTCTTCTTAGATTTATTCTAGTAAAAGTTTACTTTTTAATAAGGGTATTTAGTATTTTTAAAAGTTATTAGATATTAGTTAGGTTTTAAATTCCTAATTTTTATTTAAACTAGTATTATTTATTAACGTATAATTTTCTTTATTACTTATTATACTAAGATTTCGCGTGGGTAAGTCTTCTTAATTTATAGTATAAAGCTTCTTACCTTTAAAGATTAGCTTTTATAGCTTCTTTAAAGCTTTACATTTATTTATAAAGTATATAATCTTATTATAATTATAATAAGTCTTCCCTCTTTTCTTATTTATAGCGTTAAGTTTTATAGGTTTAATATAATACCTATATATTATTAATATTTAGCGTAGCTTACTACTATTAGGTTTATTAAACCTAGTATATAATTTAAATTTCCTATAACTTTTTTTATAATGTTACTTATATAAACGGTTATTTACCTTAATAATTATTTTAATAAAGTTATTAAATAACTTAAAATAATCTTCTTAATAAATATTATTCTTTACTTTTTCTTTAAGTCCTTAATAAAAGACTTTTATTTTAGGTTTAATATTTTAATTAAGTTTTATTATAATACGTTTAAATTCCCTAATATAATAAGCTATAGATTTAGTTTACTTAAGTTAAGTAAGCTATTATATAGCTTCTTTATACTTATTAGGGTTTTTAAATGTAGTAAGAAGTTATTCTTTAAAGGTTTTATAATTAAAGAAGATATAAATAACTTTTACTTTAATTTTAGCGCTATATTTAAGATATACGTAAAGGGTTAGTTTCTATTATTCTATTACTTTTTAGTTAAGAGATTACTAATATAAAGAATCTATAACTTAAGTGTTATATAGATTTTTTTATTAACTTATAGGTAAGCTTAAGCTTATATAAGAAAGTTTCTTATATTACTCTTATAGCTATTATATAATTTAAGCTTAAGGAATTTTAATATATTATTATTATTAATAAAGAATATAAGTGTAAGATTTTAAACTACTATAAGTTTCTTTTCTTATACCTTAAGTTTTTCGTAAAGATTATTCTATTAGTTAAAAAGCTATTAATTCTACTTCTTAAGCTTAATAATCTTATTATAAAGGTACTTTATTATCTCTTTAAAGTTAATAGTCTTTTCGCTTAAAGTAAATATCTTAGAAGTTATTATTACTTAAAGTTTTAAGGTAACTTATTAAATAGAATTAATTAAAATATAATAATAGCTTAGGTTCTAAGGTATAATAGGTTTATTTCTTAGAAAGTAAATTAGGTTAAATACTATAAAGTAGCTATTTAAGTAGTATTATAATAAGGCTATTAAGAGTATAACTCTTAATAGTAAAACTATTACTTAGATTAATTAATAGAGATTTAAATTATTTAACTATAAGAATATCTTCTTCTTAAGTACTTGTTTATCTCTTTATTATAGTCTTAAATTAATTAGCTTAATTATTAATCCCTTTAAACCTTAATTAATTAGCTTAAAGTTTAGTTAGTTTAATTCTTCTTAATTAATATATTTAAATATTAACCTCTTTAATCGCCTCTTAGGTCACGTGGCTAGTCACGTGCCCCTACCTTCTTCTTATGCCTATAGGTCGTGCCTATTCTAGCCGGTACAGTCCCGTCTCGTGTCTTATGTAGTGTCGTTTGTAACACTTCTTAAGCCTAGCTTATATAAGAAAATTAAGAGCGAATTTATAGAGGTAAGCGTAGGCACCTTTTTAATTTAAGGAAAAAAGACTTATATATTTAAGAAGCTTTTAAATAGTATAAATAAACCTTAAATTAAGAACCTAATACTTAAAGATATTAGCGTAATTAAAAACTTTTACGTTAATATTATCTTAATTAATTACTTATAGGAAAAGAGCGCTTAAATATATAGTTTTAATAATATATTACGCTTTAAACCTATAAAATAAAGCGTAATTCTAGTACTATTAATTTAAAAGTATAACTTAATATTTCTTAAATATAAGCTACTTTTTAACTACTCTCTTAAACTTAAAGCACCTATTATAATAATAAGCTTTTCTCTTAATATATTTATAATTATTAAAGTAAACGGAATAAGAATATAAAACTTAAAGCATTAAAGGCTAAGCTATAACCCTTTAAGACTAAGAGAAAACTTTAAAGAGTTATAACACCTTTATTTAAGCTATCTAAGACTAATAGCTTTATTTAAGCTATTAATATATACTAAAAACGTGCGTATTAAGGGAACTAAGCGTATTAACTATAAGATATATATATAAGTTTACGCACGTTAAGTTATATTAAGGTAACTTAAAGAGTATAAGTTACTAAGACTATTTTAGCGAGTATATTAGAACCTTTAAGACTATAAGCTAAGTTATAATAGTATAAAATAGCTTTTAATATTTAAGAACGAATATTCTAAGATAATATAATATTATTTACTATTAAATAAGAAATAACTTATTATATTTTACATTATCGTATATTTTAAGAGATAAGTTATAATGTAATTTAAGCTACTAATATATAAATTTATATAAAATAATAAGAGATCTATAATTATAATAGCAGGTAATTTAATCTTTAAACGCTAGGCGAAAACGTAAGGTATTAAGCTTAAATACTTACTACTATATACCTATAAGCTAAATAAGAGCGTTAAAAGAGCTAGCTAATAAATTATAATTAGCTTAAATTTAATACTTAATAGCGTAAAGCTCCCTGTAAACTTATAATTAAAAAGCGTTTAAGCTATTACCTTCTTATATAATATAAGCTTAAATTAAGCCTATAACTAAAAAAGCTCTTTTAAATACCTTAAATTATAGTTTAAAACTAACGCTTACTTACCTATAAGAGAGTCAGAGCATTAACAAAAAAACTACACTACATGTAGTTTTTTAGTGTAGTTTTTAGTGTAGTGTAGTTTTTGTAGTTTTAGTGTAGTTTAACTACACTACAACTACATTTGTAGTGTAATGTGTAATTATAGAGAGAAATTTTTAATTATAAATATAACGTTAATCATAAGACTTATAAGGTTATGATTATTATACCTCGATAAAGCTAATTGAGCTCTTTATAATGCACTAATTTTTATACGTATAGCTTATAAATTAAGCGAGTTATAATAGGTTAAATCTTAGCTAAAAATTAAGATCCACTTTTTTAAAATAAGAGACTAAAAGCTTAATATCTCGCTTAATATCCACATTTTAAGGTTAATTTTTAAAGATTTAAAATCACGTGATTTTTAGCTTTATTTTAATATATAATATGCTTATATAAGCTTTTTTTAGTAAAACCTTTTTATAATAAAATTTAAAAATAAAAAAGTTAAGTAAGAAATATAAAATCTATAATAATATAAGAAATAATATATATAAAAAGAAAGTATAAAATATTATTTTATATGAAAAATTTTAAGGTATTTAAATATATTATTTATAACTTTAATATATTTCTCATAACTTTAATATTTAATATTTTATATTTAAGTTATAGGGTAATATTATAAATATTATTATTTTATAAGATATTTATATATAAATAATAGAAATTTTTAAATTTATTATATTAAATATATTTTACTTATAATAATAATATAAAATAATACTTGCTTACTTAATATAATTCCCTTATAATTCCCTTTTATTTTATTTTTATTTTATTTTTATTAGTTTTTTAATCCCTGTTTTTAGCTTATTTAAGCTAGCTAATCCCTGCTTACTAATATTAATATTAGTAAGTAAATGTAGCTCTATTTGAGCTTACTAACTATATTAGCTAATAATAGCTTATAAATTAATTAACACTACACAATACACTAATTTTTAAAATGTAATGTAGTGTAGTAAAACTACACTACACTACACTACACTAAAATTCACTAAAAACTACAAAACTACACTACTTCCAATGCTCTGAAGAGAGTATACGATTAACCTAAGGCCTAATTAGAGTATAATATATACTTATAGCTACCACGTATATTCACTTTAAAGAGATTATAAGGCTAGCTAAAATAAGCGTATATATAAAATAAGTTCTAGGGGATATATTAGTTACCTTATTAGTTACTCTACTATTAATATTTATTAAATTTAAGTACCTTAACTTAGCTAGGTAATAATAACTTAAAATATTACGTTTAATAAGTTTATATTCTATAATTTACGCGTTAAAAGCTTAAAAGAGCTTTTAATAAAAGAGTTAACCGCTTAAGTTAAGTTAATTTAAATTAATAATAAGCTAAATAAAGAGGTTAACTTAATATTAACTTTTAACGAAGAATCTACTAAAATAAGCCTTAATACACTTATAAGCTTAAGGGTAAAAGCTTAACCTAACATTTAAAATAAGAAGCTAAAGCTATAATTAAATTTAAGCTTTTACACGCTATAATTAACTTTAAAGAAACCTATAAATAATAAATTATTAGATATTATTAAGCTTAATAATATAATATTACTAATACTTTTAAGCGTATAATCTTCTTAAATAATAAAATGGATTCGTTTTAAGAATAAATAATAACTAGAACTAAATAAGTAAAAAGCCTTAATTAAGTAAGCTTCTTAAGTAAATAATAGCCTAGCTAACCGCTTACTTATAAAAGGTTAAGCCTTAATATTAAAGAAAACTATACCTTAATTAATATAATTAAAAGCTAAACTAATACTAGTAATTAACGAAGAATTAAAGAGTAAAGAAAGGTTATCTTTACCGCGTAAAAGCGTACGCTTTAAGAGTAATAAACGCGTAAACTAAAATATTTTATAAAAGAGAAAACTAAACTAATATATACTAGAGAGGTTAAGTAAAAAAAGAAGACCTAATACCCTTTTAATTAAAGTAATATAAAAAGCCTTTACCTAAATATATTTACCTAGTTACTAGATAATAAGGGATTAGATTATAAAGGGCTTTATTATAATATTTATAGTAATTAACGTGAACTATAATAAGAGAAGTAAAGCTTAAATTAATAAATAACTTAAAATAAAGGAAATTTATATATTAAACTTATTAAAGGTACTAATAACGTGAAAAGAAATGTTAAATTACCCTTTAAGAGAATAATAATTTAAAGCTATAAGAGTAAAGATTAAAGCACTATAAAAAAGAGGCACTTAAAGAGAAATTAAGCGTTTAAAGGTAAGATTTAAGCTATTACCTTTAAAGTAAGTATACTCCTATAAATTTAATAAGAAAGATTACCTTATTAAATGTAAGGCTTATATAATTATATAAGAAAATATATAAGAGCGCACTACTATTAAATGAATTTACGTAATAACGCTTATAATATACGTCTTTTATATTATAATTACGCTAATAGTTAGGTTTAACTTAAATTTAAGGTAATTTAATATAAAGAACGCCTTTCTTTACGTAAAATATAATAAGTATATAATACTAGTAACCTATAAGCTTCTCTTAGAATTTAAAAAAGAGGGATTTTACGTAAAACTACTATAAGCTTTATATAAATTACGTGACTTATTAAGCCTTTAGTTTAAAGAACTAAGTATAATATTAAAGAAGTATAAGCTTACTTTTAGTATAAAAGAGCCTTATATCTTTTACTTAAAAGCTTAAAACGTGTTTTTAATTTTCTTTATAAACGATATTATTCTTACTTATTATAAGAATAATAAGAAAGTAATAAACCGCGTAATTAATAGCTTAAAAGAAGTATATAATTTAAAGAATAAAGGTAAGGCGTGCTTTTTCCTTAAAATATAAATTATTAAAGACCGTAAAAATAGGAAAATCTACCTAAGTTATAAGGCTTATATTAATAAGATTAGCGAAAAATTCAGCTAAGTATAGAAAGGCATATTTCTAGCTATATTAATTCTAGCTATAAAGCTTATTACGCGCGTTAAAGAGGTAATTAAGTAGAAGATTAAAAGGTATTAAGAAAAGGTTAGATTAGTGTTATATACGGTAATTATAATAAGGTTAAATATAGCGTTTACTATATTAAAGCTCTTTTAATTTCTTATAAACCTAAGCCCTAAGCATTAAAAGGCTATAGACTAAGCTATTTAATATTTAGCTACTATAAGTAAAGTTACTCTTTATTATAATAGGACTAGGGATATTAAGGCATTAAAAATCGCGAGTAATACTTTCTACGTAAACGATTTAATTACTCGTAAATTATTATAAGACTATCTCGTAATATTATTTAAAGAACCTATTATATAAAAGATAACACGCTAATAAACGGTAATTACGTTTATAATTAAAGTAAAGCTACTTACTTTATAGTAAATAACGAAGAAAATAATAGCTTTAAAGCGCCTTTTTCATAATATTAAATTTAACCTATAATAAGACTATAATATTTACTATAATAATTAATAGATTATACGCTTAATACTTAATATAAGCGAATAAATTAATACTCGCTTACGCTATATAAATATTTATTTAATGTAATTAAAGTAAAAATATAAAAAGAGAAGCTTTAAAGTATTATATCTTTTTATAGTAAATATATTAGTAAATAGTTTTATAAAGGCACTTAATAAGTAGTAATTTAAACACTTTAAAAGCCTATTAAATTTAATAGATTTACGAATATAACCTAATATTTATAAGCTATACGCGTAAGAGAACTATCAAAGGGGGGTATAAGATATATTTACCTTATAAATATAAGATTACCCTTCTCTTTTAAGGCAAGATGTAATAGAAGGTAAACATAATTTTTTAAGGCCTTAATACCACGTAAAAGTAAGTATAGCTTATATTATAATAATGCTTAATTAAGAAAAGAACTTATTTATTATAGTATTAATCGCGGCTTTTACACGAGCCTTTTTACGATTTAATACTATTAAAAAGCCTTTAGTAATAATATTAGCCCTAGTATTACGAGACTTAACGTCTTTATAAATAAAGTCTAGCTCTACTAAAAGATTAAGTTATAATTATAGCGCCTTATAATATTAGTTATATATTTATATACTTAAATAAGCGTTTAAATTATAATATTAAAGCGAGAAAAACTAATCTTTTTATTAACGTTTAGCATTAATAATATTCGCTTAACTATAGGGACTAAAATAGAATTATTAATATAAGGTTAGCGTTTATTTAAGGCGTATTAAGTATAGGAATTAAAGAAGATAATAAAAAATAAGCTTATTAAGGTATATAAGTGTAATTATTAGCCTTACACGAATAATAGCGCTTTAATTAGCCTTTAATTACCTTATAGTATTAACCTTTCTTTTTACTAGTAATAGCTACTTAAATATAACCCTTATAAGGGATATTATAAAGTATATTAAGCTTAAAGGTAATAGCTTAAAAGCGCGTTAATAAATTTAATTAATATATTAATAGCTTATAAAATATAATACTAATAATTTCTTAGCTTTCTTAATTAACGTTTAATATACTAAGCTTTATTAATCTCTTATTATTAATTATTAAAGTAATTAAGTAACCTAAGAGTAGCTTTAGCTATTTTATTAAGAGAAGAAGGCTTTATACTAAAAGCCTTTAAAAGTAAGCGATAAGAGCCTAATAATTATTACTAGGGAGTGTCTAGTACGTTCTATATACTTTAATAACCTTAGGGTAACGCGCGCCTTTAAACTAATATAATATTAATTAAAATATAATTATAATTAAAGAAGTAGTATATAATAAAGAAAAAAGAAGCTAATAATACTAATAAGTTACGCGTATAAAAGTAAAATAAGTATAGTTAATAAGAACGTATAGCTTACATTTAATTTACCTTAATAAATAAAAGGTTAATAGGCTAGCTCTTAGCTAATAAAAAATCACGTTAGCTAAAACGCTAAGAAAAGGTAAGGTATATATAATTAAGCTTATAATTATAGCCTTAACGCTTAATTAAGCATTTAAATAAGAAAAAGAGAGCTTATAATAGCCTTAATAATAAGCTTAATTAAGGGGTGTATTAAAATAAGTCACTTATTACAGGTATTAATTACGCACGTATAATTAAATAAGGGTAAACCCTTAACTACGAGTAAATAACCCTAATAATAAATGCACTTATAAAAAAGGGCGCATATAATTCTCTCTTTTATAGCTAAACATAGACTTGTATATATACATTATCGTTACAATTAGTGCCCTCTAAAGTGTGACAGTTAGCTACCAGAGATTTGTGGGCCTAATGAGCTCTCTAACCAGTCACCGTCCAGAGTCTTGCTTCTTAAAGCCAATACCCGCGTCGTGTCCTTTTTCATCGCACTCCATGCTTAGCACTCGCTGGCCATCTAATTGAGCTCCCTTCTCCTGTCCTATTCATGCAACCTTCGATTTCTCGAAATTGGCAACACCCATCGCTGACGGCAATCTCCTCATCTCTTCTCCAACCAGAAGAGCCCTTCAGTTCCAATTGTCCAACTCGTGCGAATCTATCGACGCGCCTCCCGTCGCAAGTGCGCAATAGTCAAAATGGTCCTCAACGTATTCCGTGTTGCTGGTGCGTCACCCGTCGCTGCCCGTCTCGTCCCTCCCTTTCCCCCCGGCCATGCGCTGTCATGCGCTGCGCGACGCCATCATGTAGACACGGAAAAGGCAGCTAACTCTTTTCGCAGCGGATTTATCGCATTTGGCGAGTATCCTGATCTTGCTACACAAGATGACCCAGCTTAACGTACATGCCATCCCCCCTTCCGCCGCCTCCGAAGACAAACACAACTCAACCGCACGTGCCTCGTTACAACATTCGCTAACATTCAGCAGAGCTGTTCCGGCATCTCGTTCAAATCACAAGCCCTCTATCTCTTCGTCTATGTGACGCGATATCTCGGTACGCTTCGAACTGGACTCCCTTGCCAGGGGCCACCTGCAGAAGCTAACAAGCAACCTGTGCAGACCTTTTCTCGACAGAGAGTTTATACAACTTGGCGTTTAAAATCATGTTCATCGGATCCCAGGGATACATCATCTACCTCATGACCAACGCCTACAAGCCTACAAACGATCCCAACGTGGACACCTTCCGCGTTCAGTACCTCCTCGCTGGCGCCGCCGTGCTGGCCGTTCTGTTCCCTTACAAGTACACCTTTTCCGAAATCATGTGGGCCTTTTCCATCTGGCTGGAGTCTGTGGCCATCCTTCCCCAGCTCTTCATGCTTCAGAGAACTGGCGAGGCTGAAACCATCACGACGCACTACTTGTTCGCCTTGGGTATCTACCGAGCCCTGTACATTCCTAACTGGATCTACCGGTATTTCATGGACACTCACTACAAGACCGATTGGATCGCCATCATTGCCGGTATCATTCAGACTGTCTTATACAGTGACTTCTTCTACGTCTACTACACCAAAGTCCTCAAGGGCAAGAAGTTCAAGCTCCCCGTCTAAGGAGCCCTGAGCTCCACAGATAAACTCCTGGTGAGGCTCAGTCTTGTACGAGATGATCATCCGTGACAAATGTTTTCCCATCCAACTACACAAACATCGCGAATGAAGGCCAACTGTACGACAAGACAACAATACGATATATTTTTTTGCGTTTTGTAAGCACGTACAATGCTTCAATCCGCAAATAGCATAAAAGAATTCAATACTGCCTTTAAATGGCTGGCATGGTGGCGTTGAAGGCGAAAATACTGAAATTTAGTGGTTGTGAGATTCGGCGTTTGCACGGCCAAGGGTGTAGATTGACCCTGGCATGATGCTACGATAATAGAAGGAGACGATGCGTCTATGGAATATTAAAAGGGACGATGACAAGAGGCAGAAATGATAACCCGTCTTCACGGCACAGTCAGGCTAGTCCACCCTGTTTGTAGCTCAGCAAATAAAGACGCGAGGTTCATGCATCTTGTTTTTGAACATGTGAGCCGTGATTCGGCATGTGAGGTAATGGCGGGAAGCTGACGCATCCAGGCGCCACAAACGGCGATGCCAATGAACCAAAACAAATTAAATTATCTCATACAATCCAAACTGACGAGCGAAAGGCCGTTGATGTTTTCAAACCCTGTTGTGAACCAGGCAAAAGTGGAGTCACGTGATATCGCCTCGCATGACATCGTCTCTTCGATCACCCACTTTCATCCATCAAAACCATCAACCACCACGTCCAAGCTCGGCATCCCAAAAAAATGGCGAGTGACGCCCCAGAGAATTCCGACCCCCAGACTGTCACGCAAAACGGGCAAACAGAACAGCACGAAATCCCCGATGGCCCAAACCCCCCGCCTGAGCTCGCGCCGCAAGATCCAAGACTGCCAACCCGAAAGGATACGTCATTACGAGAGTTTTTGAACAAAATTGACGACTACGCACCAATTGTACGGGTTCTCAAACGCAGGCTCCAGGTCTGCGGCGCTCAAATCGTGGCAGGCGACTAACTCGCGATAGATTCCCGATGCCGTGACCAACTACTACATGACCAAGGCTGGCCTCCCGCCGCCGCCGCAGACCGACGCCCGCCTGGCGCGGCTGCTTGCCCTGGCGACGCAGAAATTCATCGCCGACATTGCCGCCGACGCGTACCAGTACAGTCGCATCCGCGCCTCCAGCAACACCAACAACCCGATGGGCACGCTCGGCGCGGCCGCTGGGTTCCCTATCCCCGGACAGCAGGCAGGTCAGCCTGGCAACAAGGACCAGGGGAAGGGCGCCCCGCTGGGAATCCAGCGCCCTGGGTACGGTGGCGGAGGACAGGGCGGGAGCCAGAACAGGACGGTTTTGACCATGGAGGATCTGGGCATGGCTGTGGGGGAGTATGGCGTGAATGTGAAGCGGAGCGAGTTCTATCGCTAGGTGGCAGAGCACAGGGTCTTGTACATCACTCTCGTCTCGGGACCGGCATAGTTTATGGCTTGCTTTTTGTTTTGGCTTTGGAATTCGGGAGCTTGGCGTCTCGGAGGGCGGTTCGGGTAGATGATTGAGTGCTTGGCTCATGGCGTTGGTTGCTTTCATTGTCGGCACAAGGCGACGCATGGGCATAGCAGAAATACAGGAAATGACTGCTTATGAAACAAACAAAAGAAAAAAGAAGAAGAAAACCACTGTTTCTACAAAAGAAGACTGGAGCGCCTTGCGTTGTACCTTTGTCATCACTCGCCATATTGTTACATGTCTTTTGTACAAGTCGCAGCAAAACACGAGTCCGGCTCTGACCGTTGGGCATCCCACCCCATAGCCTTACTTTCTATCCCAGATGTTCGGCTTTCGAGTCCTGTCGAGGCCAGTGGTCAGCATTGCCTTCCCCCCTTCAAAACCATTTAGCGAAGCGAGGCACAAACGTACGGTGAAAACTCGCCCAGCTTGTGTCCCACCATGTCCTCTGTTATCGTCACCTGGTGGTAGTCCTTGCCATTGTGAATCTCAAACTTGAGCCCGACAAAGTTGGGCAAGATGGTCGCCGAGCGAGCTTGTGTTCGCACGGGGGGAACTTTGTCGCCTTGTTTCTTGGGGAATACAATTGGGAGCCTGGAGCACATCGCAAATCATTAGGGAGACTGTTCGAGGGGCGGGCTGCAGAAAATCGAGGTTGTGAAACATACGGAACAAGGTGTGGTCCTGTGCGGTTGTAATCAGCAATTGAATTTACTTTTTTGGCGATTTTGGGGAGGTTTTGATGCGTACCTTTCCACACTGAGCGCTTTAACAGCGCTCGAGTTGCTTGCATTTTGGATCTGGGAGTCGGTGACTGCGCAGACTGTCAGTCGCGAGATAGGTTCGTCGGGGTGGACTCGAAGTTGACCAAGTACGTGGTCACGTGATTTCAGTCGATGGAATTTCCCCGTCCAATGGATATGTAAATCGTCTGCAGTCTGCCTCTTGGGTACGTAGGGCTTTGATTATATGTGTAATGTATATTGGTGTACTAGTTAAAATACTACGCCACCCCTTGCACGTTAGAGCTGTGGGTGCAAGGGGTACGATCATCCGAAGGCTGGGAGTCCTTGGGCCAAGCAACTATTAAGCCATTACATTTAGCTAGCTATCTAGTTATGCAGAGCCGTGGTCTGACCTATATGGATTCCGTGTAAGGACCTGTCGTCTTCTATGCCGCTCATCCCTCATCTTCATCTTCATACCCTCTGGTGGAGACTCGTAAAACAGGTGACCACGATCAAAGGGCGCATCCAGCATCAAGCCCTGGAGCGTTTTTACGCGAGAGACAGCTACGTAGCTTAAACCAGTCTGAAAGTCCCGACAGGAGAGATCTGTCACGATGACATCTTCAGTGATGCTCTGCGACTTGTGAACCGTAATGGCGTAGCATACGATCAGGGGAAACTGCGTGCGAGTGCAGAGAGTGCTTCCGATGAGGAAGTCCCTGTCTACTGGGAGAATCGGGACAATCTTTCTGCCATCAGCGGTGGTCAGGAACACAGGTCCACTGTACTTGTCAAACTCCATCATGATAACACAGGGAGGGTCTTGGACTGGGTCAGCCCCCGGTGCCCAGCCGATATCGTAAACGGTACCGCGAGCGCCGTTGCAGAGACCAACTGGCTGCCAAAGGTTAGATGTCAGCATCAGACGGGCGCCAATGCATATAGGGATCTGCTTCGCAAGGTTGCCCGCCTTGTCATCAGGCGCCGCAGCCGCGCCAAGGCCGACATTCTTAGCCTTGACCTGAATGACTGGCCGGCCGAGGCGGTCGAGGTGGTAGTGGTTATATTCGTTCACCCTATCTTTCGTGGCGTATACTCGCAAGGCGTTGGCGAACCTGGCGACCTCCAGATCATCTAGCTTCGCCTGTACTCGACCGGAAAGGAGTTTCCAGGACTCGACTGACAGTTGGAGGAGCCGCAATTCCTCGAGAGCTGTGCGAAACGCCTTCTGATCGTCGCCCCGTTGCCGTTGGACAACCTTCAAGAAGACTGATTTATCGAAGCGTCTATATGCGTTCCTGCCTTTGATCTCCACTCCCTGCACCTCTTTATCGTAATAGAGCGGCTTCTGTAGCACGGGTGGAAGCTGGAAGAAGTCGCCAACCAGAAGGATGTTAAGACTACCAAAGAACTCCTCATTCCTACTCGGGAACGCCTCGCGCAGGCGGTCATCGATCCAAGAAAGCTGTCGCAGTCCCAGCATGCTCTTCTCATCGATGATCAGGTAGTTGATGTCCTTCAGCTTCTTCTGGAGCTGGGCCATGTCAGTGGGCGAGAGGGGCTTGAAGTCCTTGTTGATTGGAAGGTGTAACAGGGAGTGCAAAGTAGTGCCCGATATCTGATTTCCCGCGACGCCAGTGGGCGCGGCACGCCAAACAGGTGTCCCTCTCCCGGCAGCAGCGGCTTGGAGGTGCGCGGAGAGCAAATTAATGAGGTATGACTTCCCGGTACCACCTCCACCATCCACATGGAGCAGCAACTGAGAGGGTTCCTGATTCAGGAAGTGGTCCATCACGGTATCGTATACTAAGCGCTGATCCCGGTTTAGGGAATCTCGAGCTTCCAAGGGCTGATGATCCACATCAAGGTCAAGGCGGTTTGCCGCCTTGCGTTGCTTCCAGTAGTCGCCCTTGAGAATACCGTCATCAGTATACCGTCCAACGTGAGGGGTCCAATCATAATTGATGTCGATGTCTCGGCGGCCGAGCATGTCGATATCCTCTTCCTCCAGCGGGCGGTCGGGAAGCATGCGGGCGAGTTCATGCCAGTCTTCATCCACAATGGGCTCTTCATGGACCTCAAGCTCAAATTCGTCGTCCTCAGCCCTCAATTCATTTGTATCTGGCTCCCCATAATGATCGTCCGCATGGGTGTCACGGTGCTGCTCTCTGCAAAACCTGTACGCAGCCGCGAAGGAATCGAACCGCTGCCCGCCCACGGTGAGCAACTCCTCTGGAGAGCGATGCGGATGAGCCATCATCAATTTAACACGGCAGAAGTCACCAAACTGGGGAGATGCCTCCACGGACCTGTATCGAGGAAAGTAAGACAGGACTCTCTTCTTCGCGTTGGCAGCGAGTCTCCTCCACGTCTTGAGATTATACGATTGCAGGTACTCGAGGTAAGTTGCATCCTCGTGCTGGTCATTTCTCTCGAGATACCTCCTGTAGCTGCCGACGGTCTCGTTGACATCTTCATCCACGCGATACGAACGTGCATGTTGCTCCAAAGGACGGCAGTCGACAGAGACCACCATCCGCGTGCCTTCCTGCAGAGGAATGTTAAGGAGAAGATGGGAAATCTCCTGCGCCGAGTAATCTCTCTCGGCAATCAGCTTATTCATCAGGCGAGAGGAGAAGGATAATAGCGGCTGAAGGTGTGCCGTGTGCGGCAAAACCTGGTCTGCAAGCTTACAGTAAGGCTCAGTCTTCTTCTCAGATTTGCTGCAATACTTGGCAGCGTACGTAATAACCGCCTGTAGGCTGGTGCAAGGAGATATGTCGATATTGGCTAGCCAGCCTAGTATAATGGCGGGATTGAAGTGATTCATGAGGTTGTCATTCCGCGCCGCCTCGAAGACATAGTACGACTTGCCTTCCTTCCTGATCACTGCGGCCAGCTCCCGCAAGGCACGAGGAAAGTCAAAACGACACTCCCGCTCTGGATTGGCCGCATTGGCCGCCTCGATATCTGCAGCAGCGCCTTCCATATCCCTCGCCAGATCAACGGTTCTCTTCCTTACGCGTAAGCAGTATGTGGTATTGCATCTGTGGCGCTGGCAGCGGTTGACGATTTGTGAGAGACGCAGGAATGTCAGTTCTGTACTCAGTGGATCTACGCTCAGGGGGTTACCCTCACCCTGGGGCATAGTCCTAGTCGGCTCAGGATTAATGGCAGTGATGTGGAATCCCCACGTGCGTGCAAAAACATCACGAGCGGCTTCATCCACCATGTCGACTCTTGGGCAATTCTCCATCCAGTACAGGCCATGGTTGTGCGGACTGCCACGCCCTTGCCATTCATACCGATCCCAGTAATCCGTAATGTTGAACTTCTTGCTTAACACGATATCTCGAAAGAAACAGTATCGGCGGTAGAAATGGAAAGCAGCAATGTGAGGATTCTGACGCAAAAGTTGGCGCGAGAGACCCATCCTCTCGGACTCGGACGCAGCCAGCCATTCATCATATCGGGGCATGTGCTGGTAGAGACTCCGCCAGTGTAAATCTGCCGGGCTGAATGTGATGAATGCACCAGGACATCCAAGGTTGTAGGCATAGGCCTCGAGGTCCTGCCTCTTCCTGTTCCAGAAGGGGCGCGTGCCGCGAATAGGTACCGCATGTCTTGTGATTGAGTTGATTAGCACCTGCGCCTCAGGGTCCTCGCTGTGCTCCAGTGCCTGAACAAGCTGCTCCCGTGTGAGCGGTTCATGACTACCATCGTGTTGCTTCACGAAGAATTTGGACCGTGCACGGGCCTGTGACCGCATCAGAGTATTGAAGGCGACGAAGCGGAAGGTCGGGTGGCGTGCAAAACGCCCGTCATGCCAGCGCATCGCGTGCTCGATGTAGTCCTTGTAGTCGATTGACCGTAGCCGAGGCTCAACAAAGTCGGCTCTCCCGTCAGGAAAGAGGCAGGGAAAAGCTAAGGAGAGTAGGGCATGAGAGCGATTGAACTCATTAATGGGTGTGCGCCGTATATTCGGAAGCTGCAGCTCGTGCTGCACCTGCTCCTGGAAGCTTGTGGAAAGCCTTGGTTCAGCTTCTGGTTCTCCGGCAAGAATAGACCGCAGAGCATCGAGCTCCGTGTCCTTGGCCAAAAGGTCCGGCACCGCAGCCTCGTCCTCCAGGTCCGGTTCTGCCTCCTCATCTTCCTCGGGTCCAACTTCGGCAGCCTCCACCTGGCTCTGGGGGATGTCGTCCAGGACATTGCCATCTTGAGGCAATTGACTCAGCCGCTCTTCGTCGATGACGATGCATCGATAGCCAGGATGATGGCGCCGGAGGTAGTTAAGCCATATGGCAACTGGCTGGCGGCGTACACGGAACTGGCGGGTGAATTGCCGGCTAAGGTTTGCATGGGACGACGTATTGGAAGGACGGAGTAATACAGTGTTCAACTCCCGCGGCAAAAGCGGGAGTTGGTTGTACACCAAGCCAACCTCGCGGAGAAAGTGAACAACATGTCCCCGATATTTGTACTGCTGGCCCCGCACAAGCATAATATTCACGTGGACGTGAACACGGCCTATTAAAGACTCTTCAGTAGGTGTAAGCTGAGGCAATTGAGTCGGTACGGAGCCAAAATCCAACTGGTTGTCCACAGAGAAGAAGTACGGCTCTTCAGGGCCGCGTTTATCATCCTTTCGACAGCAACGCGCACAAATGCCATCAGAATCGATCTTCATCTGGAACCAACGCTCTTGACATCGACCACAAAATTGCATTTGGTCATTGTCCAGCTTTGTCCAGAACTCACGGAGGATTGCTTTATCACGACAGGTCAAGGCGCAAGCGTCCAGGTCCCCATTCCACACCGGATCTTGTGCGTGAAATACGGCCGATTCTTCAGGTGGAATCATCACTGGACTCCGGTACCGTCGTGGCGGCCCCGACGATCGAGTTTGCCTTTGAGATTTTTTTGGCCGCCCTCCTGTACCAGGGGCAGGACCACGGCGAGCACGGCGACGAGGCCCTGACTTTCTGGAAGGCTGCCGCGAGCAATAGCGAAGAGGGCTTTCGTCCAAGGCATTGCTATTATCGTTCCCGTCTTCGTCCCCTAGATCGGAATCAGACTCTACCCCTAGGTGTTCGAGGTACTTCCGTGGTCGAGCAGGTGAAAGCAGCAAATTGAAATAGTCCTCGACGTCAACATCAGATTCAGAGAACTGTCCCCTGTCATCCGCTTCCTTGGTCATTCCATCCCCATCTGGGAGCTCATTTGCCTGTAGTCGATCTTGACTCCCAGCTACGTTCCGTGGTTAGCTTGAACAAACTGCCGGGACCACAGCACAAGGATACCTTCTCCAGGACCATCAGAACCTTCAAAGACGCCGAGTTGAGAGATTGTGGGAGTTAGTGACACAGCCTCCCCTGCACGGCGTCGTGAACGATGGTCGCGCCGAATAGTGGCCTGCTTGGCCCTGGCGCCGGCCTTGGAGGCATCATCTTGCGAGTCCTTCCCGCCCTTGTGGAACCTAACAGCCAGGTAAGAGTAGTCCACACCAGTCGTGCTGCTTCGGACAGTAGATGGATCAGAATGTGAGGCGACAGGATCGGTCGAGGGCGGCACAGGCGGTGAGGGAGCTAGAGCCCGGAAGAGCCGCGAGCTCGCTTGGGTTGGTGGGATCGGCGTCCCCAGCACTATCTGCGGCTGGCTGCCTGGCTCTCCGAACAAACTCCTAGCTGTATGTTGTTGCCGTAGCTTCTCTGGCGATGTAGGTTGGGTTCCAGATCTCTGGTTAGGAGGCGATAGGCCAGCGTCTCTGTCGGTTCTTTTCGGGGCAGATCTCTCAGCTGAGGTAGGACGGACAGCCAGCTTTCTCAATGCAAGGACGGCACCTTTGGACCTGGCACGCTTGATCAGGTTAGGGAGGCATATATAGTATATCAATGGTGTCAGTTACCTCGGAATTGCGGTGGTCCCGGCATTCCAGACAGGTTGTAGTTGGATTGGCAGATTTCCTCCTGCTAACGAAATTACTTGGTGATTTTGTTCGGTCGCAAGACGGGCAATGGACTGCCAATTCAGATCTAGGACTAATATTACCCCTAGAATCATAATCCATACCCAACCATGCGGTACATCTGTTTCAATAATGGAAGAAAGGCTGCTGGCCAAGCAAACGAACAGATCGCTGGGCAAATTTAGCGATTGTAAACGATTGTAAACGATTGTAAACGATTGTAAACAGAGAAGTAAACAAAGAAGCACCGACAGACGGTGGCTGTCCTTTACCCACTTTTCTAGAGCCACCAACCAATCCAGCCTTCTTTCGCGATTTCCCATACAAAATTTGGACCAATAGAAACTTATTTGTCAAGCCTGCACCAAACCCTCATTATTCGGAAAACTTATGGATTAATGTAGAGTCAGCCTTCGGCTGAATTATATTGATCGTACCGGGTTACAAGTGTTGTGATGAGAAAAAATTGTCCCTAATTTGTACGAGCCAGCAGACAGACAGGTATGTATGTGCAGAAGCTTTGTTGAGGTGCATTTGAATCATTGCTTATTTTTGCGTTGGAGCAATGCAGATGTAACACTGCTCAAATTTTTCTTCTTTTTTTGGCAATTCATATGTATCTATAGAAATAGAAACTAAAAATAACTATCCACAACTCTCTCTTACAAGTACTTTTGCAAGACGACGATGATTTTTTGAGACGGATCATAAAAACATCGGAGCTCTAGGGTAGGCATCTTACCATCACGTGGCGGTTGACGGCGTTCCCCAGGCCAGTTGGCCTTGGTGGCTCTAGCCTCTCGAACGGCCGCAGGCTGCCAAATTATTGTGGACAGAATTCCGTCTAGAGTACGACAACGCATCCATCCGTCATTTTGCTATTTTGCATTGCATCGGAGTAGCAGGGCATTCGAATTGTTTGCATGGCAGAATCTTGGCGATTTCTACCCAAATCAGCATCGAATTCATTGCCGAACCGGTTTCGTATTGGACAGATATCAACGTTCCTTGTCCCGCCCCAGGAACTCCTTCTGCCTGCCCGCCTTGCAGGAAGCGGCGTTGCATCGAATTCCCCAGCCTGACCGACAGACTCGCACGCCCATTTGTGCCGACATCAAACGAAGACTGAAAAGCTCGCACGTTACATAGGCGGATACATCTGGGACGGTCGTCCCTACGCATTCCACCTCCCCTTCGATGCCTAGCGCTACAGCATCCGGGGCGAACCCGGGCGGCGACTCGTCGGCTCGTTCTCGCGATCACAATCAGGGAAACCAGGGGCGAGCGTACACAGAAGAGCAAAAAGCGGCCGTCATCCGTATTCGAAAATGCAAGCCCACAGCCTTTTACGACATCCTGGCGCTGGAAAGCGTCAAGACGACCTGCACGGAAGCGGACATCAAGAAGGCCTATCGAAAACAGTCCCTTCTAACCCATCCGGATAAAAATGGCCACGAGCACGCCGACGAGGCCTTCAAGATGGTCAGCCGAGCGTTTGGTATCCTGGGCGACAAGGAGAAACGAGAGAAGTATGACAAGTTCGGTACCGACCCGGACAGCAGATTTGCCGCTGCACAGGCGCAGAACCCGTTCGCGGGATTTGCCTCGCGGCAGGCGTCGGGAGGAATGGGCCGCGGCGGTGCGGGCATGTGGGAGGAAGAGATCAGCCCAGAGGAGATGTTTGCGAGATTCTTTGGCGGCGGCGGAGGATTTGGAGGCGGCGGTCCGTTCGGAGGTGAGATACAGCGTGGTCCCGTGATGCTTTTTGGCTTGGAGTTGTGTGCACTGACAGAGCAGCTTTCGACACAGGTCCCCAGTTTGTGTTCAATCTTGGTGGCGGCCCTGGAATTCGGGTCCACCAGTTTGGCGGCGCGAGACCGAGGAGACGACCCCGAGAGGCACAGGAAGCCGAGCAACAGCAGGGCGGGTTGCAGAACCTGATGACTCTGCTGCCCATATTGATCTTCTTTATTCTGCCCATGCTCTCGTCCTTGTTTACGGGCGGATCCTCAGGCTCTTCCATCCCCATGAGATACGACGAACCCCAGCCGCCCTACACGGAAAGACGCTACACTCCCAACCACAAAGTCAAGTATTTTGTCAACCCCAAGGACGTCCAGTCGCTCAGCAAGTCCAAGCTTGCGCAGCTGGATCACACAGCCGAGGCAAATTTCATCCGCTTCCTGGACAACAAGTGCGAACACGAAAACATTGCCCAGCGTCGCCTACGAGAGGATGCCATGGGCTGGTTCTACGAGGACGTGGAAAAGATGGAACAGGCGAACCAGTATCCCAAGCCAAACTGTGACCGATTGAGATCGTTGGGGTACAGACGGACATGAGACATGGTAGCGCCTTTTTTTTATTACCGCAAGGTTATTAGCCAAGACAAGATGTAAATTTTTCCTCTCTCTCTGCACGATTCTACTCTTGTTTGCACAGACATATAGCCTTTTCTTGTATTGAAACGAAGAGCTCGGAGTTTGGTGGGCTTATATTCTATGTTTATTATATAGTTGGTTTCCGCATAGGCGATTGCCGAGCATAAAATGCGTGGCATGACATGGCATGACGAGGGGGAGCGGGTAATGAGCGCGGGCGTGTCGTGGGACTAGAGAAGGTGTGGGTGTGGGTTGTGCGTATGTAGACAAAACTGGTGGAGTAGATGAAGTTTTCTTGCGTCATGAATATGATAATGTACCGGTGCTGGACTGTTTAATGTTGTAAGCGTACGCATGGAGCACGCGTGACGGCATGAGGCATGTGTATCTGAAGAAATGAAAGCGGACGGATCATACACGTTTTTTATCTTCATCCTCTATAGCCACACACGAAGCTCACGCCGCCTGTAGTATGTATCTTTTTTTAAAAAAAAAAAAAAAGAAAAAAAGAAAAAAAGAAAAAATAGAGGTCTAAACGATTGCCGGTCTGGGGAATCAAGCCTCTATGAGTCTATTCCATCTATGCCACGTCCCGGTACGGCGATTCTATGAGGTGTCTGGTGGAATTGCGCCCGTCTCCCGCGCCAGATCCAGCACCTCGGCGACGACGGCCCTGACATCGGCCGTCTTGACGGGCAGTCGATGGCCGGCATCCCACTCGACGAGGCGCGCGGTGCCGGGCGCGCAGTACCTCTGGAGCAGGCACCTGTGCCTGTCGATGCCCGGGTCCTGCAGGCCGTGGACGTGCAGGGTGGGCAGGCGCAGGACGTGGTGGCCGCGCGAGGGGCCGTCGGGGTAGTCGTCAAAGTCGGTGCTGAAGGCGGAGGGGCTGGCGACGTGCGGCGGCGGCGGCGGCAGGCGCAGGTCGAGGTGCAGGATCGGGGCGCTGCCGGCCATGAGCACGGCGAACTTGAAGGCGGTCCTGGCGCGGCCTGGGCCCAGCGCGGCGTCGGCGCGCTGCTGCGCCCACAGCAGGCTGGCGGCCACCTTGGCGCCCTGCGAGAAGCCCAGCACCGCCGCCCAGGGCCCGTCGCCCGCGTCGCGTTGCATGGCGGACAGGCACGCGTCCATGATGTCGCCCGGGCGCGCCGACGGCGGCAGGCCCGGCTCCTCGCGGCTCCAGGCCAGCCAGCGGTAGAAAGGGGCGAACTCGCCGTAGACGGTCACGATGTCGCGGTGCGGGCGGGACGTGTAGGGCGCGTCCATGAAGACGAAGCGGAACCGGTGGCCGAGCTGGGCGATGATGGCGCGGCACTGGAGCCGGAACACGGTGCCGTTGACGCCGCCGCCGTGGAGGCACAGGATGCGGGGGAGGGAGAGCGTGTCGTCGACCGTCATTGTGTGTGCTGGCGATGTGGGTGTTGGAAGAGGGGGATGGGGGAGGGGGAGGGGGAGGAGGAGGAAGATGGTGGTGATGAGGCGGGAGTATAAGGGGGCTTGCGAGCTTGCGTTGTTTCGGAGTTTCTTTTTCTTTTGCCTTGTCTCTTATTTGGCACGCCGATGGGGGCCAGAGGAGTTGCTGCGGCCGATGACAAAGGCTTGACCCGAGCATCAGGACTTATGGTGGTCGGCGAGACGGTCTCGGAGTTTGGCGTGCATGAATGCGGCGGTGGTTGCTGACGGCCGCACTCGGAGGAATTGTCGAGTCCCTTCTGCTCTGACCGCCTTTGTAGTTGATTGATGGAACTTGCACCAGACATTTACCGACGGCTGTTTTGTATCAACGTCGCTACTGACGGCACAGTTATTATTTTTATTATTATCATTATTATTTTTTTTTTATTTTTTTTTTTCCGGTAGACGAGACGTGCCGCCGTCCGGCCATAATGAGTCTATATGTACTTGAGTAGGCGATCAACAGGTCCTCGTCTCCAACGGCCACGCCAAAGGCTGGTAGCATTGATGGTGCGTCAGGCCATCGAGTCCATCTGCTCCCTCAGCCACACACAATGACATCAGTGGTGAGCGGCCGCCCGCCCATGGCCCAGGCTGGCCCGTTTGTTCAAGTTTCAAGTGACGAATGGCGATATATATATAACCCGCCACTCGCCCTGCCTGGAATCAAATCACCTCAACGCAATTTTGCAATCGTCCTGCCACCTTGTACAGATTCGCCGCCACCATGTCCAGCAACGAAAAGCCCAGCGAGGGCGCTGCCGAGCTCAGCGGGAACACCTACTATCCCCCGCCGCCGCCGGGCCCTCCTCCGTCACAGCAGGGTCAGCCTGAGCAGCAGCAGCAGCACTTCCAGCAGCCTCCAGCCGCTCAGCAGTATCGGCCGCACCCCCAACAGCAGCCAGACCAGCAGCAGTATTTCCATTCGCCACCAGCTTCGGCCGACGAGAAGCAGTCTCACCAGCAGCAGCAGCATCAACAGTATCAACATCATCAACAGTATCAACAGCAACCATACTTTCCTCCTCCGCCACCAGCTCCAGCCGACGAGAAGGAGTCTCAGCAGCAGCAGCAGCATCAACAGCAGCATCAGCAGCAGCCCTCCTTTCCCCCTCCACCGCCAGCTTCAGCCGACGAGAAGCAGTCTCACCACCAGCAGCAGAGCGCACATGCCATACCAGCATACAATCCCGCCAATCCAGTCTTTGCCCCGCCCCCGACAACAGCTCAGCATGACACCCAAACACCGACGGGCCATCCAGGTCCGGCACAGTCGTACGCTCACCAGCAACCACCACAGCCTCAAGAGCAGCAGCAGCCGCAGCCGCAGCAGCAACCCTCACAAACTGCTCACAAAAAGTCCGGCTGGGGTGATCGCTTCAAGCACTTTGTCAGCGCCGGAGCCGCCGCTCCCATCAACAGCCTTGCCCACAAGCTCGGCAGCCAAAGCTTCTTGCCCGAGACCCTGGACAAGGAATGCGACAAGTCTGCCGCCATCCTGAGATCTTTCTGCAGTATGTATACACACACAAGGAAGCTCCTGACCCGTTCCAGAACTAACACACACGTTCCCGCAGCCAAAGGTGTCTATGCTGACCCTGGGGCCGGCCAACCCCCAACCTCTACCGATCCGAAAGCCCAGGAATCTAGCAGCGGCGTCATTGACCCGACCAAGGAGAAGCCCAAGAACCGCGTCATTGTCACGATCCCGCCCAAGGTTATTTCCAAAGCAGTCGGCCTCGCCATCTTCACCACCCTCCGTGCTGGCTTCCAGGTCTCCGGCGCCACTGGCTCCGGCATCCTAATTGCGCGGCTGCCCGATGGATCATGGAGCCCACCCTCGGGCATCCAGGTTCACTCCGTCGGGGGAGGGTTCCAGATCGGCCTGGACATCTACGACTGCGTCTGCGTCATCAACAGCAGGGAGGCCCTTGCCGCCTTCATGAACACGCGCGTCAGCCTCGGGAGCGATCTGGCCGTCGTGGCCGGGCCCTATGGTGCCGGGGGCGCCGTGGACTTTGGTGCCGCCGTGCAGCGCGAGAGAGACGGCGCGGACAACAAGGCCACCGCGGCTTCAGATGCGCAGCCCGCAGCCGCCCAAGCCCAGCCCTCGGGTGCGCTCAAGCCTGACGCGGGGGCGGCGTCCAAGGACCCGAAGCGCCGGAGTCTCAGCACCAGCGCCTTCAAGCCCGTCTTCTCGTACGTCAAGTCGAGGGGGTTCTACGCCGGCATCCAGGTCGATGGTACCGTCGTCGTGGAGCGCAAGGATGCCAACGCCTCGTTTTACGGAGCTCCCGTCACGGTGCAGCAGATCCTCCAAGGACAGGTTCCTCCCCAGGGGCCCCGGAACATGTGGCCCGTCGGCGCTCGCGCGCTGCTCGAGACGCTCCGCGGCGCTGAGGCGGGAGCCCTGGGTCATCACTCGTCTGCGTCTGCGTCTGGGGCGTCAGGTCCTCCAGGGTCTGGAAACGTGCCCTCGGCGAATGCGCCGCCTGCGGGTGCTGCCCCTGGTGAAGCGTCGTCTGGTGCGCCGCCGGCGTATGTAGATGATGGAAGTCATGCGCATGTTGGTGATGTCAAGTATGCGTAGTGAGTGTGGCATTTGCGAGCCAGAAAAAAAGGAAAAAAAGATGTCAAAGAAAGGAAAGCGCGTCCGGTAACGGTAACAGTAACAGAATTTCATATATACCATTATTGTTGACCTGATTTTCGGCCGTGACTGCGGCGACATTCTTGTATATGCCTTCAACCTAGCTAGCTTGAGGTACAAGGATACCCAGTTAGTGATGCTTTGCACCACCAGCTCCTGCCAACCAATAGACCAGGCTTCTTGAAAGAACTTGACTGCAGATGAATGTCACCTACGCGTGAACTGCCAAACTCGGTCTTGGCGTGGCCATCTTTGGACGTGGGGCAACATGAACTCCAAGCGACATCATGAAGGCGGGGTATAATTACAACACCTCTCGAATGTAACCCCCGCAGGACTGCAATGTTACATTGTGTCGGGAAAGGCGTTGGTTTAGATATATATGTTTTGACAGCCAATGTCCCGAAATCCTGTAGTTCCTCCCTCCCCCCCACGACGAGAACTCTTGCTCCAACAGAAACAAAAGCTGGCGAGACAAATAACCCTAACCCTCATGGACCAATACGCCATATATCCCAGTCTTCGCGGCAAAGTCGTCTTGATCACGGGTGCCGCAGAGGGCATTGGCGCCGCCGCCGTGGAACTCTTCTGCAGACAGGGCTCGCAAGTCGTCTTCCTGGACATTGCAGACGACTCGGCGCGCAAGCTGTTGGGCCAGCTGACCTCGGTCGGGGGCGTCACCACGCCGACCTTTATGCACTGCGACGTCACGGACCTCGACTGGCTCCAGGAGTGCGCGCAGGCGGTGCTCGCGCGGTTTGGCCGCGTCGACGTGCTCGTCAACAATGCTGGCTGGGCCGGGCCGGGCTCGCGCGTGCCCACGAGCCAGGTCACGCCGGCGTCGTTTGCGCTCGACGTCAACGTCAACCTGCGCCACCAGTTCTTCCTGACGCAGCACATCGCGCCGGCCATGCAGCGCCAGGGCGCCGGGAGCATCATCAACATGGGCTCCATCACCTGGCGCATCCCCGCGACCGAGGTCCCCGTCTACACGACCTGCAAGGCCGCCGTCGTCGGCATGACCAGGACGCACGCCCGCGAGTTTGGCCGACACGGCGTCCGCGTCAACAGCATCATGCCGGGCTCCATTGCCACCCAGCGGCAGATCGACACTGTGCTCACCGACGAGTACAAGGCCGAGAGCCTGGCTGCCCAGTGTCTGAAGCGCGTCCTGCTGCCCGTCGAGGTTGCCAGGCTGATGTTGTTCCTGGCGTCGGATGACTCGAGTGCCATTACTGGGGGGAGCCATGTGTGCGATGGGGGGTGGGTTGGCGATACTTAGCACGATGATGCCTTTCGCAGTCAGCCTTGGCAGGCGTCGTTTCGAATGGGCACGTTGTGTTGGCCTTTGCATGACTAGATAGTTACCATCGCGTATTCCACTCTTCGTTTGCTGCAGTGAGCATAGTGTGTCTCCCAAGGCGTACGGCATTACTGACCACCCTGGCCGTAGGCACTCACGAGGCAGCGCTTCGAGCACTTCAGAAGCATGCTTGACTTGGCAGACTTGCGCGCCCAAGGAAATAATCACAAGCTTCACGATCACACGGACGAAAAGACCGCCAGAGGGGGCATTGGTAGACTGCCCCTTGAATATATGTCCGGTGGTTTCTCCAGTACCGCGTCGCTATATGCCATTATATGCCAATTTCAACTCTAAAATTGTGGGCTTGCGATGTTTTCTTTGAATCATGTATTCAGATACGGCTCTTATAAGCTCTTGAAACTCTTTGATGTGACCGTTCCTCGACTTCCAAATAAAACCCTTGAATCCACCGGAGCTCCATCGAACATCCTTCCTTGAGGGCATGTGAGGGATAGCTGCCCTAATCATGGTGTTTCTTCATACACCCTCGGATTATGTCGACAGAGAAGTAGGCTATGATGATAAGGCGGAAGCTATTATTTTGTACAGCTTCCGTTTATGTGGCTCATGTACGCTGGGCACACCATGGTCTCTATATTCTTCACGCTTGGCGGCTATGTTCATGCCATGCAACCACTACGAGTGATGCATGAGAGGCAGTGGACAAGCTGTTCGTGTCCATAAGCTCCCGCGCAATGCGTGGCCATTTTCAGCATCGATTATAGGAAGCGAGTACCTCGCAGTGAGTAACGACTTGAATACGCTCCACAAACAAGCATATTCCGCGTTGAACCAGCCATCGCCTCTGGTTCCAGCACCAAGACTTTGTCGGTGTCGCCGCACTTACACGAATGGATCTGGTGGGCGATGGGCACTCGTTGTGTCTGGTCGTGCCTGGAAAGCTACCAACACGAAATGCAAGAATCGAAGAAGAAGAGCAGGAGATAATAATTAAAATACTACGCCACCCCTTGCACGTTAGAGCTGTGGGTGCAAGGGGTACGATCATCCGAAGGCTGGGAGTCCTTGGGCCAAGCAACTATTAAGCCATTACATTTAGCTAGCTATCTAGTTATGCAGAGCCGTGGTCTGACCTATATGGATTCCGTGTAAGGACCTGTCGTCTTCTATGCCGCTCATCCCTCATCTTCATCTTCATACCCTCTGGTGGAGACTCGTAAAACAGGTGACCACGATCAAAGGGCGCATCCAGCATCAAGCCCTGGAGCGTTTTTACGCGAGAGACAGCTACGTAGCTTAAACCAGTCTGAAAGTCCCGACAGGAGAGATCTGTCACGATGACATCTTCAGTGATGCTCTGCGACTTGTGAACCGTAATGGCGTAGCATACGATCAGGGGAAACTGCGTGCGAGTGCAGAGAGTGCTTCCGATGAGGAAGTCCCTGTCTACTGGGAGAATCGGGACAATCTTTCTGCCATCAGCGGTGGTCAGGAACACAGGTCCACTGTACTTGTCAAACTCCATCATGATAACACAGGGAGGGTCTTGGACTGGGTCAGCCCCCGGTGCCCAGCCGATATCGTAAACGGTACCGCGAGCGCCGTTGCAGAGACCAACTGGCTGCCAAAGGTTAGATGTCAGCATCAGACGGGCGCCAATGCATATAGGGATCTGCTTCGCAAGGTTGCCCGCCTTGTCATCAGGCGCCGCAGCCGCGCCAAGGCCGACATTCTTAGCCTTGACCTGAATGACTGGCCGGCCGAGGCGGTCGAGGTGGTAGTGGTTATATTCGTTCACCCTATCTTTCGTGGCGTATACTCGCAAGGCGTTGGCGAACCTGGCGACCTCCAGATCATCTAGCTTCGCCTGTACTCGACCGGAAAGGAGTTTCCAGGACTCGACTGACAGTTGGAGGAGCCGCAATTCCTCGAGAGCTGTGCGAAACGCCTTCTGATCGTCGCCCCGTTGCCGTTGGACAACCTTCAAGAAGACTGATTTATCGAAGCGTCTATATGCGTTCCTGCCTTTGATCTCCACTCCCTGCACCTCTTTATCGTAATAGAGCGGCTTCTGTAGCACGGGTGGAAGCTGGAAGAAGTCGCCAACCAGAAGGATGTTAAGACTACCAAAGAACTCCTCATTCCTACTCGGGAACGCCTCGCGCAGGCGGTCATCGATCCAAGAAAGCTGTCGCAGTCCCAGCATGCTCTTCTCATCGATGATCAGGTAGTTGATGTCCTTCAGCTTCTTCTGGAGCTGGGCCATGTCAGTGGGCGAGAGGGGCTTGAAGTCCTTGTTGATTGGAAGGTGTAACAGGGAGTGCAAAGTAGTGCCCGATATCTGATTTCCCGCGACGCCAGTGGGCGCGGCACGCCAAACAGGTGTCCCTCTCCCGGCAGCAGCGGCTTGGAGGTGCGCGGAGAGCAAATTAATGAGGTATGACTTCCCGGTACCACCTCCACCATCCACATGGAGCAGCAACTGAGAGGGTTCCTGATTCAGGAAGTGGTCCATCACAGTATCGTATACTAAGCGCTGATCCCGGTTTAGGGAATCTCGAGCTTCCAAGGGCTGATGATCCACATCAAGGTCAAGGCGGTTTGCCGCCTTGCGTTGCTTCCAGTAGTCGCCCTTGAGAATACCGTCATCAGTATACCGTCCAACGTGAGGGGTCCAATCATAATTGATGTCGATGTCTCGGCGGCCGAGCATGTCGATATCCTCTTCCTCCAGCGGGCGGTCGGGAAGCATGCGGGCGAGTTCATGCCAGTCTTCATCCACAATGGGCTCTTCATGGACCTCAAGCTCAAATTCGTCGTCCTCAGCCCTCAATTCATTTGTATCTGGCTCCCCATAATGATCGTCCGCATGGGTGTCACGGTGCTGCTCTCTGCAAAACCTGTACGCAGCCGCGAAGGAATCGAACCGCTGCCCGCCCACGGTGAGCAACTCCTCTGGAGAGCGATGCGGATGAGCCATCATCAATTTAACACGGCAGAAGTCACCAAACTGGGGAGATGCCTCCACGGACCTGTATCGAGGAAAGTAAGACAGGACTCTCTTCTTCGCGTTGGCAGCGAGTCTCCTCCACGTCTTGAGATTATACGATTGCAGGTACTCGAGGTAAGTTGCATCCTCGTGCTGGTCATTTCTCTCGAGATACCTCCTGTAGCTGCCGACGGTCTCGTTGACATCTTCATCCACGCGATACGAACGTGCATGTTGCTCCAAAGGACGGCAGTCGACAGAGACCACCATCCGCGTGCCTTCCTGCAGAGGAATGTTAAGGAGAAGATGGGAAATCTCCTGCGCCGAGTAATCTCTCTCGGCAATCAGCTTATTCATCAGGCGAGAGGAGAAGGATAATAGCGGCTGAAGGTGTGCCGTGTGCGGCAAAACCTGGTCTGCAAGCTTACAGTAAGGCTCAGTCTTCTTCTCAGATTTGCTGCAATACTTGGCAGCGTACGTAATAACCGCCTGTAGGCTGGTGCAAGGAGATATGTCGATATTGGCTAGCCAGCCTAGTATAATGGCGGGATTGAAGTGATTCATGAGGTTGTCATTCCGCGCCGCCTCGAAGACATAGTACGACTTGCCTTCCTTCCTGATCACTGCGGCCAGCTCCCGCAAGGCACGAGGAAAGTCAAAACGACACTCCCGCTCTGGATTGGCCGCATTGGCCGCCTCGATATCTGCAGCAGCGCCTTCCATATCCCTCGCCAGATCAACGGTTCTCTTCCTTACGCGTAAGCAGTATGTGGTATTGCATCTGTGGCGCTGGCAGCGGTTGACGATTTGTGAGAGACGCAGGAATGTCAGTTCTGTACTCAGTGGATCTACGCTCAGGGGGTTACCCTCACCCTGGGGCATAGTCCTAGTCGGCTCAGGATTAATGGCAGTGATGTGGAATCCCCACGTGCGTGCAAAAACATCACGAGCGGCTTCATCCACCATGTCGACTCTTGGGCAATTCTCCATCCAGTACAGGCCATGGTTGTGCGGACTGCCACGCCCTTGCCATTCATACCGATCCCAGTAATCCGTAATGTTGAACTTCTTGCTTAACACGATATCTCGAAAGAAACAGTATCGGCGGTAGAAATGGAAAGCAGCAATGTGAGGATTCTGACGCAAAAGTTGGCGCGAGAGACCCATCCTCTCGGACTCGGACGCAGCCAGCCATTCATCATATCGGGGCATGTGCTGGTAGAGACTCCGCCAGTGTAAATCTGCCGGGCTGAATGTGATGAATGCACCAGGACATCCAAGGTTGTAGGCATAGGCCTCGAGGTCCTGCCTCTTCCTGTTCCAGAAGGGGCGCGTGCCGCGAATAGGTACCGCATGTCTTGTGATTGAGTTGATTAGCACCTGCGCCTCAGGGTCCTCGCTGTGCTCCAGTGCCTGAACAAGCTGCTCCCGTGTGAGCGGTTCATGACTACCATCGTGTTGCTTCACGAAGAATTTGGACCGTGCACGGGCCTGTGACCGCATCAGAGTATTGAAGGCGACGAAGCGGAAGGTCGGGTGGCGTGCAAAACGCCCGTCATGCCAGCGCATCGCGTGCTCGATGTAGTCCTTGTAGTCGATTGACCGTAGCCGAGGCTCAACAAAGTCGGCTCTCCCGTCAGGAAAGAGGCAGGGAAAAGCTAAGGAGAGTAGGGCATGAGAGCGATTGAACTCATTAATGGGTGTGCGCCGTATATTCGGAAGCTGCAGCTCGTGCTGCACCTGCTCCTGGAAGCTTGTGGAAAGCCTTGGTTCAGCTTCTGGTTCTCCGGCAAGAATAGACCGCAGAGCATCGAGCTCCGTGTCCTTGGCCAAAAGGTCCGGCACCGCAGCCTCGTCCTCCAGGTCCGGTTCTGCCTCCTCATCTTCCTCGGGTCCAACTTCGGCAGCCTCCACCTGGCTCTGGGGGATGTCGTCCAGGACATTGCCATCTTGAGGCAATTGACTCAGCCGCTCTTCGTCGATGACGATGCATCGATAGCCAGGATGATGGCGCCGGAGGTAGTTAAGCCATATGGCAACTGGCTGGCGGCGTACACGGAACTGGCGGGTGAATTGCCGGCTAAGGTTTGCATGGGACGACGTATTGGAAGGACGGAGTAATACAGTGTTCAACTCCCGCGGCAAAAGCGGGAGTTGGTTGTACACCAAGCCAACCTCGCGGAGAAAGTGAACAACATGTCCCCGATATTTGTACTGCTGGCCCCGCACAAGCATAATATTCACGTGGACGTGAACACGGCCTATTAAAGACTCTTCAGTAGGTGTAAGCTGAGGCAATTGAGTCGGTACGGAGCCAAAATCCAACTGGTTGTCCACAGAGAAGAAGTACGGCTCTTCAGGGCCGCGTTTATCATCCTTTCGACAGCAACGCGCACAAATGCCATCAGAATCGATCTTCATCTGGAACCAACGCTCTTGACATCGACCACAAAATTGCATTTGGTCATTGTCCAGCTTTGTCCAGAACTCACGGAGGATTGCTTTATCACGACAGGTCAAGGCGCAAGCGTCCAGGTCCCCATTCCACACCGGATCTTGTGCGTGAAATACGGCCGATTCTTCAGGTGGAATCATCACTGGACTCCGGTACCGTCGTGGCGGCCCCGACGATCGAGTTTGCCTTTGAGATTTTTTTGGCCGCCCTCCTGTACCAGGGGCAGGACCACGGCGAGCACGGCGACGAGGCCCTGACTTTCTGGAAGGCTGCCGCGAGCAATAGCGAAGAGGGCTTTCGTCCAAGGCATTGCTATTATCGTTCCCGTCTTCGTCCCCTAGATCGGAATCAGACTCTACCCCTAGGTGTTCGAGGTACTTCCGTGGTCGAGCAGGTGAAAGCAGCAAATTGAAATAGTCCTCGACGTCAACATCAGATTCAGAGAACTGTCCCCTGTCATCCGCTTCCTTGGTCATTCCATCCCCATCTGGGAGCTCATTTGCCTGTAGTCGATCTTGACTCCCAGCTACGTTCCGTGGTTAGCTTGAACAAACTGCCGGGACCACAGCACAAGGATACCTTCTCCAGGACCATCAGAACCTTCAAAGACGCCGAGTTGAGAGATTGTGGGAGTTAGTGACACAGCCTCCCCTGCACGGCGTCGTGAACGATGGTCGCGCCGAATAGTGGCCTGCTTGGCCCTGGCGCCGGCCTTGGAGGCATCATCTTGCGAGTCCTTCCCGCCCTTGTGGAACCTAACAGCCAGGTAAGAGTAGTCCACACCAGTCGTGCTGCTTCGGACAGTAGATGGATCAGAATGTGAGGCGACAGGATCGGTCGAGGGCGGCACAGGCGGTGAGGGAGCTAGAGCCCGGAAGAGCCGCGAGCTCGCTTGGGTTGGTGGGATCGGCGTCCCCAGCACTATCTGCGGCTGGCTGCCTGGCTCTCCGAACAAACTCCTAGCTGTATGTTGTTGCCGTAGCTTCTCTGGCGATGTAGGTTGGGTTCCAGATCTCTGGTTAGGAGGCGATAGGCCAGCGTCTCTGTCGGTTCTTTTCGGGGCAGATCTCTCAGCTGAGGTAGGACGGACAGCCAGCTTTCTCAATGCAAGGACGGCACCTTTGGACCTGGCACGCTTGATCAGGTTAGGGAGGCATATATAGTATATCAATGGTGTCAGTTACCTCGGAATTGCGGTGGTCCCGGCATTCCAGACAGGTTGTAGTTGGATTGGCAGATTTCCTCCTGCTAACGAAATTACTTGGTGATTTTGTTCGGTCGCAAGACGGGCAATGGACTGCCAATTCAGATCTAGGACTAATATTACCCCTAGAATCATAATCCATACCCAACCATGCGGTACATCTGTTTCAATAATGGAAGAAAGGCTGCTGGCCAAGCAAACGAACAGATCGCTGGGCAAATTTAGCGATTGTAAACGATTGTAAACGATTGTAAACGATTGTAAACAGAGAAGTAAACAAAGAAGCACCGACAGACGGTGGCTGTCCTTTACCCACTTTTCTAGAGCCACCAACCAATCCAGCCTTCTTTCGCGATTTCCCATACAAAATTTGGACCAATAGAAACTTATTTGTCAAGCCTGCACCAAACCCTCATTATTCGGAAAACTTATGGATTAATGTAGAGTCAGCCTTCGGCTGAATGATAAAAATTAAAATAACATGTATGTAAACAAACATGGACTAAATGGAAATATGTAGCTGTTCCATATTTGTTGTTGCTTGTGACTGGCAGGTGACAGTGACGTCAGAGCTGGTTAGCTTGGCAATGCTGACTCACCATGTTGTGCCCCTCCATGATCAACAGCCCCGACTTGACCAAGAAACAACAGACCAATCCTTCATGACGTCTGGTCGAGTCGACATCTCGCGTTTCCTGCCACGACGCACTCTGCGCCTCATGACTGAAGGCAAGATAACAATGCGCGACTGTAGCATGTACGCATAGGCTGCGTATCCAGGACTTCAAATCTCCCAGAATGGCGACGTGAGTTTTGAGCCTGACAAACCGACAACGAGACTGAGCTCTGCTTCCGAGCCGTCGCAGTTACCAGCTGGTGTCGCATCCCATACTGCAAAACACAGGCATAAGCACAGCATCGTTGCTAACACTGGTGGTACTAGCACCGGCAGCATATTGTCGCTGCCTTTTCGGCGATCGACGCAGCTATCTCTCGCCTCGATCATCCGACAATACATCAACAGCAAGTATGACCAGCATCCAGACATGTTCAAACAGGACCTCGAGGTCATTGATGCTCTGCGCCAAGATGCCATCAACGTTCGCGAGCCGCATCCAAGTGGCATCAAGAAGCTTCAAGCTTATGCAGGACAACTGGCTTGGATATCAGGAAAATTTCCAATCGATGTACGTCGTCACATCCTCGTATCCTGCTCCTTCTGAGCGCCGCTGACAACGAGCCACTCCCCCTCATCGCGACAGATTGGTGCGGAATTCACCTGGTATCCCGCCCTAGGTTACAACACCGAGCGACCCATGGTGCGAAATAACATGAAATACGAGCTCCTCAACGTTCTTTACAACTTGGCAGCCTTGTACTCGCAGCTCGCAGTCAACACGTCCCGAGGGACGGCCGAAGGCATCAAAACCGCTGCCAACCAGTTTTCGCTCGCCGCCGGAGTGCTTTCTCACATGAAAAAGGAGGTCGTGCCCTTGCTTCGGATGTACGACCCCCCAGAGGATATGGATGAACACACCTTGGAATCCCTGATGCAGTTATTTCTTGCACAGAGCCAAGAGTGCTTCTGGCAGAAGGCTGTTGTCGGTGGCTACAAGGATGCCTCAATAGCAAAGCTGGCTGCTAGAGTATCCGACCTATATAATTTGGCCGGCGAGGCAGCCACGAAGAGCGAAGCCATCAGCAGCGCTTGGATTCACCACATGACTGCGAAACACCACCATTTTGCTGCAGCGGCGCAGTATCGTGCTGCGTGTGACTGCCTTGAAAAGAGAAAGTATGGCGAGGAGGTCGCTAGACTAACAGACGCAGTTGCTTGCGTGACGGAAGGTCTTAAGGAGACCAAAGGCGGTTATCTCAACAAGACTGTCGTCGACGACCTGAACGGGCTCAAGAGAAAGGTGGAGGAGGATCTTAAGAGAGCCGAAAAGGACAATGACATGATCTTCTTGAGTAGGTGGAAAACTCGCTTTTACTTACCCCAGAGGCCTGGCGCGGAAACACACAGACTGACAAGATTCAGATCCCGTCCCTCCCAAATCAGAGCTGAAGACGCTGGAGAGAGCCAACATGGCGGTAGCTCGTGTGCCGCCTCAAGTGGCGAACCCATTTGACTTCCTTGGCGACCGAGCAGAGTTCGGCCCTGCGTTGTTTTCAAAACTGGTGCCCTTTTCCGTTCATGTCGCCATCTCTATATATGAAGAACGTCGCGATCGGATGGTCAACCAAAACATCATCCAGGACCTGGAAGTTCTTTACGACAAAATCCACTCCCTGTTCAGCGCTATTGGCCTCCCTGGCTCGCTCCAGGCGTTTCAAAAACCTCTTGGCCTACCCCCAAGTCTAGTACAGCATGCCGAGGAATTAAGACAAGCAGATGCGATAGGTAGACTCCGAAAGAGCTTTACGGACATTGATAAGCTACGGGCTGCAGATATTGCAATCTTTGAGGAAGGCACGTCGGCCCTGGCGGCTGAGAGAGAAGAGGACCAGAAGGCGAGGAGGAAGTATGGCACCGATCGGTGGACACGACCTGAGAGCCAGAGTGACGCCCAAGGCGGCAAGTTGTGGGGACATGCCGGCGAAATTGAAGGATATTTTGCGAGCAGCGCCAGCAGCGACGGTGTCGTACGAGAAAAGTTTGCTGCCAACGAGGAGCTGCTACATATCTTGTGCGGGTCGGACAGGGCCCTGATGGATTTTGTGCCGTCAAGCTCTCAACGGGACACGAATCCTGAGCTCAAGGCATCTGTCGGCAAACTGCGAAGCGCATATAATGATGTCCTACGACTTGAAAGTAGAAGAAGGAAAAAGGTCGAGACACTGCGAGAGAATGCGCGCAAAGACGATATCAAGCCGGATATCCTGAAAGAAGCTGCCCGGTTAGAGAGAACGTACCCTTCGACTGCGATTGTTCCGGCTCACTTTGAAGACTTTTTCGAAAAGCGTCTGGATCGTTTATATGAGCCAGAGTTGGAGGCCCTGGATAAAGAATCGCTCGAACAGGAAAGACTATTGAAAGAAGTGGAGCGGGCAAACGCAGAATTCGAGGCCCAAAAACGCAGATGCGGTGACCGAGGCTCTCGAGAGCGAGAACAGGCGTTGCAGAAGCTGGATAGTGCGTATTTCAAGTACAAGGAAATCATCAACAACCTGGAAGTTGGCAGAAAGTTTTACAATGACCTCAACAAGATTGTTGGACAGGGCTTTCGAGATGTTGTCAAAGGCTGGGTGGCACAACGGCGTATGGAGGCCAGGGTGCTGGAAGAGTAAGTTTAGTATTCTTTTGCGTTTTCAGATTGTGCATAGTGTGCTTGCTTACCGGCCTCGCAGAGAACTGAGCATGCCGCCACTTTCAACACTCAGCTTGTCGCGCGACCACGCCCCTTTGCAAGGTGCTGCTCCAACACAGTATCAAACACCACAGCCGGCTTACTTTGCGCCCGAGCCGGTTGCGCAGCAACATCAAACATCGCCCCAAAGACAAAACGACCACGCAGCAAGGCAGTCGGCGCCCAACCCGGTTGAAGCCTCAATACAGTCTTGGGCTGGGGATTCGGTACGGCAGCCACAACCCATGGCACCGCAGACAACAAATCCAATGACGACAATGTGGAACCCAGCCATGGGGATCAAGTTTGGCGGTAGTGGTCCGCCGGCACCAAGGACTGATGGTGGACAACAGGGAGGCAGTGGATCAGCAAAAGTTTGGAATCCCGCGTCGGGAATCAAGTTTGGCTGATGTGGCGTCGTTGGGAACGCGGACATGAAGCACAATTGTACTCCGTAGATGAGCATGTAGTCTAAAATCGGTTGCCAAATTTAGACGAGATATATCGAGCCTAGCGGGCATTGTATGTTGAATTGAGCAAAGTCATGACATGAAATGGCAAAACGAGGCGCAACTGGACGACGCCGCCCAAAAAGGAGAACCTGTCTGGCGACCCCTGCTTGCGCCCCTGAGCTGTTTATCATCTTGCTTCACATGGGAACTCGCAACTTATCTTTACGTCTTTCATGACATAATGAGTTCTGGGTCTATTGTCTGTGCCCGCTGCGACGAGAAGCACCGACGGGCGACTTCGTGAGCAAACGGAAATCTGCCCGTAACACCAAGAACTGCCTGGACTGTCGCAAGTCCCGCAACGGCAAGGTCGAACGAAGTGAGGAGTGGGGGTTTGGGGGCTGGCCCCCATAAAATAGAAGGAGAGAAAAGAGCAGCTTGCCGCCGCAGGCGTTCCCGAAGGGCATTAAGGTAGAGATATGCATGAAAATGCTACTTCCCTTACTATGTGGTATCCATATATTTCGAGGTACCAAAAGCCTTTTCCGAATCACTGACCATTTTCTACTCAGTGTCCCCCCCGTGAGTGTGGAGCACCACGGGGTGTTGACTTTAAGACCCCCCAAGCAATGCCAAGAGGTCTGCAGATGTATAAGCGCGTAAAAGTATATTACAATTCAGACCCTGAATGTTTAGCCAGGTGTGACATAGCAAGGGGGGTTAAAGCCAATGAGATATCACTATTACAGAGAGCATGTGGGGGTTTAAAGTACCTGATAACGCGATAAAATCTCTTATTAATAAAGGTCACTCTTATAAGAGCTACTACTCCCCTGTCATTATAGTTAACAGCCACTGATATAAATAAAAAGAGCTCCTGTTAACAGAAAAGTCCCTGTAAATAACCCCCAGTAACTTCCTTGTCAGGTCACTCATGGCTAAACTTGCAGGGGTTGGATTGTACATTACTCCGTACTAAATGCATCCTATTGGGATCATGTTACATGCAGTGCACTAGCCTCCGTTCGTAACGTGCATCCCACCGCAACCGCTTCCCACCATACCCGCTCAAAAGTGAGGTACCTAGGAAGACAACGCCAAGAACATCGAGCAACCATGACAGGCCATTGAAATTTTGTAAAATAGTATAATGCTATCTCCAAAGTATACCGTCCAGGTTTTATCCAAAATTTCGGCCATCTATTGGCATATTTCGTCGGAAGTTGCCTTCCGTTCCTTGATAAGGTTTCAGTGGCAAATTATTCTGCCGTCCCTTCCCGCCTTGCGGACGCCAGAGACCCGTCAGCGGTTACCTCCTCTGGCTTTCTCTCTTCCAAGGCCATGTTACGTGGACCTCTTTGATAACGCACTTTTATCTACTGGATGATTTAGGCAGCGAGATACTCCCTTATCCTATGTCCCTGGTATCGTTTTAAGCTACCCCTCTTAAGCTGGATCCCGACGTCCTCTTGTCGAAGCCGTTCAACTCTTGGATTCGGGCAAGCACAACATGCCCTTACGGCTTACCATTAAAGATGGCCAGTTCCGCGATGCCCATGGCCGTCAAGTAATGCTCCGAGGAATCAATCTCGCCGGGGACGCAAAGTATCCCAGCTCTCCGGACCTCCCGTCTCATATACCAGACAAGTTTTTTGATGGAGATGATGTTAATTTTCATTCTCGCCCTTTCCCGGGAGAAGCGGCTCATGTCCACTTCGACAGGCTAAAACAGTGGGGCTACAATACGATCCGATACATATTTACCTGGGAGGCAATCGAGGCGGCCGGGCCAGGCAAATACGACGAAGAATGGATTCAACATACAATTGAGGTCTTAAGGGAGGCAAGAGATTACGGCTTCTACATCTTCTTGGATCCGCATCAGGATGTTGTGCGTCCTCCCTTCCCAGTCTCATTCACAGGCTAATCCATCTTCCACAGTGGTCTAGGTTTACAGGTGGCTCTGGAGCCCCCATGTGGACTCTGTACGCCTGTGGCCTGAATCCCGAGAGCCTGGCGGTAACTGAAGCGGCATTGGTACACAATACTTACCCCGAACCGGAGAATTTCCCAAAAATGATATGGGCCACGAACTACAATCGACTGGCGTGCGCTACCATGTGCACTCTCTTCTTTGCAGGCCGTGACTTTGCTTCGAAGTGCATAATAGATGGCCAAAACGTACAAGACTACCTTCAAGATCATTTTATAAAGGCTTGCGCACATTTGGCCAAACGTGTACACGAGGCTGGAGATCTAGAAGACGACGTTGTTATTGGGTGGGAAAGTATGAATGAACCGAACCGTGGACTGGTTGGCTGGGCAGACTTGACGGTCCTGCCAAGCGAGCAGCAGCTCAAAAAGGGTACCGCGCCAACCGCATGGCAAGCAATATTGACGGGCTCTGGTAGAGCGTGCGAGGTGGATACTTGGGATGTTGGGGGCATGGGACCCTATAGGTCTGGTCTCACTCTTGTGGATCCGAAGGGGGAAGACTGCATGGCTTCCAGCTGATTATGACGATTCAAGATATGGCTACAAACGAGATGCTGGATGGAAACTTGGGGAGTGCGTCTGGTCGCAGCACGGTGTCTGGGACCCCGACACCGACACATTGCTGAGGAAGGACTACTTCAGCAGGAGTCCGCATACAGATGAAGTCATTGACTACGAGGGGTTCACGAACACTTACTTTATGGACTTTTATCGAAGATTTAGGGATGCAATCCGAGCACACCACCAAAACTGCATCATCTTCTGCCAACCCCCGGTTTTAGAGCTTCCTCCCTCCATCAAAGGTACCGCAGATGATGATCCAAAAATGGTCTACGCACCGCATTATTATGACGGTATTACCTTGATGACTAAAAAGTGGAATAGGTTTTGGAATGTGGATGTCTTCGGCGTCTTGCGTGGCCGGTATTTGACCCCGGCCTCCGCGATAAAGCTAGGAGAGACGGCAATCCGCAATTGTTTAAGAGATCAATTATCAGCCATCAGAAAAGAGGGTGAAGATTATATGGGCAATCATCCATGTGTCTTGACAGAATTTGGTATTCCGTTTGATATGGATGACAAGCACGCCTACAAGACAGGGGACTACTCCAACCAGTCTGGTGCTATGGATGCGAATCATTTTGCAGTCGAGGGTAGCCTCATGGGAGGATATACGTTGTGGCAGTATATGTGCCAGGTAAGTTTTGATATTTGCTCGTAAATCGGGCTCTCGCTTGACAGGACGCAGAATAAACACCAGCTGGGCGACCAGTGGAACGGAGAGGACTTGTCGATATTTTCTCTTGATGACCTGCCGCTACCTCTTTCTCCCACGGCAGCCAGTCTATCTAATGAATCAACAACATCTTTACGTCAACACACAGGACTAAATATGAGAGAAAGCTTGGATAAGTCGACAGTAAACCCGGGCAACTTGGAAGCAAAACTGAGAACACCTTCGATCACATCAAGAATGACGGATGTGCCTGAACTAACAAACAATCCTGGATTCCGAGCTGCGGAAGCCTATGTGCGACCATCACCTGTTGCAATCGCGGGCACGATTCTTAGTCATGGATTTGACCTCCGAAATTGCACCTTTACCTTGAAGCTCCTTGGTCACGAGACAGGTCCAGACGCGCAAACGACAGATATCTCACTTCCGGAGTTCCATTTCCCAAAAGACAAGTGTGAAGTCGAAGTTACTTCAGGAAAGTGGACCATCACAACGGATGATAGTGACAATAGCTCAATTCAAAGGCTGAGATGGTGGCACCTGGACGGCGAGCAACAATCAAAGTCACTGGCGTGCGTATGCCTCATCACGGTTCAAGTTCCGGGCCTATTGTGCTTCCTCCATTGCCCCATGCTCTGGGCATCGTCCCCTCCTTCTGCGTCAACGGCCAAAAGACGTTGGTCATGAAGGAGAAGGTCTGGGCCTTGGCCCAAGGCAGCTTCCAGATCCGCGACGTGTCCAACGTGGAGCTGCTGCAGTGCAAGGCGAAACTCTTCAGCCTGCACCACCAAAAGTTCTTTTATAATATGCAGGGCAATGAGCTCTGGTCACTGAAGCACAAGCCGCTCAGTATCCCCAGGCAGTATTACGGCGAGGGACCGGATGGGCGGGAGGTTTTCCACGTGCAAGGACATTGGCATTGTTTGTGTTCCCTTTTATTTCCTCCACTTCCTCCGTTATACGATGAGCTCCCCCCCTTCATACTTTAACCATCATATCTTTGCCCCACTTGTGACTAACGCAAATGTAACAGTGGGAGGTGCCCGCATGACAGTGTCATTCGTCAACACAGCCGGGAACAGCGAGCCCATTGAGCTCGCGCTCTCGGGTAACTGGATCGGTCGTTATTGCACGATTACATGGAATGACAGGCCAGTTGCGCAGATAACTAGAGATTACTTCAATGCTCGGCAGATTCTGGGAGATGCTGATACGGTATGTTTTACTCCCTGCTGGAAGCCGTTAGTTTCAGTGGAAGACATGAGAGATGAGCAACGAGACTGATTATGATATAGTACTACGTGACAATTGCACCTGGTATGGATATCGCTCTCATCGTATCTCTCTGCGTGATGTACGACGAGGAGACGAGGAAGGAAAGAAGTAATCAAGGAAGGCTTCTCAAAGTCGGAGTTCTGGATCCGCGGGCAGCTTAAGGGGATGGGATTTATCCTAGCTAAAATTGGTGTGGAGGTAGGATGAAGTCTATTTCCACTATTCGGCGATATTGGCGTAGACATACGGTACATGAAATTGAACATATTTATACCGTATCATCTGACCATATTAAACAATTCAAGTAAGGTTGTTGCCGGCTCGAGTGCTTCGACTTCAACGGCTTCCAAAACTGCTGGGCTGCCGGCTCGAGAGCTTCAAATGCACATTATTCGTAGCAGCAGTGGCGCCACCACAAAGCTAGTAATGGGTACTCACTCCATAAGGCACTTTGTTGGCCCAAACACCCCGCCTCGGCTGATTGAACGCCTTGCACCACCGCTCCAAAGGGCAAGGCGTCACGTAGTATTTTAATTTATCTAGGATTCCTCCAGGCGAAATATATTTGGCGCATCCATCATATTGCCAACGGCGCATAACATCCCGTCAAATTGCCACTTTAGTCATCGCGCCTCCGCTTTCGGGCCTCTGACCACTACACAATTGCCAAGGACTAAGAAAAAAAGAACGCCTTGTAGATGTCGCGAAGAATATATGCCACTATTATGTCTGCTAGAGAGATTTTAGTCGGCCTACACTTTTGCTCTTTTTAGCGCAATAGTATAGTTCCCGTAATGTAAGCTTAACGACGGCTGTTTCGTAGTTGCAGTAGTAAGCCTGCGCCTTCCATCTCATGCTGACCTAAAGAAACATTATTTCCTGCCCTAATCTGCCGATAAAGTTTCTCAGACACTTCTTGTGGAGAGTTCTTAGAAGGTGAAAAATCTCCTTATAGATCTTAAGCTTCTAAAGTAGGTTATAGTTGGACCGCTTTAATGCTTTATAGTAAGACTCTCCTGCTCTTACATCCCTATAACAGCATACTATTTTACGGCGATTATAATCCTCGCAATATGGACTTTCGCCCGAGCACTAGAATAATAGCTTAGTTTTAGTAAATGAACTTTTCCAGCAATACCTTTATTGGCTGGGTGTGCGACCAAGTACCTTTAATTTGGAACTTCTACAAGACTCACAAGCAACTGGTACAGGTTTTCGCTTGCATCTCAAGGGTTCCGATTTCTTAGCTGCGTCGTAGCTTAGTCGTAGCCCTTTATAAGGGAGTAATCGTGGAAGCTTAGGGCTTCTTTTAGGCGAGTTTTTCGGTATAATCTAAATGCGTAAAGTAATAGAAGAGTAATAAACGAAACGTGTAGAACTAAATTGCATATCCTAATATTATGTCGGTATGTTCTGTAGTCTCCTACCATGAAAATATGTCGCTTTTCGAATGTCACCGCCTTTTATGTCATCCCCGCGTCAAGAGGTTGGTTCATCGCCCTTGCCCAATCAAACCACACAAAGGTCGCTCCGGCGACGCCCCCTCAAGATTAATCCTACATTGACGTCGACAGACGTGCCGTACACTCAGTGCATTCCGGTCAGTTCCTCAAATAGTCAGTTAGCCGGATTTTGGGCAATTCAAGGGGGAGAGAGAGACTCTATGTACTGTATATCTGCTTTGGGTTGTGGTTGTGAGAAGGAATGGTGTTGCATTTGGACTCTGTGCAGATACGACTTGTTGGAAGGCCCGAAAGCGGAGGCGCGATGCCAAAGCCAACTGGACAGAGTCGTGCTATCCCATTTCGAGTGACTAATAGTTATGGAGAATCTTTTAATGCTAGCTCCAGGGGAAGATACAGATGAATGCTAAAGGTAAAGAAATAGGATGGGAAACGGTAGTAAACAGCTTCGTGCGTCAGGTCCTCCGCAACCGTCCTAACCCGCAAGGGCAAAAAAGAACATGCTAAAAGTCTCTCGATCATCTATAAAGCGGGTGCCTGGCACTCATAATTACAGTCTCCCTCCTTCCATAGGCTTCAGAAGATAAGTGCTTGCCGTTTCTTTCGCAAGGCAAGCGCCGTGCTGCCACGCCCGTTCCGAAAAGGCATTGACGGACCCCGTAGGGGACCGGTCTCCTGTAACTAGAGCTATAACAAGAAAACTACATTTTTAATTTTTTAAAAAAGCTTAAATATTTAATAATAAATCTAATAAAATACTTAAATTATTATAATAAATACATAAATTAGCTAATATTATAACTAATTAGCTTATATAAAAAAGTGGGTCCTTTAAGCTTATTATAACCCTAAAAAACTAAATTATATATTATTATTGCCTTCGTGGCGTAGTGGTTAAACGCTATAGAGCCCTGCCTTAGCCTAGCAGGGAGCTGGTTTAAACCCGGCTAGAGGCACCTCTAATTTTTCGGCTTAGTTACCCGGAAAAGGGGTTAACTCGTGCCTAAACACGTGAGTTTTAGGGGTGAAATTAAGCTAAACTTACCTTAAAAATTAACTAATAGGCTTAGAGCTTTAAGGTAAAGGAAAATTAAGTTAGCACGTATTATAGCTATAATATAATATATCATAGAAAAATTAAAATAATAGGTTAAGAATAAGCGAAAGTAAATAATTAATACTTATAACCTATATAAGAAGAAATACGCCTTATATTATAACGTAGTATAAGGCGAGAAAGGCTTTACGAATATAAGTAGGTTTTTCTTTTCTTAAGGGTTTTTCTACTTAAAATATAGGTTAATGTACTAGAATAACTTTAAAAGCTCTAGCGTACTCAAATAAATAAATAATATATATTATTATTAAGTACCTTAAACCTAGTAGGCACCTTTAACTTACACGATTTGGAACACGCTCTATATAACCCTAGGGTTATAGCGGGGCGGGAACGACTCGAAATAAAAGCGAGGGGTTTTTTCTTCCTATAGAAAGGGCTTTCCCACTTAAACTACATATAGAAGTACTAGAATAGCTTATAATAGCTCTAGGGTACCTAATAATAATAATAATAATAATAATAATAAGAGAAAGTATAAATATTTATAATTAAGTATAATAAATTAATTTAATTTAAGTAAATTTAAGACAGAAAGTTAAATAATTATATATATAAAATATTATAGCCTTTATATATAATATTATTATTATAATAATCTCTTTTATAAGTTATTACGTAAATAGCTTAATATATTAGATTAAGTTAATCTTATTTTAACTAATTAAAGTATTTAATACGCGAGCGTATTTAGCCGAGTTAAATAATACTACGTTTTAGGGTAATAGTTATTATAATAATTACTCATTAAAATAAATAAAAATTATTAAGTAAAAGTAATTAAAGCGTTTTAATAAATTAATAATAATAATATTAAGTACTTAATTAAATAAAAAAATTAATTAATTAAAAAGTATAAAACAAAAATCTTATAAGTACTTTTTAAGTAAAAATATTAAGTTTTTATTATAATAATATAAGTTAAATAATTCTAATAAGCTTTATAATTAAAGGGTATAAATAATTTTATATTACTTAAAGTTAAGCTTAAAAAAGAAGATAATTAATATTATATAAATTAAGTTAAGAAAAAATTAAAACCCTTTTATTATATAAGAAAATTATAAGAATTTTAAGGTATATTAAGTATAAGTTATTTCTTTTATATATATAAGATAATTCCCTTTTACCTTATAACTTAAAAAAACTAAGAACCTTTAATATTTAAGAGATTATTATTAAATTAAGCCCTTTTACTTGAAGTCCTCCAACGAGCCCTTGTCACATAGTCGCATGCAGTCTGCTCTGTTTCAATGAGGGACCTCACGGTCTGGCAGTTGTCCAGCTCAAACTGGGCATGGCGGAACACGGGCGTGAACTTTTGGAGTGTGGCCAGAGAGTCTGGGCGTAGGTGACCCCGCCTGAGATATCGTCGGGACAATTGATGGGATAGATGGGTGGTTGTGAATGTAGGACGTGCCGTTGCGAGCGGTTGCGCCTGAACAAGCGTCTCTCGCCTCGAGGATGGTGGTGCGCGACAACGGCGATTTCTGGCAGATGTAGCATACGCATACCAAGCCTGCGAATCCGGCACCGACAACGACAATGTCTTGCTCTTGGAGCAGGGCGCTGGTGCCGCCGTGGTTGTCGAGTTGGTGTTTTGGCGGTGGGAGACGGATGAGGTATGGATGTGGTTGAGCGTCCATCAATGGTGTGAAACTCGGCCCGACCGTGGATTTGTGTTTGGGGGCTGCTGCATTCTCGGACTCGACGTGGTCAAGTTGGTTGTCTGTCAACTGTCGGGCTGACAGTGCTATCATGTTGTCTTGGTGAGCAGGCGGCATATTTTACACTGCCCGGCCTTGACGCTCTTGGCCGATCGCCTGACAGACTGACTTGTCGGTACCTTTGCAGTGTCGCATGATGTGATGATATGTAGTAAGAGGTAAAAAGATGGAGCAGCCAAGTACCTAGCTGTTACACTTTTGTATAATATACTCTGCTATTTTATACTATTAATTTTGGTTTTATATTAACTAATCCCTAGTGGCTATATAGCACTAGCCACTCTGAGATGAGGTAAAACTGGCTTTTATTTTACATCTGCTAGCTCTTTCGTGTCTTTCTTCACTAATCGTGCTAGCTTCTGCAGCATTACGATGTGTTTATAGTCTATCGCGGTATAGTACGGTTTCTTTGGCTTGGCTATAAAGGTATATGGCGTTATTCTACTGTCTGTTACTTGATGTAGTGCTTGTATGACTACCTAGGTATGTAGATGGGCTAATCACACAAATAATAATAATAATAATAATAATAATAATAATAATAATAATAATAATATAGCACGAGTCTATATTTTACTATATCGCGAGATCAACTTACTGTAGGCGATAACGAGGCACGCCTCCAGAAGCCTAGACCTTGTGTCAATCTGGCAATTGCGGCCATACTTTGTATCACTGGCATTATGGCCTCAATAAACACAGCGGGACAGTGTGACCCTCGTTGGAATCTGCAGTTCCGGTTAAAGTACGGTCATACTTGTTGATTATATACAACGCTATACACTGGATCGGGTACGGATTCGTATTTTTTAATCGGAAATTTAACTAGAAGATTTTTTTACATTGTCAGAAATAAATTGTGGATAGAATTCAGTTCGTCCCTTTTATTTTCCAATACACTATGAGGAAACATTTCATTGCCGCCGCCAGTCATGGTTTCACGTAATGCTACTTGGTCAGGAGTATCGAGTCCGAAACACTAACACAACTCCCAACACTATATTCAGTTCCTGCAACAAAAATTCGAGGCTTGGGCATGTATCCAACTCCTAGTATTGCCATTGTCACCTCTCATGTGCCCTCATAGACCTTGCCTACAAATCTTTCTTTGCACACTGAGCAAGCTTGGCCACATCCCCTAGAGGCAACTTGTCCTTTTCCTTGCACTCCTTGGCCTTGGCTATGCACTTATCCGTGTCATTATCTTGGTCTGCACAGACCTGCATTCTGTCAACGAATTCAAGGAATTGCCGGATAGGTGCGTCCTTTTCCACTTGGCCGGTACAGCGAAACGCGGCGCGCATGCACGTCTTCTCGTTACCGGAGCGGCCACAATGAGTCTGAAGCTGTTTGTCTGCCTCTGACTGTTCTCGCTGCTTGGAAGGCTGCTTCGAGGCCCCGAGGTTTTCGAGAATAAAACGAACATGGCTGCCAACTCTGGTAAACAGGGTAGGAGCTTCGTTGCACAGCATCATGTCCCTTAGTTGATAACCCGCTTGTGGAATAATAAAGGACGCGAGACCGATGACTTGTCCCGTTTCCTGGTCGACAAGAGAGCAGCCGCTGTCGTACTTGCATACATTCTGGCCGGCGCCGCCGGCGCACACTACTAGTACCGAGTCTCTACCGCCCGACTCTGGATCCAACTTGACGCAGCCCTCGCTTGTGAAAATGGGAATGGAGGCTTTTCGAAGCATGTCGACTTTGTCTCGGTACATTTTCCCAGTGCTGGTACCCCTTGTCTACTAGTCAGCGTCCACGTCTTGTGCGGCAGTGCTGCTCTTGGGGACCGCTTACCAGCCTGCGATGAATGCCTTGGAATTGGCCGCCGGGTCTGAACCGCTAGCCGGCAGAGTTGCGTACCCAATGGTCTCGCTCTTATCAATTGGGGCTTTCAATTTCAAGATGCCAATGTCGTCGGTTGGTAGGGCTCGCCGGTGTTGGTTGAACTTTTGTATCCGGGGTGCGTCTTTGTAGACGCAACTTCTGCATCTGCTCCGTCCGTCGTCTGGTTCTACATGGCCTGCAGGCTTTTTGCGCTGCTGAAGCTAGGAAATGGCGAGTGCAAGAGTCTTCTCGCGCCACCATTGTGAAGTCGGGGGGATTTATGGTTTGATTATAGGCTTAAACGAGAGGACTGTGTATGAGACAGGTCAGGCAGACCTTGACTTGTTGATGAATTGGAATTGATATAGCAGACGGGCAGCTCGATGCATTTATACCTTGTCCTTGGTCGTGTATTTACAAACGACCCGAGGAGATGCGCTCGTGCGCCTATTCTTTGGTCCGTCCATGTCTCCTTGGAGACGTACCTTGTGCAACATCAGCCCACGCATGAATAGCAACACATGCAGCGGTTGTTGAAAATAGTCAGCTACGCAAGTGACATGACTAGCACACAGACGTTGATGGGTCAGAGATTAGTTATATGTATTTTGCATTGCGAGGGTTAGCATCCGATGCCTCTCGCTGGTGCATCTACTCCCTGGGATGCCCAGTCTGCCCTCAACACTAACCTCTTTTTGGTCGTAATGAAGACCTTTGTCTCATCCTTGCCATTGTCTTTCTGCCAAGAAGCAGGGTGCCCAGATGACAAGATTGGATTGACCCTTTTCATGGGTCGGCGTTCTGCGCAAATTATATTCAAGGTAAACGCCAACGGGATCTGCCTCAGACCCTGCCCTGGCATTCTAAAACGTAGCATTCGGATCCACCGAGTTTCTCGCCCAGTACTTACAATGGCCTTTATAAAATATGCTCAGTGACATTGCTGTCTCGAAGAGTACCCCCGAGCTGGAGTCGTTTTCCACTCCCTCCCATTTCGCTGTCACGTGTCTATTGTGCGCACGATCCCTCATTTCGCTCACGGTCATTGTCATTTTTCATCGTCTTGTGCCAGCCAAGATCTATTGTACAATTCTCATTCTTTGTCTTTTTGACCACCCGGCCTTTGTCCACCACGACATGTGTATTGCTGACGCGTCCAGTTCCCGGAAAGAGTATGGCATGTTAATGTCCGCAATCAGGCTCATCTGGTTGCTTGGTAATAACGCATAATATCATGATATATGGTGGGAGGTAAGTACTTGATTAGATTTAATACTTGGCTATTATATTACGACTCAGTCAAGACAAGCACACCACGTGATAATAGCGTCACCAAAGTCAAATCTGACAAGATAAAAAGAGGACTCAGGTCATCAGATATCTCTCAATAAAAGACTTTTATTTTTACACTTTAATAACTTGTACGCTGTACATGTTAATTTCACCCTCTCGCAGTCGAATGCATGTAAGGACCCTTTTACGAAATGTGATACATTAGATATAATATATATCAAATTATAATATACTCTAGTACTAACAAACATACTTTAAGATCTTATAATATACTTTTAAACAAGTAAATGCGTTTTAAATATAGCTATACCTTTCAATATTTTCCACGGTATTAGCACGCAAGACATAGCATTGGCCGTAGTCTCTGCGTGTCTAAAGGATAACTCGGTGTGCCATGTCCCGAAATCGGGTATGTGAAAGCTAGCAGGCCGGGCTTGACTCTATGAAAAATGGTCAATTCCGACCTGCCAACGGCCTCGGGCAGCTAGCTGTGGGCAGCTTCCACGTCTACAACCACTCTGACACCTACACAGCCAGCCAATTATTCATCCTCAGTTGTACGAAACGGCCGAGCTGAGCCGACCCATCATCTGCTCCTCTACATCTTCTATATTTCTTGGTATCTTACCAAAAGGCCTGGAGAAAATTATCCTTGGATTTTCCGGGCACCGCATATTCGTAAGTTAGGAGAAGTAATTTCGGATGGTTGTACTGGCCACTAGAGGGGATGAATCGGTCGTAGTGTCGGACAATAAGGTAAAACCTTTGTTCTGCGACACTTTGGTCGTCATCTTCCATGGGTACGGTGGTGGCATGGTGATGGTTGCAAACTGCTAATGCTGCTTGAAGGCTCAATTGATGAAGTCGGCCAGGTACCGGGCTATCACGCGCCACACAGAAATATACTGCAGTAATACGTATAAGAGAGTTGGCTAGGGTTAGGGTTATTATGGCCGAGAAATTCAACATGTATTATACGTCCATGTTTAAGTATAGTGTAAGTGACCGGTATATATCATATTTTACTTTATATAATTAACAACTGAGGCTATTGCGAGATAACTTTTACCAGCGCGCGCGGTGATGAATCACTGATTTAACCAGTCAAGTATATTCAACCCATCGCGATGCGTGTACTTGTAGTGTATTACGTAATTAATCACTGTTTCCTGGCCTAGGTACGGATAAAATACAGTGCTATTAGATGTCCTGTCTTGAGCTTTTTTTTTCTTTCTTTTCTTAAATCGACTTAATACTGCACCATATTAGTGTATACTTCTCCATGGCCAAATATATCCATGTTGTGTGTGACGCCAGGCTACTTTTGACTGGGCAGAGCAATGGATCCCAGTTGATAATTAATAATACCAGACGAAATTGATTTGATTTCTTGGCCAACATTAAAACGCCAACGCCCATTCAGCCTTGTATTGCACGACGATCGTGAGGAACAATAGCAGACAATTCCTACCCGGGGTGGGAATTGATGACAACACACCCCCGGCCAGAGTTATTGTTGTCTGCCCAGCCATGTTATTGTCCCAGGACGCAGGCAATAAAACACACCCCCTTCATCGTTGACCAACCAGTGCTGCCCAATTCCGCCACATCAACTCAATCACCACCTGAGAATTGTGTGAATAGAGCTTGAACCCGCTTGACAAGAGCTCAAGCTTGTGTGGGGCATGGCACCTATTCCATCTCGAGTTTTGCCTCCCGCTGCGCTCGTCAAGGTTGTCGCAGGGCAAGCTCCTACGTGATGCGAGGCCACATGACCTCCTGCTCATGCGTGCTTGCTTCATAGCGAACGGGGGCATGAAGGCTAGTAATTCAAAGGGTACGAGGCCCGGAGCGCTGACTGCTGCCAAGTCACCGCTGCAGGCCGGAATCGTCATGGCTTGTGAAAAGACCACACGGAGGACTGTGCGAGGGAGGCTGCGCGGTAGATGCAGCGTGCTCCGATACTACATGTCTGCCATTTTTCAGGCGCCGTCATAACCTCACTCCACGAGGGTCAATCTAAGCAGGTACTATTCACAGGTCAAGTGCTGTACCCCCCCGGACGGCAGTGCGCATTGACTTGGTGGCATCATCATGTTGGCTGGCTGCTTCACGGGCGTCGGTGATTTAAAAAACGTGGCATGCCATAATCCATAGCCAGTGAAACCACGTCGGTTCGCTTGACCCAATTCGACATTCGTAGGAGTCTCGCAACTTAAACAAGTCCATACCCTGTGCCTGACATTCCCTTCCATAAGTGACGGTCGAGTATACTCTCCCTTGGCAACATCTTTGAGCGGCACTCCAAAACATACCCGGCCAAACCATGGCTACAACGGCCTCTGGTGTCATATTATTCCTTCTACTGGCTACCCCAGTCTATTTCATTTCGTTGGTCATATATCGCCTGTACTTTCACCCCTTGGCGAAAATCCCAGGGCCCAAGTTGGCCGCGGCGACCAGTTGGTACGAGTTCTACTACGATGTAGTCGGCCGAGGGGTATTTTGCTGGGAAATCAAGCGGATGCATGATGAATACGGTACAGTGCTCCGATTGGGACCCCAACGTCCATGCCGGGCAACCGTTGACGTGATTGTGATGCCGGCGCTACTCATACTTCTGGTTCCCCTTTGCAACTAGTCGACTAAGTACACGTCCCATAACAGGTCCCATTGTTCGAATCAACCCAAGCGAAGTCCACATCCTCGACACAAGCTTCTACGACGAGATATATGCGCCGGCCTCGAAAAAGCGCGACAAGTACGCAGACTATGTAGTCTTCCTCGGCGTGCCAACCGGTGCCTTTGCGACCTGCCCCCATGACCACCACCGTGTCCGCCGCAAAGCGTTAAACGTGTCCTTTTCCAAAAAGGCCATTTACGAAATTGAAGATTTGATCCAGGGCAAAGTCCATCTTCTCTGCGACCGCTTCAGGGACATTGCCCGCAGGAACAAGGTTGTGCGCCTCGACGCTGCATTTTTCGCACTTGCCAACGACATCATTACCGAGTACAGCTTCGGCGAGGGCTACGACTGCCTGAGCAAGAATGACTTCCAGGAGAGCTTCAAGGGCGTGCTTTTAACGGCCGTCGAGGCCGGTGCGTTTATCCGACAGTTCCCATGGGTCGTGGGCATAATCAAGTCCATGCCCGTCCTCGTGCTGCGCCGAATCAGCGGCGCGTTTGCCAGTCTCTTGCAATGGGAGGCCATTGTCAACAAGAGGGTCGAGACGTTGGTCGCGGCGGCGAGGGCGGGCAAGCCGGTTGCCGACAAGTCCGTCTTCTCGACGCTGTTGAGCGGCGACCTGCCGCCCGAGGAAAAGTCGTTTCAGCGCCTGAGCGACGAGGGCAAGTCGCTCATGGGCGCGGGGAGCGAGACAACCTCGTGGACTCTGACGTTGCTCATGTGGTATGTGATGCGGGATGCCCGCGTCCTTGCCAAGTTGAGGGAGGACCTGAGGGACATGCCCGACGGCGCTGCCGAGTCGTCGCTGCTGAAATGGCTGGAGCGGCGGCGATATCTGGTAAGTCTGACGTGCCTCTTGGCGAACGCTGCTTACATGTTGTCCAGAGCGCCGTGGTCACTGAGGCGTTGCGGTTCGACCACGGCGCCATTGGTCGTTTGCCGCGAATTGCAAATGAGCCGCTGCAGTACAAGGACCATGTCATACCGGCCGGGGTGAGTTGCGAAGACCTGATGAATGATGATGGAAGGGAGCTGATTGCTTGACCAGACACCGTTGAGCTCAACCAACTACTGGGTTCACATGGACGAGACCATTTTCCCAAACCCGGCCACGTTCTCTCCCGAGAGGTGGCTCGAGGCCGAGAGGGAGGGAGTCCCTCTCCAGAAGTACATGGTGTCCTTTTCAAAGGGCAGCCGCCAATGCGTTGGCCAAAAGTGAGCCTGCATCGACATTGCCTGGTTGCGAACATGTTTAGGAATAACCACTAACACGAGGACTAGTCTTGCGACTGCTGAATTGTACCTGACGGCGGCGGCGCTGGTTACTCGCTTCGATTTCGAGTTTGTCGGCACCACGGAGCGGGACATCTTGCCAGCCCGCGACTGTTTTATACCAAGGCCCGTGGTTGGTTCACCTGGTGTGTATGTGAAGATTATGGGCCTTGACACGGAAAAAGGAAGGGGCTGCTAAGGGGTGGATTGAGAGCATTGGTCGATAGTAAGTTACTGGGTGAGAGTATTTGGATGCTTGCAAGGTAAAGGGGCCTGTTGAGGCCGCTTCAAGACACAGTTGAATACTATAGCCTGATGAATAAAGTCGACGACGAGTCAATCTCTTGGACATTACAGAATATATTACATTACGGAAACGTGGACCTCGTATACGCATTACAGCTTTTACTGAATTACACAGTACCGTACGACAGGATAATCGCGTCAATCGTGTGGTAGGCAATATATGGCAGGGCCATGCTCAGACGGCCGTAGGCAATAGCAAACTTGTACACGTCGTTGGTGATGCCTCCCTTGCCGCCAAGAAGCTCGCCAGCCTGCTTGAACAGGGCGTCCGACTTCTCGTCAAACCTGCGGCCCCAGCCGGGTTTCTTGCCGGGGTCCAGGAGCTGTCTGTGCCACAGGTCATGGATCTCGCGGACAAGGTCGGCCAGCTCGTTTTGTACGCCAAGAGCTTTGTTGAGCTTGCTCGGCTCTTGGCTCTTCTCAATCATGTCAAAGTAGCCGTTGAAGAATGCATTGTAGGGCGAGTCCGGCAGCGGATCTCGGTTGATGCCACGGCCGAGAGCCTCGACAAGAAGCTCGTTGAGACCAGCCTCGGTAATCTGCCTCTTGGCGCGGCCCAGGATGTCCCACGTCCACTGCCAAAAGTCGGGGTACTTGCTGGTGTAGGCCTCCATGACCTCAAAGATGCGGCGGTGGCGGGCGCGGCAAAAGCTGTACGGGGGAGACGTGGCGGCGATGCGGCCGTCTTCGCGGCCCTCGAACCTGGCAAGCTTATGGCCGCGGAAGAGCTCGCAAAGCATGCCCGAGAGGACCGTGGACATGGTGCCCATGGCCTCGTCCAAGCTCTGGCCGCTGGGATACAGCAGCCGGAGGAGATTGCGTGTCTCCCCGGTATATATGTCCGTGTGAAGGTCCATAACGTCATTGGGAACGGCGGACCCGACGAGCGAGTCCATTCCCGCGTTGTCCAGGTACGCGGCCCCGTCGCTGCACATGTAGGCGGACCCGATGGTGTCGAAGCCGCGGACGGCCATGAGCAGCAGAGGGTCCAGACCCGTCTTGATGTACGACACTCGAGGGGTAGTAAACTCCCTCGAGTTTTCCAGCTTGTTCATGGCGGCGAGGTATGCGAGTGAGATGCGCCAGAACGACCGATCTTGTCCGGAGAGCCTGTCTTCCAAGTTGGGCACCGAGGCGCGCGCGCGCTCTTCAAAGGCCCGGAACCGCTCGCTGTAGACGTTCTTGCCCTTGGCCCAGTCGACGCCCGTCAAGGCCGAGTAGACGTAGTTTTCCTGGCTGGAGTTGGTCTCGAGGCCAAACGACTGACACATCATGAGGTAGAAGGGGAACTGGGAGATGATGGGGGGGTCGCAGACCAGACCGGTGAGCAGCTTCCCCCACGGAGCAAAGTGCTCATCGCGAGCGGCCTGAGACGAGTGGAACTCGGGCTGAATGTCTCCCGTGTTGCCGTTCTCAGTCGCGGCGAGGAGGATCTCCGCGCCAACTTCCAGGGTCACCTGGTAGGTCAACTCGACGAGATTGAGATTGTGAAGACCGGTGCCGGCGGCACGTTCCCTGTCGAGGACCTCGTGAAACTCGGCACCAAAGGGCCGCACAAGGTCCATGCATTCTGTCGAGGGACTGTAGTTGGTGAAGGCGTCCAAGACCCAGCCGGCAAGTTGAGATGTAAGTGGATAGTGGCCAATCCGCCGCTTGAGCTGCGCAGTCGGCGGAAAAGGGACAAGATGAACCTTGCTCTGGCTCCAGTGCCGGCTGTGAAAGGGCTCTTGGTTGTGGAAGTCCTCTGAGCAGTGGGCATCACGACGAGGGTTGAGGCCGCCGGACTTGAGACAATTCAGGCCCCGTCCGGTGTACCGCATCTTGCGGGTGTTTATAACACCGACTGTCTCCATGTCTGTTTGAGATGCACCTGTGATGGCGAGACTATGTGGGGATGCAAAGATGGAAGAGTATATACACCATAGGATGTAGGTAGGGTCCAACAGTGACCATGTCCACGACGGTGTGTTGCCGGTGAAGATTCTTGAAACAAACATGGCATGGACCATTGCAAGCGCTACGAGAGTTTTTAAATATCCCTAAAGATATCCTGCATGTAGAGTGGCTTCACGGCGTGGTAATGCAAAGGATGAAGGTTGATTCTACAGCTTTGGAGTCTTGAAAAGAAAAAGAGGCCTTGTGGGTGGGCCGAGTTCCCTCCAAATCCCGTCCTCTCGGTATTCAGTGGCTGTGATAAAACGACGCCTCATGCAGACAATGAGTTGTGGCAGAGTTGGCCACCAGGTTTCCGCGAAGTGGCTCGTCTGCTTCAACCCGGGCGTGATGAGCACACGACGGGGGGCTTGCAAAGACCAAACCACCCACCCAACCATTTATTAGTTGGGTGGCTATGAATGAATGGGATGCCTTTCCCGTCTATTTACTGTTTCTATTGGCCCGGTAAACTCTTGTTTCGTTTTCCCCGGGCGCGGAGAATACTGCTCAACTTGACGCCCAGGGCATTGGTTTTCCGATGTGAGATGTGATATGCGCGACTGCCATGGTGCAGGAACCGGAGGGGGAGGAAGCAGACTCCAGGCAGACTCTAACCAATGCCCTCTACGTAGGCTGAAGGCCTATCAGTGAAGGTCCATGTGGCGTTTTACCCGGCCACTTGGGTCGTCCTCACCAATGGTTCACAGCAGCAACACTGGGGGAGTCTCTGTTTTGGGCGTGAACGCAGTAGAACGTGGCTCTATGCCAGGAAATAGTAGCCGAAAAAAAGAAATAAATAAATAAATGGCTTACATGGTTTACGCCCGTTGGCTTTTCAATCTCTTGCAAATTTGGCCCGGCGGTCGCATAGGGAGCTTGAGCAGGGGCGTCTCCATGATCTGTGCCCTATTCACAACCTCAACAATAGCAATGCACAATACTTGCTAAGATATCTTCACCTGTATAGTGCAACTCGGCGTCTTTTGTCGATTGATTGTCATGGACAAAGGACAATCTGTGCGCTTTGTGGCGTGTGCCCTATGCCGTGATGTTCTCGTCAACCGCGTGTGCCAAGCCTACTTTGTGCGTACTTGTTTCTTGAACACGTTGCAGCTTAACCGTGTCGGAGCGACAAAGTATTGTCCGCTTGTTTCCTTGAAACCGGTTTTTTAACTGTGACTAATACTATTATATTATTTTTTGGGGAACGAAGTAGGCAATGGTGAACTATTGCTTGTCTTCCACACACCACGTTCCAAGATTGGGTGAGGTGGTCCGAAGCAATGTACCGCAGAGAAACCGGCAAGGGCTTGCCAACTCATGATTGGTAACTCCGTTACGCAGTTGTGGCTCGTAATGGTTGGAAGACGGGATAGGAAACTCATGCTCGAGACACGGTATGCGCCAGATGAGGGCGCCCTATCAAGGACCATATGCAGTCTGCGCCTACAAGCCAATCAAATGGCAGGAGTAAATACGTTGGAATTTATCATCCTCTTCAATACAATTGTGGGAAATATATACATCAAGTGTCTCTATATACACTCTATATACATGTGAGTAGAAGGCTGTCGTGAACATCGTCGTAGAGCGAAATGGGAAAAGGTAACACGTGCGTCCAAGCATCATGTGGATGATGGCTTTGTATCATGTGCGTCATAGGACTCGGCTGTGAGACAACACGCGCCGCTCTCCGTGGTCAACGTCAACGCTCTTGTGCTACCAGCTCCTTCAGAGGCGCCGCTTCAAGTTGTCGCCAAAGGTCCAGCCCTTGGATCCGTCCCAGTTGATAGACCATGTCATGAGGCCTTTGAGAGAGCCATGATAATGATCCAATGCTTGTCCAACCAGACTGGGCGACATGTATCCGCCACCGGCGCCCGGCTGCGCAGGCAAACCAGGGACTTGCATGCTGTAAGGAAGCCGGATGGTGGTGCCCTGGATCACGAGTCCTTTATTCAAGCAGTCTGTCTGGGCAATGAAGCCTTTGACTGTGCCAGCCTCGTATGAATCTCCTGAACATCCGTACATGGCGCCGTTGTAGTACTGCATGTTGAGCCACCACAACCGGCCATTGTCGGCATACTTTTTGATGATGGGAAGATAGGCACCCCAGATGGATCCATATGTCACGCTGCCCCCCGTCACGTATGCCGTCTCTGGCGCCATTGTCAGGCCAAAGTTGGACGGCATCTGCGCAAGGATGCCGTCAATGATGCGGATCAGGTTGGCCTGCGAGGCCGACAGTGTGTTGATGCTGCCGCTGCCGCTTAGGCCGGCCTCGATATCAATGTCAACGCCGTCAAAGTTGTACTTTTTCAAAATGGGCACAATGGTCGAGATGAACTTGTCGGCAACGGTGCTCGAGCTCAGGTCTATGGCCGCGGCGGCGCCACCGATGGACATGAGGATGGTCGCACCGGCCGCTTTGGCCTGGCACATTTCAGCCGGCGTCGCGACCTTGACATTGACGTCCATGCCGTCTTCCCATAGGGCTGTGCCGTCAGGCAGGATGACGGGGAAGGCGGCGCTAATCACATTGTAGCCATGCTGCCGGATCTGGGCGTCTTGGATCGGAGTCCATCCAAACGGGGGGTGCACGCCGTTCTTCCCTCCGTCCCAGTTCTCCCAGTATCCCTGAAGAACCCTGCCTGCGGGCTTTCCTTTAGTTGCGCACGTTCCGTTTTGCGCAAAGGCCGGTATGGGACCAAGTAGTGTCGATACTATAATGGGTAACAACACGAAACCCGTGTTGAAGAGCGGTGCCATGTTGAAAAAATCAGCTGGGAAGGACCAGGGTAAATTTGCCAGTTCTAGCAAACACCTGGATCTAATAGCGAGAGCACAATGGACGCTTATCTCCTTTTTGAGCTTGCTTGTTTGAAAACCAGGTTGGAGGAGGAGGTTAGAGTGTGCTCTTATATAGCCCTTGGCTTTAACCTGCTCCACGAATGTCCTCTTTATTTTGCTTGGTGTCACAGGACCGCATTGTCCCAGTCCAGCAAGTAGCTGGACATGGATGCAAATGCTATATCCAACACGTGCAGTCACCGTGACCCCAACTTGGGAACCCCCCTCGGAGCAGCGTAACGTAGGATGGATCCGGAGGGCAGTCGTGAGAACTGCTCAACAAAACTCATGAGCCATAATGGCCCAAGGTGGAGACCGCATTCATCTGTAAGGGTAATTAAGAACACGTTTCACAAAGCATACACAGGCTGGGTTCATGGTTAGACAGCGCCTGGGTTACATTCCTACTTAGGCAAGTGACATCAATGCCGACGTTGACAACTGCTGATCGCCCCCAATCATTCGCATTGGGGACATAGACTTGCAATTTTGAGGCATTGGTTTTGTTCATTTTGCCCGACTTGGCTTTTGCTTGTTGCTGCCTTGGTCCTTGAGCGTCTCTCATGCGAGTGGCGCGCATAAAAGGCTTGCCAACACCCTTGCCGCTGTTTGTCTCAGAGTCTACAATCAATAATGCGCTCCTGCTGTCACGCGGCCTAGATCTGGACAAACGTAGCGGATAACGAAGGTTACGCAACAACAAAGAAAGGTATCACGAGAGCCCGGAGTCGCACCTTGGCGAGGGCTGCCTCAGGCTGCGAGGGGTCACCGACTTCTTGAATCTTGTATTTATAAAGAGCTCTGACCCTTCAAGGCCTCTTAGATAACCAAGGATCCTTGATACTAAAGATCGAAAAGGACCCCATATTCTAAGCCCAGTAACCCTGCCCTTTTCACAACTGCGGAGTTCAATAGGCGAATTTATCAGAGGCTGGAGTCCTCCCGATTGGCGATGCGAGAAATAAACAGCGCAGCCAAAGTCAAAGTTCATCCCAACTTTGACTGTCCGATTTTCGCTTTCCTCCACCGTTTTACTACTAGTCTAACATGTCATCGTTTAACGCGTATATAATGCAACAGGCCTTCTCATATTAAAAGCGCCGCTTCTACTTCAGCATGTGCATGGTATGAAGGTCCGTCCTCGACATCCGATATGGTCGTCTGAGATTGAACCTCAACAGCCACAGGAGTATGAGGTGGAAACATACTTCCTTTGCACTTCTCCCTCGCAAACATATTGGAAAGAATAAAGGAAGAGCAGGTTGTGCCTGTGGTATTGGCTATGGTGATTTTCCTTGCGGCGTTGACTTGCATAGTGGTTGTCACTTCGTCGCGTTTATCGCAAGCTGTCATGGTACCGGACAGACCATGGCTCAGCCTGTGCCTAGTTCCTTGATAAAAGTCATTTATATTGGCTGGTGGATAAATCATCTTCCGTGAGTATAATTTGAGCAAAGTGATTCGGCAAGTACGCAGGTAAAATCTACAGGCATAACTGCGAGGCCATAGCTAATGTTGGGTTGCAGACTTTGTAAAACTAATTTTTTTTACTCACCAGCGCCCCATCAAAGCCGCTCCTTTGATCAAGAAAAACGCTTCATGAGGGTAGGTACTTGCTTGTCACTTGATATCAACTTTGCTATGGACAAAGCATGAGCTTCGATGCCCGATCCCTTCGTGGTGCCTCTGCACAATGTTGATCAAATGAGAGAGACTCGAGAAGAAGTTTGACCTTGCAATTTGCAGTGTATTAAGACGATCATGCAGTTAAATTTGGGAGTCCTTCAACGTCCCATTTGGCGTATACTCTGCGATAACACAGATCTGATTCCCGCCCAGAACCATGTAAACGGGTTTGTTGTCGCAGTCGGGATGAATTTGAACATCCATGGACAGCCACAACCCTCATGCTGAAAATGAAGAGGTGGAAATGTTCACACCCATTCGCCGATTACCACAGCTCGATAGGCTGAGCTATTTAGGGTGCAATGCATGTTGCTTCTTGATCGACATCTAGCATCTATCTATACAGTACTTGGACAAGATTCTGTTAGAGTATATTAGAGGCAATAATCTAGCACACTTTATCAGTCGCAGTTCTTTTGGGTCCTAATCACACAAGGTTGTGCCGACTGAGGTAATGCTTTAACTGTCAAGGATACGGCCACATAGGAACCCAGTGCAAGGCAATAATGAGATGCGGCTACTGCGCCTAAGAGTATGCATCCCGGGAATGTCATACAAAGTCTGATAAGAGCGTCTCCAAGAAGTGCACCAACTGTAGAGGGGGCCACGAGGCATGGAGCAATGTTACACGGAAAAGGCCCAACAGATCGTGAAGCCCAACAAAGGGGCTTCACCGATAAAGGACTTATTGGTTAGACAGCTGGAACACGTGCCCGGGCTAGATCCCTAGGCCCGGGCGTTCCTTTCATGTATATATAAGATCACCTCTCCCTCCCTTCCTTGAAGCAACTCAGGACCTTTGACATCCTACGAGATTATTATTGAATTTAGTCCCTTTTGCTCCAAGCCCTCATAACGAGCCCTTGTCACAAGCAAGCAGTGTGCGACAAGGAAGGACGAGATGGCCAAGGTCAAAGCTGCCTACGCTACACGCCCTAGATACCACCTGGTACCATAGCGTAATGCTACGATTAACCAGACGAACCCGAATATAAACACCCAGGAGAAAGCAGTTGGAAGTAACGCCCGCGAGGGAGTGCCGTCTCTCGCATCCAGTTGCGTTTAACACAATTCTCCGTCCGGGCCACTCGTCCGAGACGCGAGGAGCAATTGCTGTGGTATCTGCACTGTTACGACAAATGCGCTTACCGCGCTTTGAAGAATGCTGGACAAGTCAAGAACTAGGCGGGGGCATGAAACTTGAAAACAATGTCTAGCGACTGCCAGAGATGTTGATTGACGCCCTGGACATTTTTAAATTAGCGGCATTTTACAATGTTACTCGAGATTTAAATCTAAATCAAATTGGGGTATTGGACGTTTCTCGGCTCCATCGTCTGCCGACCGAACTTGAATTTTTGAGAAGCCATCGCAAGAGAACGAAGCCAAGTACATGCGCAAAAGCCGTCTCGTAGCTTCCACGGTGAGACATTCTGCTACGGATTCTATAGCAAGGACCAAGTCAACCTCCAAGATAGCCCGAGCAATCACTGCAAGCCTTATGCAACGCCGGCTGTTCATATTCAGCCGTTTTGCTCATCGACGCAACCTTCCCGTTACAGGCTTCCGGGAAAGACGTCTATGGGCTATTTTCAACCTTATTGCTGACGACTCATGACCAAAAAAAACTGCGCTCGCACCCAACTTCTCTTCTGAGGATATTCCGCCGTCATTAACGCTGACCTTGGCTCAAAAACCGAAAAAAGAGAGGCGGGGAGAACTTTTGTTGAAAATAACGCATGACCACTAAACGCCACAAAGAGACAACGGCAATATAGCTACAAGCCCCTCTAGCCATTTGAAGCAGGCGGTTGGGCAGGTAAGAACGCTCTGTGTCTCATTTCTGCTTTGCCAGCCTTGATGGTGTGGTGGGGGGTAGCATCAGGCAATAGACCCTTGAATGTCTCCCGTCTTTGCCAAAAGACGTGTTACACTCTGATCGGAGAGCGTGAACAGTGTCGTGGCCATAAATCCCTCCTCCTCCACCAGTTTTCGTGCGGCATCGTCTTGTATAGCAACACCGACGAAGACGTCCCACTTGTTCATATGGAAATCAGAAAACGGAGTCGCCGACTGCAACATATATATTAACCAATCACAGCCCTTTGACAGCATAATCATCAAGATGAAACTCTCCGTTACTGTTGCTCTTCTCTGCCTAGCCTCCAGGGCGTATTCCTTGGTTGCTGCTCCGCCGCCTACAAGAGTTGATAGCTCTGTGCCAACCCTTGTAGACCGTGACTTGGCAACAGCTACCTCGGTACTAGCAGATGTCAAGAATGGTTTTGTTGCCCTCGCTGCCGCTGCGAAAGACTTTAATGGCGATCCTGGGCCTCTGAAGACCGCCGCCTCCGGCCTTCTGGCCAAGGTTGAATCTGGCACAACGGCAGTCAAAAACTTGACCCCGTTGTCTTTTTTTGAATGTCTGTCGTTGCTCGCACCGGCACAAGATCTTCAAAAGCAGGGAAAGGCTCTCTCGGACCAACTCAAAGCAAAGAAGGACCTCATTCAGCAGTATAAACAGTGCGCAACAACGTACGGCTTTCTTGATACAGGCGTCACCGATAGCGTCGCTCTCATTACCGCCGTTGTGTCCAAAGTTCCAAGTATCTTCAAAGACACCGTTCAAAATGAGGGCAACAAGATTACTCAGCAACTCAAGGACCTTAGAGATGCCTTTGCTCCGGGAAACTGTTCGGATTCTTAGCTTACCGAATGTGTGTTCCTGCCAGCAATTTCCCGGAGGAGCTTTGTCGGATGATTAAGGAGATAAGAGAACGATTTTATGAAGCTGAATACTTTTCTGCAGTCTGTTCTGTTTGTTTATGGCGTGGCATCTTGCTACCCCAGGTTTACGCACCAATGGTCTACGATAGGATACAGAAGTCAGCAAGTACCTGCAGCCACATTGCATTTGCACAATGTCTTCCAGTGTATGGGGGTCACCTTTGGTCTCCCATCATGCCATTACATGTGATCATTAGCGCTGTGGCAAGCATCACACCTTGGAGCTTTACGGCAATGGGACTATTAGTATGCTATGCTAGAAAATAATCAATATAAAGGATAATCGAGCGTTAATTCAAACCCAGAGGAAGAAATTGCGTTGTTGATTGTATCGTGATTCTCAGCGCCTCAAAATTCTAACCACTAAGCTACCAAGTGTCCCATAATTGCCGTTGATAAATCCCCGGACACACGGTCAAGTCAATTAGCCGACCTAGTTTTGGCTCTAGTTGTAGTCTCAGCATGAATTTCCCCTTCTCCATCCGGAATTCTGCTTTTATCAAGCCGCCGTCTATGCCACCAAGGACGTCACTAAGCCCCATACCGGCGAAATACCTTTATTGTTTGCAAATATTTTGAACTCAAGCGAAAAGCCAACGACTGATCAGATGCGTCGATGTACAATCTTTCCTGTCGGGTGACTACGAGCAGCTAACGATAGCCAGTATCATGGTATGTTCCGGTGTACATGCCTCGGGCGAGGCATGAAACTGCATAGCCACGGTAGTAGTATGTACGCAGTCCAGCGCCATTTGGAAAGAGCAACGACCAAACAACTCGGCAAAACTTAACCCGCTCAACTTTTCCACAAGGTGCGTAGCGGCAGTGTACATGATGCCGCAGTTCATATACTTGGGGCGAGTTGGCGCAGCCGCCGCTAAACTCCTTAGAATACGACTAACAGACTTTACGTTACGTTGGCTGGCTCGTGGACTCATGTAGGAGGAGCCGTGCCTAGGGTTCGTCAACCGCGCCCGTATATTGTGTTCTGGGTCACTCATAAACCACAGGCTATGAATCTTACGGGGCCATGCCGGTCCGCTAGCTGAGTATATCCTCCACCGTCACTGAAACGGTATCTGTCTGGCTTTGGGAAGTCGACACCGCGTCGAAAAACATTTCCTCGGAGCAGTCACGCGATGGTTCATGGATAGCTTGCCGTAAACTGCTGTGACAATCGCATCGCCTTCCACAATGGCGGCTGCAAGCCGGGGGACGTGGTGCCTGTTTAGCAGTTCCTGAACCCTTGATGCAAATATTCTCTCGAAGAAACCACTGCAGCCACAGGTTTGAAATACCGAAGTCAATCTTGACGGAGAGAGCTGACAGGTGCTTACTACGCGGTTCCGGCATACTTTTGTAGAAGAAGAACATGACGGCTTACCCTCAGGGTTGTTAAATTCGCTTCTTTGCTAATTGGGAAGTTACCCCAGCTTGACCAAAGAAGAAACAACTTGAGTTCTTAGACTAATAAACGTTCATGATATAGATGTGGGGTTTGTAACTATAACCTGATGTGGCGACGAACAGGAACGTCTATAACCAATGCGGGGCAACTCATCAGTCTCATACATTCCCGAAACAAAAGACCTGGTAACTTGGGGCTGCGTTGGCCCTAAACCAAAGACACAGCTGGGCTCCTTCTCTTCTCATCAGTTGTCGGATCCTAAGCAACGTACTGGTGCTACCCATGCAGGTATGAAAGGGTCCTCCAGGTACTCTAGGTCCCGTCAGAAAGTCTGCGAGAATTGCTCGACTGCCAAGGCAAAGTGCGATCGGGGCCAAGGACAGTGTTCGAGATGTGCAGCTCGTGGCATTCGCTGCATGTACCCCGGGTCCGTCGTGACAAACAACAACTCTACGAGAAGCTCAGAAGCGCCTGAAGAACAACATGCTACAATCTCCGACACTCCGGAACATCAAGCTTGGCTAGCCCGGGACTACAACCCCTCCACCAGGCGGGCGCCTCACGGGACGCCCGACTTTTCTCGTCTCAAGCTCTGTTGCCCTATAAAAGTGGATGACATCCAAAACCGTTGGCTAACCCTTTTTGTCCCCATACTTGGACAACGACCTAAGCAGTACCCGGCAATATTACGTTGTTTATCAGCAAGGTTCTGAGATCCTATGTAGCAGTTGCGTCAAGAGGTCGCATGGTACCAACCTTCATATACCTGCTGCAGGTGCGTGCCCTTGCGACCATGTCGCCATTGTCAGTCTGCCTGAGCTTGATTCGAATGTGTGAGCAGCCTGCTCCTGGGAGTGAGGGCGTCATTGTTGATCTTTTGCGCAGAGAGATGGCAAGCATCTACGCAATTCGCAGTGGTTACGACTACATGGCCATGCTAGCGGCGTTTCAAGCCTTTTTATTTTACGCAATGTGCTTGTTTTTTAGACTCGACCAGGGCCCAGATGCTGGCATGAGGGAGGTAATGATGAATCTCCAAGATCTCGCAGCCATGAGCTGCCGGCACGGCCTGGTGTGTGCCGAGGAGCAGCAACGTGCCCGGCCGAGATGGGAGGCCTGGGTTGTCGCCGAAGCCAAAAGGCGAACTCTCTTCACAATGTATCTCTTTGACAGTGTTTTATCGTCTCTAGATGGTCTTCCCACGTTCCTCGGCACAGAACTGACAGGACTCCCTGCCCCGGCATCCAAAGTGCTCTGGCAAGCCACAGAGAGGGGGACTTGGGAAACGTCGTACAGCCTGGATTTGGCTGACTGGCCTACTGGGAAGCTCCGGATTGATGAACTTTGGCCAGTGTCGTCCGATACGGGGCAGGCGGCTATTCTGGAACAGTGTAATAGAGTGGATCGCTGGCTGGAAGGCGTGGATGAGTATGGAACGATGCTTTATGCTGTCACAAGTTGTACGCATGGAACTTGAGCTACTTAACAGTCTTCACAAACGCATGTTATAGACTCAAATATGTATATATGTATGAAAAAAAAAATCTACTTCTCATTTAGGATAATGTCAACAGCCGCAACTATGTTCCTCTTATGACGGCGTTTCTCACCGAAGCGATAGTCACTTTGCCAGTCGCCCAGCTTATACTCATATTTCTAACGATTGAGACTAGATGTATTTGGTTGTGAATAATTGATATCAACTAGTTCGTTTTCCAACTTTCTTTGGGGCCTTCCTGTGGTAGTTGAATACTTCACGTTCCAACTTCTTCCACTGCTTTTCCTCTTTGATTCTTAAGCCTTCACACTGTAAGTCGTCAAAACTGCCTTGTGGTCTGACGTCCATTCGTTGTTGCCGTGATTTGGCTCCGCTGTTGGGTTGCCTACTACAACCGCCTCGGAATCCCGAACCGTAAGCTTGCGGCCTTTGTGATAGACAAAGTCAATTCGATCCAGAGGCTCCGGTCGGCCGTTGTTATCCAGATAGATTGGGGACCAAGTAATACCGGGTGTTGCCACGGGATCCGAATGCGCCACCCGGAATGAATCAATCAGCCCAGCATCAGTTGGGTACTTGGACGTCGGCCAGGCGACTTGACCAATGCCGCAATGCTGATTCTTGCTGGCCTCGGTCCAGTCCAGGTGAGACGGGGCATTGAAGTCTCCCAAGAGCAAAACAGGCACATTTTCCGCGTTTGAAAGGTGGTCACCCATCTTTTTTGTTATCTCCTGAATCTGCGGGGTGCGGCCCGACTGACTCTCTCGTTCCATGACTCGACCGACGCTCATCTTGTCAAAGCAAAAGTCATACGGGCCGTATGGATCATAGCCGAGATGTGCATTCCAAACAATGATGTCGCCATCAGCTCCATCCAAGGAAATCCTCACCGAGCCCGAGACAGACGTCGCCGAGTACACCTGGGTAATCGGGTATCGACTAATAATCGAAACATCGGGGCCCTGCCATGAGTACCAGCCAAAAGCATGGGCGAGGCGAGTGCCGTGGCCTCCCGTGCTCTCTTGGAATCCCACTATGTCGACATTCTTGTCCGCCAAAAAGCGCACCTGCTTCTCGTGATAGTTGGAAACCTGTGTGCCCCCATGCCAAAGGTTGAACGATAGAACTCGTAGGTTCTCAACAAGCGAGGAGCCTGCAGGGCGCACAGGAATGTGTACTGGTATTGAGGCAGTGACTCCGTTCTTGTCCTGTGCTTCGACGCGTAGCGTCGTGTCTTTGGCGCTGGATGAAGGTGTGCCGCTTATGACGCCTGAGGAGCTAATTACAGCCCAGTCCCCGTCTCCAACAATCTTGAATTTCGTGTCTTTGTCACCGGGTTGGCTGACGAGATTGCCGAGGCTGGCTTCAAACTTGTCACCTTGGCGGGCATTCTTGGTGGTGATGTCTTTGGCAATGAAGTGGAATGGTTCTGCGTTCCGCGCCTGTGCGGCGATTGGTTCAGACAACCATTTGTAGCCACCGTCGGCAAGGAAGAAGGCCTTGTATTCTCCGGGGCTTAGGTCTTTGGTTGACAGCGTAACCTCTCCCACGGACGCAGGAGCCCATTCCCACGTCAAGGATGGTTGGTCCTCTACCTGATTTACCGGGCCTCCCCCTTCGGCGAAATACAAGCCAATCCAATTTTTGTCATTGGCCTGAGTTGTAGTGTACTTGATATTGATGGGAGTTCTGCTGTAATCAACGCTGATTGAGCCGGGGTATTTGGTTGATTCGCCTAGAGCAAGCTGTACCGGCGCCGCAAGCGACTTATACTTGTCATCTGCCAAGAAGTAGGCCTTGTATTCGCCCGACCCAAGTCCATCGTTGTCAAACTTGACAGAGCCCTGGGCCTCGGGTGCATATGACCACCGAATAGAAGGTTGGTTAAATTCGCCGTTGTCAGGCCCGCCGCCTGCCGCGTAATAAAGGCCAATCCAGTTCCGGGGGCTCGGCTCTGCAGTTGTGTACTTGAACTCTAGGGGACTTGTTGACACAAGAGCCAAGGACCCCTGTTCTACTGACGCCTGGCGTCTGAAGGTCACAGCAGAGTCAATAAGACTTGCTTGGAGGACAAGTCCCAAGGAAACGGTCCGGAGAAATCGAAACATGATGGCACGGGCTAGGCGAGCATACCCATGATATACTGAATGAAAGCCTTTGCGGGAAATTTTTTGGTCATGCGTTTATCAGTTTATATACTCGAAAAATAGTACTGCTGCTCCCGAGAGCGATGGCGACAACACCACCACCAGCTTGACTTGCCTGCAGCTAGTAACGGTCAAGGTGACATGGCGTCTTGCACGCGGAGAGCAGCATGCGAGCCTAGCTTAAAGTTCCACGACAACGGACATCAGGTCGGACTTGGAGTTGGTGTTACAAGACGGGTTGGGCGTTCTTCTGCTTGGCCATCTTTGCCGAGTAGTAGTTTATTCATTGGTCGAGTGAGTGACTCGAGTCTTTGTGGAGTTCCACGAGCGATATATCCAATCTGGAACATTCGTCATGCCACGAGGCCAATGCGCATGAATCACAGGCAGGCTAATTGTTGGGTCAACCTGCAATGACCTCGAGAGCCAAGAGGTAGCAGCCAGACCTAACCCACATTGTCACAAGGGACCACAATGCGGTGTATTTTCCTCCCCGGCCAGCAAGAGGACCAACGTCGAAGCTCCACGTGCGTTCTATCCTGTCCTGGTAGTGGCTGCCGAGGCCGTCACGCCTCCCCTGTTCTTCTGCCGACAGATGGACCTAAGCCCATCAAAATACCGAGCATTGATGTTCGTGCACCGACAGGGTGGCATCGCCAAGCCTTTTGATCCCGACCCATGATCATCGGACATGGGTTGAGGGGATTGGGCGGAACTTGGAAGCCTGATGGACATGGCGGGTTACCCTTGTCGCTCTGCCGAAAAATATTTGCCTATCAAGGGGTATACACTAATTAATATACTGCAGTTTATTCTACTATACGACGCGACAGTTAGGTACCTGATCCAGTGACGGACATTAACCTCGAGAAATAGATACGTGCCACCGTAGTAAATATGCGAGCAAGTAATATATGACGGTGGGAGCTTCTGACGATCGGGGTAGGGCTGAAACAAGGTTAAGCATATATCGTCTAATTTGAGGCTGAATTGCCGCGTGCCCCTCCCACACTTGATTGGCATAATTACTAACTTTTAAAAGTGGTATGATTAGGGCTACAGACCCGTGAATGAAGACAAGTTTCTCCGATACGGGCACCATATCATACCCCCGGCAGAATAAGCAAGACTGGACCCGGCCAAGGCCAACTGAACTTCCACCCATATGGGAGAAGGAGTCGTCATGTCCAATTCTCTCACATTCAATTAAGAGAGTATCTGCAAAAGCATTCCTGACGATATCAATGGGCCCTTCCAAATATCTGCCATTAGCACCATTTGAAAGAGGATGAATCTCCCTTTTGCCTTCTGCGTCCTCCAATTCTGGATTGGATGCTAGGGAGGGTTTCCAGCGGTGCTGTTCTCCAAAGATTGGAAAGAACCTCTACAATGGTCAATTGCAGACGGCTGACACGGTCGTCGGTGGATATTGTTGTTCTATACTCTATACTGAGGGAAACTGTGCCATTTTTGCATCTCTATTAGCTCAACAATTAGCGGAAATTATGAAGCTCCCTTGGGCCGTACTGGAAGAAGGTCGAGTGAACCTCCCAAAAGCTCCCGGGTGCCAGTTGTGTCACTTATAGAGTGATAAGCGACCATTGCGTCGAAGAGCGGGTCGTGTCTTGTGTCCCCTTGGCTCCTCAGAGACTTTTGAATGGCTTGATAACTTGCAAAGTGAGCCATGGCACTCTCTGTCGACTGCCGAACATGGACATGAAATTCTTCAGTCGACGACAGGTTGGTCTCGTTCATGAGGATGCGGATAGAGACACGATCGAGGAAACGGCCGAAAATGCCTCGTGTGCCCGGTTCATTACGATTATCAAAATAATATACCCAGAACAACATCGGACGCCTCGGTCAGAGCATGTATTGTCAACGCAAGAGACCCCAACAGAAGCTGCTGCCGGCTACGGGACGTGAGAGAAGATAAACAAGATAGACCTGCCACGGCAGCATTTGGCAAATTTTCATCTCGAAAGTCTCCAGGTCCAGTTGTTGAGGTATGGCCCAGAATGCGAAATGGACTGGCAGACCTATGATGCCAATCAGTATTCCAAAATCTATCGGCGTCACCCCGAAGAGCACTTTTTATGTTTGCCACTTTGCCCAGTTGATTACTGCAGTGAAAAAATGACGGCAATTCTGAACCTACTTTACGAACATGCCAACGTTGATGCATCCTCCTCGCTAGGATTGGTCGTTCTCGTCTTGTATATTCCCGTGCCATCTTCTAAATCTAATTTGCCACTGGCCAATGGCCTTTGAAAAGGGGAATTTCGATCGCAAAATGCAAGACGTCGATTTGTCGCTCACGCGCCGATCTTGATTCAGGCTGGATTCGCCAAAGTCGGTATTTACCACATCCAATATCGACATCATTGTTGACCTGAACTGATTCGTTACCACTGTTTCCAGTCAAACATTACGTTCGTGTTATTGGAGACAGTGGTTATAATATGATACTGTCTCCTCGGTACGCTGAGGAGCTGTGCGACCATCACGACTTGAGTTTCGGGAAAGCTGTTGCCAAGGTATGCCGCTTTTCTTTTTGGAGAATTGCACCAAGCAGATAATTCAGCCACACTATTTAGGAATTCAATGCACATCTCAAAGGTTTTGAACAGTTCAACTTCGTCTGGGTGGACAATCGAATCTTCCCAGATGCGGTCAGGATAAGACTAACGCAAGCTTTGGGTGTGTGCCTGTCCGGAGTCAGTAGAACAATAAGATAGAGCCGAAAAAAAAAAAAAAAAAACGCGAGCCGGTGAGTTCAAGGAAGGATATGCCTGCCACCATCTATAGAGACATCATTAGTTTTTCTGAAGAAATATGTCGCAACCAAAACTGGTTGCGCATTATTGTGGAATAGTGTGCATCCCTTCCTAGTCGCCGAGTCTCTGCGCATCTGGCCAAAGATGCTTCGGCCCGTTTCTTTCTGGATGCCGCCAAGTACGTGCTGAGATGGACGCCATTCATACTACTAACGACAGGATGACGCAGCTGATTCATGATTTGTGCGGAAAGGATGAACCCATCAAGGCCCTGCAAGACGAGGTCATTGCCGTATTGCCTGAAGGGCTTGCAAAGGAAATCACGGTACAAGCTCAAGTTGACGGATAGCACGACGAAGGAGTGCCAACGGGTTGAAGCCCATGAGCACTGGAATGATTTCAGTTGCCCAAGAGAGGGTGTACCCTAGCTAACGACGTTCGTTCGTAGTATCCATGCGGGGAGTGGCAACCAGCCATACATATCTCTTTGTCCAACGGGACGGACATCTCCAACAACACCCTTATTATGATTTCGGCACATAACATGTGGGACGAGTCTGCGTACCCCAACGCTAACGAGTTCGATCCGTATCGCTTCCTACGCACGCGAGAGAATCCGGATCAAGAAAAGTTTGCGCATCTCGTCTGTCCTTTGGGCGAACACGTGGGCTTTGGGTTCGGCAGGCATGCTTGTCCAGGCCGTTTCTTTGCCGCAAATGGGCCTAAAATTGCTATGTTTCATATCCTGCTTGAGTATGACTTCAAGCTTGTAGAAGATACGCGACCGGAACTTGAAAGGGTGCGTGTGTCGCCAAGTGCGAGCGAATCCGACGTCGACAGGGGGAGATGTTTTTTGTCAACCAGTTAAAAATGTGTCAACGGAATACAAGGGGTTAAACTGCTATTCAATTAGAGCGTATTCTTTTTCGTGATAAAATGCTTTAAACAATTGTCTAAATAAATATATACTAATACGCTAAACTATATGGTGTATTATAGTACAATTAGGTATCCACGCTTTTTTGACGTCACTTGGTCCGTTTCCGTTGAGGCTCAAATTCCAAAGATAGCTCATCTGCAGACGTTTCCGTTTCCGATCCCGACTCGTGGACTGGCACATGGGATATGGCATTCGTCTCTTGGCTGGAGATGACTGTGCCAACGGATGGATCGCTTTCAAAGCTCAAGCCCAACCCATTTTCCAGCGAGGCTGACGTAGCTGCTCGGTCACGAGATGCTCTCTCGTTTGCCTCATTGATTGCCGTGTCTCTCTGGTGCTTGGCCCAATCCCTACCATTCCGGAAAGCCGTAGCGCCTTGCCGAAATGCATCGCAGTTACCGGCCATGCTCCACGAGTTGATGTGCGTCATGACAAAGCCGGGTTTCCCACCATGAACTGATGGGGGTATAGGATGACTAGTGTACATTTTGAGCTGTCCCCCATGGTATACGGAGGTTAGTGTGTATGCATTGTTGTCATATTTTAATTCTGGCTCTGACAGCTTGTATGACTGCAGATGATGGAGTCCTCTTGCTCCGAGGGCACCATTATAGCTTGCTTGCCGTATTGCAATCGATAGCCTGCCATCTGGCCCCTTTGCTTGAAATAGATAGTTTGGCACAATAGGAAGATCGTGCTGAGTAGAGGGTATAATATAATTACTTAGCTCTTGACGGATGGTCCTATGGAGCTGTTCAGGACGTGCGCCATAATATATATCAGGATTTCCGGGCACAAGTGTCTCATCGGTCACATGCTCCAGGTTAGTAAATGGTAGCTGGCCAGCAATACACTTCTTATCCCCCACATCGCCTTCAATGATAGGAAGAACATTTGCAGTAACCTCTCTTTCTTTATGTGCCTGTGCGTCGACGCGCTCGAACTTACGAATGTCTTCGTCCGAGAACTTTGATGGTGATAGAGATGCCCTAGGCTGGGCTAGTGCCTGACGGATCTCGTTAATGTTATTGGGTACTTGGGGTAACCGGCCATCCGGATACTCGTAGCCATGGGGGAGAATATTATGATCGATTAGGTGCTGCTGGAACGCGCGATCATACGGCCCGGTGGTCTTTGTGCTCGTCGTCTTCTTCGTGGTACTAGTCTTGGATGAGGACTGTGATCCTCTTTTGCGCCGTCCAAGACTTGACAGTCGAGAGCTCATGTCGCTCTGTAAAACTGAAGGAGCGGGATACTATTGGATATTAATAGTAGTCTCTGGACGACGAGGTATTACATACATACACTTCTCAAATGTGTTAGATTTGGGCCTCCGTGCCTTGCAAAGGCCTTGATGCGCTTCAGGGAAGTTGGCGAGTCAGGATCACCAACTCGACTGGCGGGTTGATGAATGGAGCGTGGGTGTTGCTGAGGACGCCTGCGCGTTTGGGGTTGAACTGCGGCGCGAGCCTGAGTGTTCTGCTCTTCCAACGCTCGCAGTGCGTTCCGAGTAAGGGGAACCTGTGATAATCTCTCCCAAAATTGTCTCGGGGGGAACTTGGGGTGACGGAGCCTTCGCTTCTTGGTTGCACGGCAGTTCACGTCGTCGTCGTCGTTTGGCCTTTGGGGGGAATCTGGAGAGTGTCGTCGCTTGTGCGGGCCTGGACTTCTTGGCTGGCCGAATGGATTTCGCGGCGGCGGTATCATGCTCGGAGATAGTCGCCATCATCAATGGGCAGAGCATTAGACAAGTCGTTGATAAATTATGTTGACCAAGACCCGAGGTCAAGAAACGGGCCGGGGGGGCCTCGAGCTCGAGATTCGGATGGGGTGTTAGGGAGAAAAGTGGACTCGGTCACGTTATGTGGTGATGTGAGGGGTAATAATACTAGGGACACTTTAGGCATAAATGATAAAAAGATAAATTAATTAATATAATTAATACCATAAATTATTATATAGTTTTAATAATAAGACTAGAATTATTATAATTCTAATACCTTTCTTTATTTCTTTTTTAACTTAATATAAGTATTAAACGCCTAATAAAGCTATATAAATAAGCTCTTATTATTAAACGAATATTATAAAGCTTATTAGTATTATAAAATAAATTAATTCTTATAAGAACTTAAGACTATAATATTAAGACTTTAATAAAGCTTAAAATTAATTATAAAAGATTATTAGACTTATATAAAGCTAAGAATAATATAAATAAACCTTTATTTTACATAAAGAAAAGAATAATATAAGTAAACCTTTATAAGAAATTAAAACTATAAAATTAAGATTATAAAGAAAGCTAGAATTATTTATAAAAGATTCCACGAATTATAGAGCGTAAAATAGTCTTAATATAAATAAAATAAAAGTAAAACTTAATACTATAATATTAAGACTATAAAGAAGTTATAAGATAATACTTATACTTTAAAAGACTATAAAAGCTTAAAGAAGGTAATTAAATCAAGGCTAAATATACGTGAATAGATAATCTAAACTTTTAATTTTAAGGGAGCTTTAAAACACCTCTTAAATACTTAAAGAGAGATATAAAGAGATTTATTTTCTATAGTTTTCTATAATTATAGACTTAAACGATTTAAAAGCCTTTAAATAATAGCTAAATACACTATAATATAGCTTTACTTTACTAGACTTTAAGAAAGTCTTAAAACCTACATTAAACGCTTAAAGAATAAAGTAATAATCTTTATTCTTAAAACTATAAACTTAACGAAATTAAAAGAGATTAAATATATTAATTAGGCGCTTATAAATAGACTAGAATATACGATTATTACTTCTCTTTTTTTAAAGAGTATAAAAAGACTCTTAAAGCTTTTAATAGAACTTTAAAGACGCTTATTCTTTTACTAAAGAATTACACGGGATATCTTCTTATAAAAGTTATATAAGACTAAAAAACTATAAGCTTTTATTCGTTTTATAATATATTAAAATATAATAATAAAGCTAATAATATATTAGATTTATAGAAATAATTAATAAACTATAAAATTAATTTCTAAAAACCTATACTAATAGTACCTTATAAAATAATAGAATTAATAATAAGTGTATTTACTTCTCTATTATATAATCTCGTAATTATAGTTAAGTGTAAGCTTAAAGTTCTAGCTAAATAAGAGTAAAATAAAAAGCTATTAAATACTACTAAATATAAGATTATTCTTTTAGTTTTTAAGGCTACTTTATAACTCTACTTTAAAGTAAGAAACCTTAGTTTTTATACGCGAGTATACTACACTTAATATTAAAGAGCATATAAATTACTTTACCTTATTAATCTCTTATTAGATTTATTTAATTAAATAAGAAGTATTAGATATAAACTATAAGAGTTATATTATAAAAACGTAAGATTAATTAAACTTAATTAAATTAAGTATTATAAGAAATTTATAAGAAAGGTAATAGTAATTAAATTACTATTTATTATAAATAAAAAGGGTAATTAAAAGTAAGATTAAAATAAAAGAAAAGAGTTTCTTTCTTTAAGAAATTTATATTTAGATTTTTATTTATTAATCTATTTACCTATAAGAAATAAAAGTATAATAAATTTATTAAAGGTTTAGCCTTAATCTTACCTTTATTATAACTTTTTTTAGCTTATAAGCTACTTTCTATTACTACTTAAATAAATACGCTTATATTTATCAAACTTCTTCTATTAAACTCTTATTATTAGCTTATAATCAGACCTCTAAATGTATTGTATTTTTTGTAGTTTTTACTATACTGTATTGTATTGTATTATATTATAATATATTACAATACATTACAAGATAAGAATACCTATAAATCTATTATAAGGCTATAAAATATTTAATATTATAAATAAATGCTTATATAAGCATATTATATATTAAAATAAAGCTAAAAATCACGTGATTTTCAATCTTTAAAAATTAACCTTAAAATGTGAATATTAAGCGAGATATTAAGCTTTAAAGTTATGTCTTAAAATAAAAAGTAAGTAAAGCGGGGCGAATTTTCAATTGCTTATAACTTTTTAATGTGATACCTTATAATAGCAAGAAGTGGGTCATTTTAAAGAGCTAATTTAGCTCTTTTTAATGATATAGAACTGTCCCTTATAACCCTTATAATTAGCCTTATAATTCTAAGTTAAAAAAACAAGGGTCTTTTTTACTTATAATACATTTACAGGTATTTTAGTAATGTAATGTAATGTATTTAAATATAATACACGAAAATACAATACAATACAAAATACAATACACAATACACTTGTATTTACTATATTCGTAAGAGCTCTGCTTATAATAGCATAATAATACTTAAATACTCTTTTTCTTTTAGTCTTTTAAAAGCTAATATTAGCTTAAAAATATTTAAAAGACCTTAAAGTTTAACCTTTTCTCTTATTATATTAAGCTAATTTAAAACTATTAAACTTAAACTTAAACTTTAAACTTAACTTTACGCTTTTATTTATAAAAGATCTCTCTCTTAATTTTATACACTTATTAAAGAACGTTTTACCTTTATTTTTACGTTTATTAATTAATTTAAACTTAAGAGAAGAGAAGATTAAAGAATTACTTTTATTTTTACTACTAAGAATTATAAACCCTTTAAGCTCTTATTTTATAAGGGAAGTAAAAGAAATTTTATTTACTAGATACCCTAAAGATAATTCTACCTAAAATTACGTTAATTATTATAATACTATAATAATATTAGTAAGAGTATTAAAACACGTAAATACTTTAACTTAAGTATATTTCATATAAGATTTAAGGGGAAGAGTAATAATATAATATAAGAACTTAAACTATAAGAATAGAAGATAAAACGTGCTTTTAGTAAAGTTTATTAAGAAGTTTTTAAACCTTAACCTTTATTTAAAGGTAATTATAAAATAAAAGGTATTTTATTTTATTAAGAAAAAAAAAGAGTTACTAATAGCTTATATTTAAAGAGTAAAGAACTTAATAATAAAGGTAAAGATAAACGTAAGATAAATACTACTTATTAACTTTATTACTTATTTAATAGATAAAGAAATAAACGCTTAGCTTTAAAAGTAAGTATTAAATAAGCTATTTACTTTAAATAAGTAAATATAAGAGATAATTATTAAAGGTTTAATAATAGTAAATCTTAAGATTATTCTTTATAATTATCGCTTATTTACCTTAAAAAAGATTATAAGATAATATAAGAAATTAACCCTAATAATAAGTATAAACTTAATTCGCGTATTAATAGACTATTAAACGAAATAAAATAAGTAATAGGCTAAATAATAAGTAAAAAGAGATAAGAAAATATTTAAACTTATTAAGTAATTAAAAGTATTTAAGGTTTAAATAAACTTAAAATTATTAAGATTATATAAATAATATAAAAGGCTTAGCTATTACACTTAAAACTTAAATAGGTAAATAAGAGGTAATTACGTAAACTCTTTTCACGTTAATAATAATTTAAACCTAAGAAATAAGGCTTTAATATTATTAGTCTCCCCTTTTAAAAATAATATATAAAGAGACTTAAATTATTTTTAATATTTCTTTTATAAGAAGTAAGAATATATAAAATATAATTATAAAAATAAGAATAAATACTTACCTAAAAAGTTTAAAGAGAGACGGGAATTATAGTAATAAAATGCTTAATAAATAAGAAGAGATAAACGTAAGAAGCTAAATATAAGGCTATAATTAAATTATATAAGAGATTTAAAATAAGGGTATTAAAAGATAATTCTATTACTAGAATATACGCTTAAAGAACTAATAATACTACGATTATTTTAAACTTATATAACTAATTTATAAAGTTATAAATCCCCTTAAGTAAAGAAGATAAATAAAAGAATAAAGAGTGTAAATATAATTATAAAAAATAAAAGTAAAGCTAAAAAGGTTTTTAATCCCTAAAAACTATTAAGTAAAGTAATAAAACTATCTTAGAAACCTAAAGTTTATTTTAATAATTAAACTTAAAAGAGAATAAGAGAACTTTTAAATTTTAAAACGTTAAAGAAATAAGCTTTAATAAACGTAAGCTTATCTTAACCTTTATAGTTAATACTATTACTATAGAAAATAATATTAAAAAAATTCAAGAGATTAAAACTAATAATATAATTACACTTAAAGAGACTAGGTAAAGCTTTTTATAAGCTAGAGTTAAGTTTATTACCTTAAATAGTTTCGTTACTACTTATTCTAGTTTTAACTATTATACTTTCTATTAAGGTATCTTTACTTATAAAGAAAATACGAATAAAAAAGGTATTTTCTCTTAAATGTAAATTAAAACTAGAAAAGATTAAAGTAATAAAGGAATACTAGGTTTTAGCTTTTAATCTAGGAAAATAAATAAGAGATATTAGGTTTAGTATTAGTATTCTATAACTTCTTTAACTAGCTTTTATCTTATAATAGTAGATAATACACTTAATATAATATTATAAGAAGCTAAAAAGCGACTTAATTAAAGCTATTATAAATAGCCTTATTACACCCTTTTAAAATATTATTAAACTAAAACACCTATTTAAAGTACTTATAGTGTTAGGCTATTCTAATCTTATAGCTTATAATAACGTGGCTAAGCTAGAGGGGTAAGTTATATTAACACTAGTGTAACGGTGGCTTAGGTTCTAAGGCATAGTAGGTTTGTTTCTTAGAAAGTAAGTTAGGTTAAATGCTATAAAGTAGCTTTTTAAGTAGTATTATAATAAGGCCGTTAAGAGTATAACTCTTAATAGTAAAACTATTACTTAAATTAATTAATAAAAATTTAAATTATTTAACTATAGGAATACCTTCTTCTTAAGTACTTATTTATCTCTTTATTATAATTTTAAATTAATTAGCTTAACTATTAATCCCTTTAAACCTTAATTAATTAGCTTAAGGTTTAATTAATTTAATTCTTTTTAATTAATATATTTAAATATTAACCTCTTTAATCGCCTCTTAGGTTACGTAGCTAGTTACGTGCCTTTACCTTTTTCTTATACCTATAGGTTATACCTATTTTAGCTAGTATAATTTTATCTTGTATCTTATATAGTATTATTTATAATATTATACCTCTTCTTTATTAGTCTTATTCTTAAGGCTATTAAAATAGGCTAGCTTAAGTGTTATACGTTTTCTTTCTTCTATTATTATATACTATTATATTAACTAATCGTGTTTTAAAATAGTAGTTTAAAGCTTTATTTACTTCTTCTCTTTACTAGAATAACCTTCTTTTTATAATAATTAATAATTCGTCTTTATCTCTTATAAAGGCTTATACTTATTACGCTTATATAGGATTTTCTTAATATAAAGCCTTTATTTTTAATTTAAGTTATTATATAAAGTGTATAGTAGATAAGTAAAAGAATTATAATATTATAAAGGTAACCTCTTAATAGCTTTATAGTATTATAAATTAATATTATAAGCTTAAAAGGGAGCTTAAAGAAGCTAAGAAGCATACCTTAACTAAGAATTAAAAGGTCTTATATTTATGAAAATAAAAGAAATTATAGTTTAAGAAAATAATACGTGTAATTACACGTGGTATTAATAATATTAAAGAGTTAAAACATATGAAACGTAAGAAAGTAAAATAGCTTTAAAAGATAATAAGGGTTCTTTTTACTTCTTTTAAGAATTTAAATTCTATTTTAATTTATTTCTTAAATACTAAATTTAATATTAAGTTATTAAATAATACTTAAGAGATTAATTAAGATACGCTTCTTAGGAATAAAACTATTTAAGTAACGTTAAGTAATTCGTAAGATTTTTAGCTAGTTTTTAAGTGTTTTTAAAGTTTAAATATTCTTTTTATTTAATAAGATAATAATAATTTTTTATATCTTCTTATACTTTAAGTATTCGTTCAACTTTATATTTATTAGTATCTTTTATTATAATATTTATAGTAATTATAGATTTATTTAATACTTTCTCTAATAATAATATATAAAATATAAGGTGGATTCTTATTCTATTTAATAATAATAGTTTATAATTAATATTTAAGATTTTCCGTTTAATAAGAAATAATTTAATCTTCTTTTAGTTAAGTTTATGATTAGGTTACTTAGTTTTAATATTTTTACGAATAAGGTATACTTTATATCTCTTCTCTAGAATTAATGCTAGTAATCTCTTTTTATTCGCGTAGTATTTTATTTAGTTTTATAAAAATATTTATTTCTATTATAAATGTTTTTATATTTCTATTATAGTTATTATATACGTTATAACTACTAACGCGTTTATATTTTATATTATATATATCTTAATAATAGGGTTAAATCTATAATCTACCTTAAATAATAATATCTTTATATTATTAATCTTAGAGCTATTATAAGCCTATTATACTAATAATAGCTATTTTACTTAATTATTCTATTAATAGTTAATATAGCTTCGTAGATATTATTTGAGTATTTAGTTTAAGATTTTTGTTTATTTATTTAATTATAAGTGAAATACTATTAATAAGCTTTATTTAATCTTTATAGTTTTTATAAGGTATTTTTAAAAGTTTAAGGTAAATAATTTATTATAATTTAATATAAGCTTTATTAATAATTCGTGCTATATAATAACTATTTTAAAGAATATATACACTAAGTTCTTAGTATTACTTAATTCCTTATATAGAATATAATAGGCGTATTTTATAAGTTTATTTATAATAACTAGAATACTATTATAAGCTACTTTTATTATAGGTTCTTTTAACTTTAATAGTTTAATAATAAAGTTTATTATAATAGTTTACTATACTCTTTTAAGTGGTAATATTAGTTATAGTTCGCCGTATAATACGTGTTATGCTACCTTTACCTTATTACACGTATTATATTTCTTAATAACTTCTTATACTATTTTTCTGCTTTCTAGAAAGTCATGTAATCTTTATAATCTACTAATTATCTTTCTTATGCCCTAATATTTATGTAATAGGTACTCATATATTTCTTTAATAAGCTATTCTTAAAGTATACTAGAAATATACTATTATTTATTATATAAGAAGGTTTTACCTTTCTTAAATAAATGCGTTTTCGTTTTCTAATTATTTAAGTAATTATTATTCTTAATATATAATATAATTCGTTATATTTATATTTTATTTAGCTTAACTTATTAGATTATATTAACTTCTTAGGTACCTAATATAAGGTTTTTATTCTTAGTAGCGTGTAGTAAGGGTGTATTACTCACTTACTTATTTAATTTTAAATTCTCTCTTTAGCTAAGCGCGTTAGCTCTTTTATTTTTAAATTCTTTATAGTATATAATTTTAAAGTTATAATTTATAAGGGTTTTATATTATTTAATCTATTATTTATTTAAATTCTTTATAATTAAAAACGATATAAGATTCTTATAATTAATATAAACCTTAATTTAATGCTTTACTCTTATAAGATAGTATCTTTATTCTTCAAAGCACTTAATAATAGCTATAAGTTCTTTATTATAAATTCTATTATTAAGTTTAGGTTTATAGAGTTTCTTTAAGAAGTATATAATTAGGTGTAATCTTTCTTAATTATCTTATTATTTAAGCTATTTACCTAGTATAAAGTTTAAGGCGTTTATTTTAAGCTTATAAGGTTTATTTTAATTAAATGCTTTTAATATAGGTTTTAACGTAATTAAATCTTTTATTTTTTAAAATATTATAGCTTTTAGTTTATTCTATTAAAAGCTAACTTCTTTCTTTATTAGGTTTATAAAAGGTTATAAGATATCTTTATATTCGCTTAAGAATTTACGGTAAAAGTTTATAAATACTATAAATTCTTTAACTTCCTTTAAATTCTTTAATATAAGCTATTTCTTAATAGTTTTAATCTTATTTAAGCTTATTTATATTTCTTTATATATAAGTATATACTTTAAAAAGTGTATAATATTCTAATAGAACTAGTATTTTAAGGCTTTAATTAAGAGTTTATTATCCTATAAAGTTTATAGTATCTTATATATATATTATTTATATTTCTTAAGAGTATTTAAATAAATAAGAATATTATTAAGGTATATAACTATAAATACTTTTAGTTGTTTTTATAAGATTATATTAATTATTCTTTAAAAGGTTACTAGTATATTAGTAAGCTTAAAAGCTATTACTAGATATTTATAGCATTCTCTATTAGTTTAAAATACTATTATTTACTTATAGCCTTCTTTTATTTGTATAAGATTATAAGCTTCTTTTCTTAAGTTAAGTATAGTAAACCATTTAACTTTTTTAACTTTATCTTTAATTTCCGTTATAAGTAGTAATAGGTATTAATTCTTAATTATAATCTTATTTAAGTATTAGTAATTAATATATAGTTATAGTTTTTTATTCTTCTTTAATACCTATAAAATTAGGTATTCTATTAGGGACTTTAATAATTATATATATCCCTTTTATAGTATATTCTTTAAATACTTCTTAAGCGCTTTATTTTACTTAGGGTTTTAAGAATAAATTTTATTAAACGTTAGTTTAATATTAGGCTAAAGTTTAATCTTATAGTCCTAGCGTAAATACTCTAATAGTTTTATTTTTAGCTCTTTATTAAATAGCTTATTATACTTTAAGTATTTCTTAGAAATCTTTATTATCTTAGCTTTTAACTCTCTAGTAATTACATATATTTTTAAAGGCCTATTATAGTTTAAATAAGGTGCTCTTTATAGGCTACTCTTAGCTTTATAACTATATTCTAATAAATTCTATTAAAGTTAACTAGTTCTTTAATTAACTTATAAATTACTTACTTATAATTAAGGTATTTTTAATATAATATTATATTTTAAGATTACTATAATATTTAATATAACCTAGTATTTTATACCTTATATATTAACGAGAAGTTACGCTACTTTTATATTAACTACTTCTTAGCTATACTTTACTATAATTTCTTCTATAATTATAAGTTAATAAAGCTTATTTTTAGGTATTTAAGGTAATTATAATCTATTAATAAGATTTAATAAGATAAAATTTCCTTATACTCCGCTATTAATTATTACTTAAATCTTTCGTTCTATTATAATTATATTAATTATAAGGTATATTATACTATTAATATTTATAGTATATAAAGACCTATTAGATCTCTGTTAAGAAATCGGTTTTAATTATAATAATAGCTATTATTTTTTAATTTATTAATTCTATTCTTATATTATTCTTTAACGTGTTATTCTAGGCGCTATTATTAGTAGTTATCTTTTAACGTATTATTAAAGCTTTCTTAGTAATCGCTTAACCTATTATTTATGTTAATTAAACTTAAGTTAAGTGAGTTACTTATAGTTATATAGTTCCCTTTATCTTTATATTATAAGGTTATAGTTTAAGTAGTGTATATATTATTCTTAGTATAATATAATTTTTCGTTTAATATCTTAGAATTAGTTTATTATAATTTTAGTTGTATTATAAGGGTTATTCTTCTTTCCTTTTATTCTTATAGAAACTATTTACTATCTTACTTACTATTAAGGTGTATATAGTAATTATTATTATAATAGAAGGTTTAATTAAAGAGTTTATATTTAACTTTAAGTTTATCTTTCTTAATTAAATAATTTTCTTCTTCCTAAATTAGTTCTAGTAAAGGTTTACTTTTTAGTAAAAGCGTCTAATATTTCTAAAAGTTATTAGGTATTAATTAGGTTTTAAATTCCTAATCTTTATTTAAACTAATATTATTTACTAACGTATAGTTTTCTTTATTACTTATTATACTAAGATTTCGCGTAAGTAAGTTTTCTTAATTTATAGTATAAAGCTTTTTACCTTTAAGAATTAGCTTTTATAGCTTTTTAAAGGCTTTACATTTATTTATAAAGTGTCTAGTCTTACTATAATTATAATATGTCTTCCCCCTTTTCTTATTTATAACGTTAAGTTCTATAAATCTAGCGTAGTACCTATATACTATAAAGGTTTATTATAGCTTACTATTATTAGGTTTATTAAACCTAGTATATAATTTAAATTTCCTATAACTTTTTTCGTAATATTACTTGTATAAACGGTTATTTACCTTAATAATTATCTTAATAAAGTTATTAAATAACTTAAAATAATCTTCTTAATAAATGTTATTCTTTACTTCTTCTTTAAGTCCTTAATAAAAAACTTCTATTTTAGGTTTAGTATTTTAATTAAGTTTTATTATAATACGTTTAAACTTCTTAGTATAATAAGCTATAGATTTAGTTTACTTAAGTTAAGTAAGTTATCGTATAGCTTTCTTATACTTATTAAAATTTCTAAATATAATAAGAAGTTATTCTTTAAAGGTTTTATAATTAAAGAAGATATAAATAACTTTTACTTTAACTTTAACGCTATACTTAAGATATACGTGAAGGGTTAGCTCCTATTATTCTATTACCTTTTTAATTAAGAGGTTACTAATATAAAGAATCTACGACTTAAGTGTCTTATAGATTTTCTTATTAACTTAAAGGTAAGCTTAAGCTTATATAAGAAAGTTTCTTATATTACTCTTATAACTATTATATAATTTAAGCTTAAAAAATTTCAGTATACTATAAGTGTTTATAGGGGTTATAAGTGTAATTCTACGAATTATTATAAGTTTCTCTTTTTACTTATTAATCTTTTTATAAAGGTTATTTTATCGTTTAAGAAGCTATTAATTTTACTTCTCTATTTTAGTAATCTTATTATAAAGGTACTTTATTATCTCTTTAAGGTTAATAATCTTTTCGCTTAAAGTAAATATCTTAAAAGTTATTACTACTTAAAGTTTTAAGGTAACTTATTAAATAGAATTAATTAAAATATAATAATAGCTTAGGTTTTAAGGTATAATAGGTTTATTTCTTAAAAGGCAAGTTAAGTTAAATACTATAAAGTAGCTTTTTAAGTAATATTATAATAAGGCTATTAAGAGTATAACTCTTAATAGTAAGATTATTACTTCAATTAATTAATAGAGATTTAAACTATTTAATTATAGAAATATCTTCTCCTTAAGTACTCGTTTATCTCTCTATTATAGTCTTAGATTAATTAACTTAACTATTAATCCCTTTAAACCTTAATTAAGTAGCTTAAGGTTTAATTGGTTTAATTCTCCTTAATTAATATATTTAAATATTAACCTCTTTAATCGCCTCTTAGGTCACGTAGCTAATCACGTGCCCTTACCTTCTTCTTATACCTACGAGTCGTGCCTGTTTTAGCTAGTGCGGTCCCGTCCCGTGTCTTATGCAGTGTCGTTCGTAACAACTAGAATATATTATTAATTTATTACCTATTTAAAAGGGTATTAGTCTAGTTCTATTCTAGTAGATAAAGAATTAAGTGTAAAACTAATAAGTTATTATTTTATAATAAAGTATAATTTCCTATTAGTATAACTAAGAGAAAAGAAACCTATTTATATAATAAATAATATAGAATACTTTATTATAACCTATACTTATATTAATATAATAGTAAGAGAAATTCTAGCTTTAGTAAAGTTCTATATTATAAAAGCTTAATAGAATTAAAAAGTGTATTTAAGAAAAACTTAGCTACGTTAAATATACGTAGTAAAGTATTATATAAAAGAGAAATTAACTATTACTAGAGTAAAAGGTTAAACTTAAATAATACCACTTTATTTATATTTAAATATATTTATTTAAATATATTTAAAGTAATTATTAATAAAAATAAACCTTAATAAGAACGTAAAGTTTATAGAGAATAATTATAAGATTATTAAAGAAGTAAAGAAGATTCTTAAAGAATTAAACGAAGAAGTTTATAAACGTGTAAAGAAAATAAAGTTGGGAAACTTAAAGTTAAAAAAATAATTACTATAAGTAATTATACTAGTAATTATTTATAGGAATTACTTAAACTTAATAATTATAAATTAAACGTGAATTAATTAGAATTAAACTTAAAATAAAAACTATTAAAATAGAATATTACTTAATATAACTTAAATAACTTTTATAATTCTTATAATTAAATAATAAAGATTAAATAGTTACGATTTATAGATAAGATAAAGTTATAAGCCTTAATTCTTTAAAACTTAAACCCTTATAAGTTATTATTAAATAATTATTAGGTAAAAATAAAATTAACTTTATATTACCCTTAAACTTATATTATAAAACCTATTAATACTACCTAAAATATTATTTAAAGATAAGTAACCTAACGTTTAATTACATAAAATTAAAGACTATTTAATACTAGAGTTTATTATTACTTAAATACCTGTAAAATAAAGAATAAATAGACTATAATTTCTTTATAATTAAACGAGGTAAAACTATCTTATAATAATTTCTTAAGAAAAGAATACTATAACTTTAATAATAATAAAATTTAAAAAAATTATATAATAACTTAAATAACGCTAATTAAATTAAAATAAGAGAAGAATAAAAATAATAAGAGAGACTTAAATAAACCTTATAATAATAAGGGAACGTTATTAAATCTACTAGATATATTTATAAATATTCTAAGCGTAAGAGAGTTAAATAAACTAATTAAAGATATATTATAATATTTAAGTTAATAAATTTATATAGGAAAACTAAAAATTAAAAGAGATCTCTTACTAAAGTAAAATCCCTTCATAAATTTAATATTACTATTTTTAAGGAAAGGTAAATAGAATAGCTCTTTTTATTTTTTAATCGTAAATAAATTTTATACGAAGAGCTAAATTAATTAACAGTAAAACGTACCTAAATATAATAAAGCTTTAATTTATATAGGAAATATAAAATCTAAGGTTTACCTCTTAGAAAATGAAAAACCCTATATAAATACGAATTTCTTAGACTTACTAAAAGGTATTAAGTCTAGTAGCTTTTATTTTAAGGACTTAAAGAAATTTATTATAGCTTATAACCTTAACTTTCATATAAATATAACGGGATATAACTAGGCTTTAATTTATATAAGAAATCTAGAATTTAAGGTTTACCCCTTTAAAAAGTAAAAACCCTATATAAATAGCGAAAATCTTTAATTATCTTTAAAAGTAAAGGCTAGAACTCTTTATTTTAAAGGCTTACCTTTAAATATAATATATTATTTAAATTAGAATAATCTATTATTACGCTTTTATTTTAATTACTTAAAATATATATAAATATAAAGTAAGTCTCTTATATTATTAATACCTTAAAAGCATAGTTTATATTAAGCGTTATTATAAAAAGCGCTATTTAAAAGTTATTACTCTTATAACCTTAAAGTTATAAAGAAGCGTAAAAACTAAGCGCTAATTAGTACTTTAAAGAAAGGTAAGGTAAATATTTTGTGCAGGGAAAAACCACACACAAGATATCGGTCAAAATATCGGTTAAAATATCAGTTAAAATATTAGTTAAAAAATCAGTTAAAATATTAGTGAACATAACAGCTACAAGGGCCAAGAAGGTTAAGGTTCTATTTTTCTAAGAAGGCTCTAAAAAGCTAGTTATATAATTGTGTGGCACATGACATGTCACGTGATACGGCACGTGACTAAAGGCCACGTTGCTAGCTAAATCGAGCTGCGATGTACGGTCAAATTCCTCGCTGCGATGTGCGGCCGAATTCCTCCACACAATATAAACACGCTAGAACGTAACCTTACCTTAATTTATATAAGAAAACCAAATTTAAAGGCCTACCCCTTATAGTTTTAAAATCTATATATAAATCATTTATTAATTATATAACTCTATAAAATTATAGTTTTATAGTTTAAGAATTCCTATATTACACTTAAGAATCTAATAGAAGATAATAATTAACGTCTTATAATTATAAGATTATATTATACTTATAGAGATTATTTTATTACTAGTATTAAAGGTATTCGTATAATAAACTTATTATAATATTATATTCCTTTAATTTTTAGGGTACTCCTTAAAAAGCATAAATAATATTAGTATAATAACTTATACTAAGAATTTTTACGTAAGGTTTTTCCTACTATAAAGTAAGCTAGAATTATTTAAAGGGGGAACTTTTCTTAAATTACACTAATCTTATTTATAGATAAGCTAAGCTTAAAGAAATTTCAGGTAGTATATAACCAGAGCATTAACTATAGTATAGTTTTGTAGTTTTATAGTTTTTGTAGTTTCGAATATAAAAAATCATATTAAATCTAATAAAATGCTTATAGAATTATAAGTTTTACGAATAACTAGTATAAATTCTATATTATAAGCTAATATTAAAAAAAGTGGGTCCTTATATAATATTATAAGCTTAAAACTTAGAAAACTACATTTTGTAGTTTTTGTAGTGTAGTGTAGTGTAGTGTGTTTTTAGAAAATTATATAATCTAGTTTTTAAGCTTATAATAAGCTAGAAGGACCCACTTTTTTATGTGAGCTAATTAGTTATAATATTAGCTAATTTATGTATTTATTATTATAATTCAAGTATTTTATTAGATTTATTATTAATTATTTAAGCTTTTTTGAAAATTAAAAATGTAGTTTTCTTGTTAATGCTCTGTATATAACTATTATAATATTAATAGTAAAACTATTAAACCTAAATATCTCTATTATAATATAAAAGTAGATTTAAACTTAGTATATTATAGGTGCTTTATTATTTTCTCTTAAGCTAATACTTTAAACGGGTTTTAAGCTATTAAAATTAACCTAATAAATAAATATAAGATAGCTTTTATTAGGTTAAACGAAATATTTTAATATAATAATATACCTTAAAGCTTAATAGAATTATTAGCTACTTATATTAGATTTAGGGATATAGCGTTTAAACACTTATTCTTTAAAGATAGAATAAAATTAAAGTTAATTTTAGGGTATATAAAAGATATTTACACTTTATTTTTTATTTACGTTAATAATTACTACTTAGAATTAAAAACGTAAAAAGACTACTTTAACTTTCTATAAAAGAGGTATTTTCTAAGAGTAATATAAGCTTTTATTAGGCTTAATAGACGTAAGATAAAGCTTTTCGCTTTAAGTGTAAACTATATAAGTTATTTCTTAAAGAAAGAAAGAATTTAATTAGCACGTAAATATAAGAATTAATTTACCTTACTAGTAGAATATTTCTAATAAAGACTATTATAATTATAGAATAAAATTCTAGTACTTATTTATTTAACTTTATTTTTAAGAAAGTTTATTTTAAGCTAAGTTAATTTAGTTTTTACTATTAAAGAAGTATTTTTTTATAAAGTTCTAAAAACTATAAAGATAAAAAGGGAATTAATATAATACTAAGAGATTTTTAAAGATAACCTAACTTAAATATTAAAGGCTTAAAACGCGCTCCTAAAAATTTATAATAGCATTTAAATAAATATAATATTTAAAGCGCGTTTAAAGTCTTAATTTTACATAATAATAAACGCCTTAAATATAGGTATAAGAGATGTTTTATTTTAAATAAAGAATACTAAACCTAGTACTTTAGTATTAAATAATAACTTCTTAAAGATTAGAATTATTATATAGCTTTTCTATAAGCTAATAAATACGAAAAAAAGATATACTATATTAAAGAAGAAGATATATATAATTATAGTAGAATTAAAGGAAATATAATAGCTAGTAAAGGGTTTACTATTCCCTTTAAAGGTATATACGAATTATAAAGGTATTATTAACTTAATAGTAAATCTAGCGAAAGTGTATAGAAAAGTAGCTTAATAGATTAATATATTATAAGAGTTAAATGTAAAATACATTTATTAAGCTAATACTATAAAGATTATAAAGATTATTAATAAAATATTAAGAATATTAAATAGCCTAAGATTAAAACCTTTATTAGTAAAGAGAAGAATAAAAGTAAAAGTTACTTCTATAATAATAAATTAACTAATTTAAATTTTAATAAACGTAAATACTAAAGAATTAATTTTACTTAAAGAAAGCCCTTTAAATAAAGATATAATATAAGAACTAGCACGTAAACTTAAGAGCTAATTTAAATTATAATAGTATAAAAAAATATTAACTATTATCGTTTATAAATATTCAATTATTTCTATTAAATAAAGAAAACTTATTAGGCGTTACTCTTTAAAATATAGAATTATTAATTAAATACTCTATTATTTAAAGTAAAATAAATCTTTAGCGAAATATACTCTTATAAAGAATATACTAATAAGAATCTAATAAGCTTATAATACTTTAGAATATTTTAGGCTAGAAATTACTATATAAAAACTATAGGGGAGATTCTTTTAGTTAAATTAATTAAGAGATATAAAAACCTATTATTATTCTTACCTAGTATACTAGTAAATTAAGAGATACTTATTAAAAGCTAATTCTAAGATAATTACTATTTTAAAACTATAAAACTTAATAGCTATAGATTATTTAAGTCCTATTATACTTATAGCTTAAAATAAGGATACTTATATATTAGTAATAATAGATTATATAACTTAATTTACTATAGCTTAATTCTATAGTAAAGCTATTAAAAGCGTAATTACTAAGACTTAAAATAAGTGCTAGGAATTAATTATAGGATAATTAAGGAAAATTTATTATAATAATAGATTTCACTTTAAGAATTTAAACTTAAAAGTAATATCTTAAAAATATAAAACAAAGATTACATTTAAACTAGTATTTTATTTATCTACTATAAGACTTACTAAACGAAATATACGCTTAATTAAAAACCAGCTAATAAAGTAGGCTATAAAGAGAGAAGGTATATTATTAGAATTATAAAATTAAATATTATTAACTATTATAATAAACCTTAATAATAAATATATATTTATTATAAGAGCTAGCCTAATAATAGTAATATTAGAATTTAAACTATACTTATAATACGAGAGAGTAAAAGACTTGGTTCTAAATAAAGAAATATTACTAGAGAAAGAATTAGTATGAGAAACTAATTTAATATAAATTAATTTCTAGGAGAAGAGAAGAGAATATATTTATACCTAAAAGATTAAAGCTACTATTAATAAAAGCTTATAAAATATTCTACGATTATTTCGCGTGAATAATTTAATTTAAAAGAAATTAAATAAGAAGAATAAACTAAAAGGGAAGTTTTATAAGATATAGGAAAATCTTTTATAAGTAATTATAATAATATCTTTAGTATTTTATAAAATTAAATTAATAAAGGGAGATCTACTATAAAAAGTTTATATAAATAACTTAAAATAATTTATTTTATAATTAAAACGGTTAAAGCTATTAAGGTTTAATTATTAGAATTTAGCTAATTAAAACCTAAAATAAATAAAGCTTAAAAGGGAATAATATATAATAAATTTTAAAAGAGAGCTTAGTGTAATATTAGGGTTAATACTAGTTTTCCTTTCCCTTAACCTATTAAAGAGAAAAGTAAACTCGGTTACGTTATATAGTAATGTAAGGGGTAATAATACTAGGGACACTTTAGGTATAAATGATAGAAAGACAGACCAATTAATACAACTAATACCATAAATTATTATATAGGGGGGATAGCTAGCTTAGCCACGCGGCACTAGGCGCCCCGTAACAGCAACAACACTTTACAACCAATTATTGTTAAGCGCCGAATTTAGACTAGACATGTCGGGGAAACGCAGTGGTGCATTGTGTTTGTAAGGTGGTTGGGGAACCCCGCCTACCTGTAACGCGATTGACAACGTTACGTGGAATAGGGGCTTTAGGACTATATCTCTTATATCTCGTATAACTAGAAAATAAAATAAGCTTTAGTTATTATAATATAGTTACCCTTACTTTAGCTACCTAACTTCTAGTCTCTCTTATAATCTTATAATTTCTAAAGCTTCTTAAAAAGTTACTTAGTTAAAATAATAAGAATAAGCACTTAAAGAACCCCTATTTTATAGGTGTCTTTACCTTTAATAGTAAAGAACCTAATAGAATTATTAAGCGATTAAGAGAAAATAATAGTCTTAAGTAAAGGGAAAACACTTAAATAATTAAACGAGGCTATTATAACTCTTTAAAATTAAATCGCTTAATTAAAGAAGCTATAAGAGCTTTAAGAAAAGGAAAAGAAGCTATAAATATTAATTCTTAAAACCGCTTACTTAATAGTAAAAAAGAGGCGTAACTTCTATAATTTAAAGGGAAGTAATAATTAAAAAGTATAGGTTAAGAATATTAACTCTCTTTATTATTTAATAAACCCTTAAAAGTATAAGATTTAAATAAATAACTTAAATTATACTTTTAATAAAGTAAAACGTAAGTATTATAGGGATTACTAGATAATTCTCTTTACCTTAAATTATATAAACTTAAAATATAAGGTAGAATAAAACTAATATCTTAATAAATAGCTAGTAAACTAAAAGGAAAACCTTAAGAATAATTAAAATACGTTCTAAGATTAAACCCTTATGCTTTTAAAAGACACGAAAAATCGTAAGACTTAAATAATTATATAGCTAAAATAAGTAAAGTAACGCGAAAACTAAAGCTTTATAAACTTTAATATTTACCTAGATTTACTAAAGAAATACCTAGAAAGAGCTAGTAAAAAGTTATAAGTACTTACCCTTTTTATTAAGCTATAACTTAAACTTTAAGACTATATAAACCTATATACCTTTATCTCTAGGAAAACTTAAGAAGAAGTAATTTAAATTACCTAATAATTTTAAAATATTATATTAAAGAGAAATAAGTGAAAGGCTAACTTATCTTAATTAAAAAGCTCTTTAAAGATACTTTAATAAGAAAGAAGTAACTTACTAAGAGCTTACCTTAATAATAAGAGGTTCTTACAATTAAATCCTTATAATTAAAACCTAAACTTAATTAAGTAAGAAAGGCTATATTATTATAATTATAATAGTAAGAATTACCTTTAACTTACTTATAATAAACCATTTAAAAATAACTTAAACGATTAGGGAAACGCTTAAAGGTTAAAGTAGTTACTCTTACTTTAGCTTTAAGCTAAGAAGTATTAATAAGCTAATACTTTAATATAAAGGTTATTATATATAAGTATAATACTATAAAAACCTATATTAATTTTAATAGTTATATAATACTTAACCTTATAAGTATTAACTTTATAAGGTAATAAGAACTACGTTAAGTAAAGGTAATAACCTTTATTTTATAATTAATTAAGACCCTTATAATTCCCTAATATAATATATATAAAGTACTCGTTTAAGCTATTAACTTCTATAAGTGTAAGTGTACCTTAAAACTATTATATATTACTATTAAAAGGGACTTAAACTTAAAGAAAAATCTTATTTTAATAGAAATATATATACTAGCTAAATAAAAGATACATATAATTATATATAGCTAAGAATAATAGTATAAGTCTTAAAAAGGGAGTTTCTTACTAGATAATCCCCGTAAATTCGCTAAGAAGTACTAGAATATAGCTTAAATTTACGCTATTATTAGTATATCTAAGAAAGACTTTCTTACCCTAAGGGGTAAAGAGCTAGTAAAAGGGTATAATTTTATAAATAATATTTTAATAGAGCTTTATAGCTTTAAGAATATCTTTATAAATAGTTATTTTAAGACCCTACTATTATATAAGAATATTAACTATAATATTAACCTTTTACCTAGCGTTACGTTACCTTATAAACTTATTTACCTATTATTTTAAGCTAAGTTAAAGGAACTTTATTAGTATATTAACGAAAACCTAGCGAATAAACGAATAAGACCCTTAAAAAGCCTAGCTAAGATATTAATTTTATTTATATTTAAGAAGAATAAAACTTTAAGATTATATGTAAGTTATAAGGGATTAAATAGAGTAATTTAAAAGAATTATTACGTATTACCCTTAATTTTAAAGTTACTTAATAGATACTAAGAGGTTAAGTTCTTCTTAAAGATTAATATTAAGAATACCTATTATAAACTACGAATAAAAGAGAGGGATAAGTAAAAGATAGCCTTTTAAACCTATTATAAGTACTATAAATACTTAATTATACCCTTTAACCTTATAAACGCGCTCGCTACTTTCTAGAATTATATCTACTAAGCCTTATAAGGGCTAATTAATACTATTTATATAGTATATTTAAATAATATTTTAATCTTCTTAAAAATAAAAGAGAAATATACCTCTTATATTACCTAAATATTAGAATAAATACGAGTAGTTAAGTTATTTATAAAGCTATTTAAGTGTACCTTTTATAAAACCTTTATAGAATTCTTAGAGTTTATTCTATTAATTAACGGCCTTTTAATAGATTTAAAACAAGTATAAATTATTTAAGAATAAAAAGAACTAATAATATACTATAAGGTATAGGTATTCTTAGAATTCTATAACTTCTACTAATAATTTATATAGAGCTACTCTAGAATAATAATACCCTTAAACGCCTTATTAAAGAGAAGCTAAAATAGTAAGAAGCCTAGTTACTTAACCTTTATAAGTAAAGAATAATTAACGTTTAACCGTTTAAAGAATACCTTTATAAGAGCCTCTCTCCTTTAATATTATAACCTAAGTAAAGTAGTTTAAATTAAGATAAACGCGTTTAACTTTATAATAGCTAGAATTCTCTTATAATTAAATAATAAGAGGCGATATTATCTTATTATATTCTGGTCTTAAAAGTTTATTAATATAAAAAGAAATTATAAAATACTAAACTAAAAACTATTTACTATAATAGAATTATTTAAATACTAGTAATATTATATAAAAGGGGTAATAAATCTAGTTAAGGTTTTATTAGACTATTATAACCTTTAAATATTTATAAGGTAGCTTAAGTTAAATAGGTATTAGGCTTACTAGTATATATTCTTATTACCCTTTAACTTTATTATTAAGTATTAATCTAATAAGAGTAACCTAATAAATAGGCTATTAAGGCGACCTAATTATAAAGGTAAAACCGTGTTTAATAGGGAGCTATTATTAAGCTTATAAAAGAAGCTAATAATTACCTAAGAAAAAGTAAAGAATACCTTAAGAAACTATAAAAATAACGGTAAAAAGCTAACGTTTAATTAAATATATAAAGCTTTAAAGCCTTTAAGAGAGAGGTATTTAGCTTATATAAGCTAAGTAACTATTATAAGTTTAATAATTATTACCCGTTTTATTAATAAATTTAAGGAGAAAGTAAATATAATAAGTATAATTACGCGAAGTTAAGTAAGATATATTATAAGATAATAGTTAATTTATAAGAATAAATTAGCTATACTACTTAAATAACTCTTACTTTAAGCTTAAAGCTATAACTTAAATATATAAAAGTAATTTATTAGTAAGCTAATAGTAAAATAAGAAGAAAAGAAAAACTAAATAAAAGATAAGAGTAGTCTCTTATTATATAAGAATAAAGTAGCTATACCTTAAGATTTAAAGATACGTTAAGAGTTACTTAAGCTATATTATAATAATCTACTAGTAGGTTACTTTAAAATAAAAAGAATCTTAGAACTATTATAGCGTAACTTTTATTAGCTATATATATAAGGTAAAGTAAAAGATTATATTATAAGCTATATGATCTATTAAGAGGTAATAACCTAATAGTATTACTTATATAACGCGCTTAAATTATTATTAATTTTATAATAATTTTAAGTTAAAATATTAATAGACTTTATAATAAAGCTACTTAAGATAAAGTACCTTAAGTAAAGCGTTAACGTAATACTAGTAATAGTAGATTAATTTATTAAGTATTCCCTTTTTCTAGTAATTAATACTACTATTAACGCTATAAAACTAATAGAACTCTTTTACTATAAGATTAAACTTTAATTTAGCGTATTAAAAGGTATTATCTCTAATAAAGAGCTAGTATTTACTAGTTAATTCTAGTTAAACCTTTATTACCTATTTAAGATAAAAAGAAGGCTTTTAATAGCTTTTTACTTATAAATAAACGAGTAAATAAAAAGAATAAACTAAACTATAAAGTATTACCTATACTATTTTATTATAAGTAATTAGCTAATATAAGCGTAATTACTATTATAAGCCTAATTCGCCTATAATAACACGAAGAGTAGTATAATAAGTTACTTACCTAGCTATAATTTAATAGGGTATAACTTAGAGTTTCGCTTTTGCCTTAAGGTTAAAGCTTATTAAAAGAGGGTACTTGCTATAAAAACCCGTATAATTAAGCTTAAGAAGGTATAAAAATAACTTTAAATTAACTAGTAAAAAGCTATAGAATTCTAAGCGAAGTATTATAATTAATAGTATATACCTCTTACCTTATATAAGGGGAACTTAATAAGACTAGCTATAAAGAATATTAAATTTAAGATAAGAAAATAAAAGCTTATTCCCTACTATATTAAACCCTTTTAAATCCTAGAAACTATTAGAAAATAGGTATACTACTTAGCGCTATTAAAATAATATAGCTACCTTTATAACGTCTTTTATATTAGCCTATTAAAGCTATAAAAAAGGTAAGAAAATACTAGTAAAAACTCGCTTTTAATATTAAACCTTAAAGAGAATAATAAAGAGTATAAAGTTAAAGAAGTTAAGAATTAAAGAGAGTTCTAAGAAGGCACTTATTACCTAGTAAAGTAAAAGGGATAGCCCTTTAAGTATAACTAGTAGGTAGCTATTAAAGATATAGCTAATATACTTAAGGTAATTATTACGTTTTAATAAAATAAAAATAAATAAAAAGCTAGTAAAATATTATAAGAAAACTATAAGTAAGGGACTATTACGCGAAAATTAAACGGTTATACTCTTAGTATTATTAATTTTATTTATTCTAATTTTTAAGCTAGTAAACTACTAAATAAAGAATAAACGAAATAGCACTTAAAGTGCGAGAAGAACTAGTAAAAAAGCACTTAAGGCACCTTCTTTAAGTAGGTTATTATTAAATTCGTTAGTAGTAATTACCTTTTTTATACTGTTATAAAGGCGGTAAATTACTACTACTTAAGTAGTATAACCTAGGTTAAATAAGTATAAATGTAAGACTTAAGTTACTTTTTATTCGCTAAAGACTTAATTATAATTTACTTAATAATAATTAATAAGTAAAATAATAAGAAGTTACTAGTAAAAAAGTCTACTTATATTATTAAATTATAAAGAAGAAATCTAAGTAACTAAAAGCTACTCTTAGGCTATTATATACTAGTAATAGGCACTTGAAGTAAATTAAAAGAAGAGAATTAGCCAATAAATATATTATAATAAATTAAGGAAAAACGCACCTATAAGCTTTTTATTATATTAGTTAACTTATAAGTAATATAGTAAGCGGTTTTAGCGTAATTAAAGCCACGAATAATTCCTAGTAAAAGCTAGGTAAAGCGTACGCGAGTTACGCGCGAAAAAATATAACTAGTATTATTATTATTACTATTATTCTTATCCTTTAGAATTAAGGTAATTATAAGCTATTAAAGGTAGCTTAAAAGGCGTAAAAGATTAATTATATTTTTAGCTATAATAAAAATAAGCTATATAAACGTTAGTAAAGATATAGCGAAACTAATGGAAAACCCTTTAAAGTTATAAATTAATTAAATTACACGTATTAGCGCGTGTAATACATTACTAATAGCGCTTAAAGAGGCTAGTATTTAGGCTTAAGTTACTATTAAAAGTATAGGGAATTTAAAGGAGTTTAAGCTTCTTTAAAAAGCTATAATAGTAAGCGTTTATTATTATACGTAGGTAATACATGTAAAAATAACGCTTAATGCTAATATTTACTATTTTAATAGTAAATAATAGGCGATTAGCTTAATAAAATAAGGTCTTTTAAGTGAAAAAAAGGGGATTAAATAGGTAAGGTAAGAAAGAATAAGGTAAGTAGTAATATTTAAGGGAGAAACAACTAGTAAAAGTGTAAAGAGGCTATATTAATTTATATACACGGCTAATCGCGCGATAACGCGGTTAACCTTAACTAAACGTTTAAATTATTTATATGTTAATTAATAATATACTACTATATAACTAGTAAGCGACTATTAAAGCTATTTAACACCCGATTAAAGTAAGGGGGAATAATTGTAAGGTGGTTAGGGAACCCCGCTCACTTATAACGCGATTAATAACGTTACGTGAAACGGGGGCTTTAAGACTATATCCCCTATATCTCGTATAACTAGAAAATAGGATAAGCTTTAGTTATTATAAATTTACAATATAGCTACCCCTACTTTAGCTACCTAACTTCCAGTCCCTCTTATAATCTTATAGTATTCTATCCTAGCCGCGCGCTATTAAATAACGCCGCATAGACCGCTATAGTGGGAATTAAAAATTTACATATTATATAGCAGCATTTATGCTTATAAGTTAAAGAAAGTTAAATAGTGCATTTAATTGTAGTTATATTGTTAGTATAAGAGAATAAGTACACGTATAAGTCTTTAATTTAATAAGTTTCGCCTTTATAATTAGTTTTATAAGGTCTTTTATTAATATTTTATTAAGTCTTTTAGTTAACCTTATATAAGCTTATATTATATAATTAAATTATTTAAGTTATTTAATTACTTATTTATACTTATTTATACTTATAATAAGCTATAGCTTATAATACGTGTAATTAGAATTACTAGTATATTAAAAGTATTTAATTACTTTATTTAAATTAATTTATTACTTATTTAAGAATCTTATTATTCTTAAGAAGTAAGTTATAGGAATTAAAAAGTAATTAAATTATAATATTACATATAAAGTTATAAGTGTATATATATATTACATTTAAGCTAATAAAAATAATAGTTTCGCTTAAGCGATATTTTTATTAAGAAAGAATTATTTAATCTCTTATAAAAGGTACTTTTTAGCTACTATAAGAATAAATTTAAATAAATATAAAGGCCTAATAATATTTATATTTAAGAGAATATAAAAGAATTATAATTATAATAAAATAAACTAAAACTAAGAAAACAATAATAAGTAAATTATAAAAATAATCTAGATTATTTAATTAAGTAAAAAGAAATTATAATAAAATAAAGATTATTACAATTAAGCTAAAAAGAAAAAGTTATCTTAAAGGTCTTTAATTAAAATAAAAACGTACTTACCCTTTAAATATTTATAAACTTATAATTAAAAAAAAAACTCTTATTAAAATAGCTTAAATTAGTTAAGAAAGAATTAAAAAGAGAAAGAATTAATTAATTAATTAAAAGAATATAATATTTCTTATAATATCTTTAATAATTATAATCTTATAATTAATTATAAGAAATAGCGTTATAATATTTATTATTTTAACCTATAAAATTATCTTTATAATAAAATTATCTTTAAAAGAAATATAAAAGATTATTCTTAAGTTAAGAAAACTAATATAAATATTTCTTAAATATAATTAATTAAATAATTAAAAAGAGTTTAAAGGAAAAGAATTTATTAATTTATTTATTATTAATTAATAAAAAGTTATTAAGAAAAACTTATATTCTTATTAATAATACTCTCTTTAAAAATTTAACTTAAAGAAAGAAAAGCTTATAATTAAAAAGTTAAACGTTTTAAAATTAATTAATCTTATTATAACCTATAATAAAAACTTATTTAAAGTTATAAGCTAATAAAACCTTATTTTATTTATTAATATAAGCTTTAACTTTAAGAGATTTATTAAGATTCTTAAAGAAGCTTTAAGTAAATAAGAAATTTTAATTATATCTTAAAAAGCCTTTAAAGTTAAACTTTTTAATAAAGAGAATATCTTTAACTTCTTAAAGAAATTTAAGAAGAAGATAATTACTTTAATTATTTTAAAGAAAAAGTAAATAAAAATATTAAAACGTAATATTACTTCTTTTAAAAGAACGTATATTAAAACTCTTATAATTATTAATAATTAAAATAAAGCTAAGAAGAAACTTCTTTTATAATATAATATAATTAATTAAAATTAAATAAAGATTATAATAAATAAGCTAAAAAGTCTTAATATCTAGTATTCAAAAGAGATTTTTAAGACTCTTTGTTAATTATATCTTTATTAAAGCTTATAAAGTAAAACTAAACCTTTTACGTAAATAAAATCTATCTCTTAATTAAATACCTTATATAAAGCTTTACTTAATTATTTAATTATAAGCTTTATAAATAAAAAAGAGTATTTATAAAGTAAAATTATTTTAAAGAAGTATATTATACTTTAAAGTAAATTAAATAAGTATATATAAGTTAAGCTTAAGCTTATAAATTATAACTTAATTATATTAAAATTAAAGTACTTACTTTAAAATTAAAAGTATATCTTAAAGATTATTTATAAATTAATAAAAGGTATTCTTAAAGGTAACTTAAATAATTATAAGAAGTAAAGCTTATATTAAAATAAATTTATAATTAAAGAAGTAAATAAAAACTAAAAAGAAAGTGAAGAATTTAGCTTTATTATTAGTTCTTCTTTTAATTAAATAAATAAAATTATAAAATAGCTTAAAAAAATAGAAATTACGTTAATTAAATAAGTTAAAAGGTAAATTAACCTAAAAGAATAACTTAAATAACGTTAAAAGAACTTACTTTAAGAAAGTAATAAGCTTAATTAAAGTAATTAAAAATTAATTTAATTTAATTATATTTAATTTAAGAATAAAGAATTAAATAATAATAGTATTAATAATTACTTTAAAATTAATTATATTTATATAAAAGAATATTAAAAGATTTAATACTATTATTATAATAATATAAAATATTTCTTTAAGAAATACTCTTACTTAAAGTATAATTAAATGCTTAGCTTTACCTAATATAATATAAATACACGTATTCTTATAATTAATATTAAAGTATAAGAATATATTATACTATTATAACTTTTATTTTAATTTCTTACTATTAAAAGCTATATAAAAAGGCTTATTATACTTTAAGTTAAACTATTTTTAAATATATACGTTTATATATACTTAAATTAAGTAAAATACTTTAAAGATACTTTATTAAAGAAATAAAATACGCTATAAAAAGAGATTAAAATACTATAAAAGAAGTTAAAGTAAATTATTATATTTAAGTAAGCGTTAAAAAAGAGTTATTCTTATAATTTACCTTTAATTAAACCCTTATTTATTATAATAATTATAATATTTAAAATATATATAATAAAAAGTACTTAAGCTTATAATTTTAAATTTAAAGTTAACCTTTTAATAAACGTAAATATATATAAGTAAGTAAAGCTTAAAAATAATTAAAATAATACTAAGAATAAAAATAAGAAAAGTAAAATTATAGCTTAAAATAATAAAGTTAAGCTAAAAATAATGAAACTTATTAAGAATAAAGGAATAAAGCTAATAAGTAAGTATAAATAATATAATTAAAGGGAAATTATTTAATTAAAAGAATTATAATATAATTATATAAAGAAACACTCTTTAAAAAAATTAATATTTTATTAAGAGACTTATATTAATTACTTTTAAGCTTTATAACTTTAATAAGAAATAAAATTAATAATTATATTAATAGTATTAATAATATTAAATAATATAATAAAAAATTAATAACCCTTTTAAAGAAACCTATTAAATTTATAAATAAAAATACTTTAAGATTAAATTAAGTAATTATAATATTTAATATAATATTAATTATAAAGAATTATATTAAAAATAATTAAAACGTAATAAAAACCTCAAATAAAAAAATAATATACCTTTAATAGGTATAAACGTGAAACTTTAAGCGTTACTTATAAAAAGGCTTTAAGATATACTTAAATTAATTAATTATTAAATTAACTTTTAAGTAAACTTAATTTTATAACTTAAAGAAATTTTTAAGTATATATAAAAGTTATTATATTTATAAGTGTAACTTAATTATAAAAGAGTATCTCTTATATATATCTTAATAAATAATAGCTTATAAGAAAATGTTATTAATATAAAGTTTACTTTTTAAGTAAATTTAAAAATATATATATGTAACGGTGGCTTAGGTTCTAAGGCACAGTAGGTCTGTTTCTTAGGAAGTAAGTCAGGTTGAATGCTACAGAGTAGCTTTTGAGCAGTATCACAATAAGGCCGTTAAGAGTATAACTCTCAATAGTAAAACTATTGCTTAGATTGATCAATAGAGATCTAGACTATCTGACTATGGGAATACCTCCTCCTTAAGTACTCGTCTATCTCTCTATTGTAGTCCTGGATCAGATAGATCCCATCTGATCCCCCGTGCTGGATCAGGTTGATCCCCTCTGATCCATTGAGTTGGATCAGACTGATCCCATCTGATCCCCTCACGTGACCTGCGATCCCGTCGGGCCCCATTCTTGTCTGCATGCTGGCGGCCCATGACGCCGGCCAACTGCTTCAGGTACCCTTGGTTCGTAACATAATACTCCTCCCCCATTGGTCTTGTCCTCAAGGCCATTTCGTTTCGTCCGGTAAGTATTCTCTTCCTTCCCCTCTTTCCCTTTTTTCTTTCTTCGTCATTCTTTTCACAATGTCTTCTGACCGTGTTTCGAAACAGCGATCTCGCCCTAACCAGAAGATTGATCGCAAACGTCTTTCCGAGTTCATATCTGCCTTTGGCTTCGTCATGCCTTCCTGCGATTCGTGTCGAAAAAACAATCGAGAGTGCATTGTCGCTGAAGGGAAAGACAGGTGCAGCGAATGTGCTTTGCGTGGTTACACCAGCTGCAATCCGGGCGGAACGTCTTCGGATGCTTATAATCGTGTCCTTCGCGAAAAGGATCGTCTCGACAGAGAACGTGCTTCGGCCGAGGAGGATTTGGAGCGGGCGATGGCTCGTTTGCAAAGGATTCGTCGTCAGGAGAAATTTTTGCGACAAAAGGCTGCGGAGATGATTGCTCGTGGTGTGGAGAGTCTGGACGAGTTAGAGGCCCAGGAGCGTCTGGAGTTGGAGTCCAACATGCTTAATCAGACACCCGAGTTTCTAGCAGACTTGGGTTTCCCTATTCCTGATGAGTTTTTATTCTCTGGTGGAACTGTTCAAGCGACGTCGAGCAGTTCGTGAGATTCTTGGCTGGTTCCCAGGTGTTTTCGGAGTTTGGATATCCCTTCCATTTAACGAGATAATGACGATTCTTTGTATCTCCCCGTGCTTTGAGTATCCGTTCGACTTCGTATTCGTTGGTATCTTCCGTTGTGATGTTGGTAGCGATTGTAGATTCATCTGGTGCTTTCTCTAGTAGCGATATATGAAATATGGGATGGATTTTCATTCCATCTGGTAATGATAGTTCGTAGTTGGTATTCGAGATTTTCCGTTTGATAAGGAATGGTCCGATCTTCTTCCAGTCGAGTTTGTCGCTGGGTCGCTTAGTTTTGATGTTTTTGCGAATGAGGTATACTTTATGTCCCTCCTCTAGGATTGGCGCTGGCAATCTCTTTCTGTCCGCGTAGTGTTTCATTCGGTTCTGCAAAAATATCCATTCCTGTTGCAAGTGTTTCTGTATTTCTGTCATGGTTGCTGCATGCGTTGTAGCTGCTGGCGCGTTCACATTCTGTGTCGCATGTGTCTCGATGATAGGGTCAAATCCGTAATTTGCCCTGAACGGTGACATCTTCATGTTGTCAATTTCGGAGCTATTGTAAGCCCATTGTGCTAGTGGTAGCCATTCTACCCAATCATTCTGTTGGTAGTTGACATAGCTTCGCAGATATTGTTCGAGTATTTGGTTCAAGATTTCTGTTTGTCCATCTGATTGTGGGTGGAATGCCGTTGATAAGCTTTGTTTGATCTTCATGGTTTCCATGAGGCATTTCCAAAAGTTTGAGGTGAACAATTTGTCGCGATCCGATATAAGCTTTGTTGGTAATCCATGTTGTGCAATGACTGTTTTGAAGAACATATACGCTAAGTCCTTGGTGTTGCTCGATTCCTTGTATGGAATGTAGTAGGCGTATTTTGTGAGTTTGTCCACAATAACTAGGATGCTGTCGTAAGCTACTCCTGTCATGGGTTCTTTTGACTTCGGTAGTTTGACGATGAAGTCCATTGTAACAGTTTGCCATGCTCTCTCAGGTGGCGATATCGGTTGTAATTCTCCGTATGGTGCGTGTCGCGCTGATTTTGCTTTGTTGCACGTGTCGCATTTCTTGATGACTTCTTGTACCATTTTTCTGCTTTCTGGGAAGTCGTACGATCTTCTTAGCCTGCTGATCGTTTTCCCTACACCCTGATGTCCGTGTAGTGGGTGCTCGTGTATTTCCTTGACAAGCTGTTCTTGAAGTGTACTGGGAACATACTGCCGTTCATTGTACAAGAAGGTCTTGCCTTCCTTGGACAGATGCGTTTTCGTTTCCCAATTGTCCAGATAGCTGTCATTCTTAATGCATGATGCGATCCGATGCATCCATGTTTCATCTGGCTTGACTTGCCATGTCATGTTGATTTCTCGGGTGCCTAGCACAAGGTTCCCATCCTTGGTGGCGCGTAGCAAGGGTGCATTACTCACTTGCTCATCCGATTTCAAATCCTCTCTTCGGCTGAGCGCGTCTGCTCTTCCGTTTTCGGATCCTTTACGGTATATGATTTCGAAGTCATAATCCGTGAGGGTTTCATACCATCTGATCTGTCGTTTGTTCAGATCCTTTGTGGTCAAGAACGATGTGAGATTCTTGTGATCGGTATAGACCTTGATTTGATGCTTTGCTCCTATGAGATAGTGTCTCCATTCTTTGAAGCACTCAATGATAGCCATGAGTTCTTTGTCGTGGATCCCATAGTTGAGTTCGGGTCCGTGGAGTTTCTTCGAGAAGAATGCAACTGGGTGCAATCTTCCTTGATCATCTCGTTGTCCAAGCTGTCCGCCTAGTGCAAAGTCTGAGGCGTCCGTTTCAAGCTCATAAGGTTTGTCCTGATCAGGTGCTTTCAACACAGGTTCTGACGTAACTAAATCTTTCATTTTCTGGAATGCCGTGGCTTCTGGTTCGTTCCATTGGAAGCCGACTTCTTTCTTTGTTAGGTTTGTAAGAGGTCGTGAGATGTCTCCATATCCGCTCAAGAACTTGCGGTAGAAGTTCACGAATGCTGTGAATCCTCTAACTTCCTTCAGATTCTTTGGTGTAGGCCATTCCTTGATGGTTTTGATCTTATCCGGGCTCATTCGTATTTCTCCGTATGTGAGCACGTACCCTAGAAAGTGCACAGTGTTCTGGTGGAACTGGCATTTCGAGGCTTCGACTAAGAGTTTGTTGTCCTGTAGAGTTTGTAGTACCTCATGTACATGTCGTTTGTGTTCCTCAAGGGTATCTGAATAAATGAGGATATCGTCGAGGTATACAACCACAAACACTCCTAGTTGTTTCCGTAAGATTGTATCGATCATTCTTTGAAAGGTTGCTGGTGCGTTGGTAAGCCCGAAAGGCATCACTAGATATTCGTAGTGTCCTCTGCTGGTTCGAAATGCTGTCATCCACTCGTGGCCTTCTTTCATCCGTATAAGGTTATAGGCTCCTTTTAAGTCGAGTGTGGTGAACCATTTGGCTTTTCCAACTTTGTCTCTGATTTCCGTCATAAGCGGTAACGGGTATCGATTCTTGATTGTGATCTTATTCAAGTGTCGGTAATCGATGCATGGTCGTAGTTTCCCGTTCTTCTTTGGTACCCACAGGATTGGGTATCCTGCTGGGGACTCTGATGGTCGTATGTATCCTTTTTGTAGCATGTCCTCCAGATACTCCTTGAGCGCCTTGTCCTGCTCAGGGTTCTGAGGATAAATTTTGTTGAACGTTGGTTCAGTACCGGGCTGGAGTCTGATCTCGTGGTCCCAGCGTGAATGCTCCGGTAGTCCTGTTTCTAGCTCTCCGCTGAACAGCTTGCTGTACTGTGAGTATTCCTCGGGAATCTCCGTTGTCTCAGCTTTTGGCTCTCTGGCGATCACATATATTCCTAGAGGCCTGTCGTAGTTCGAATGAGGTGCCCTTCGTAGGCCGCTCTCTGCTTCGTAACCGCATCCTGGTAAATCCCATTGAAGTTGGCCGGTTCTCCAATTGACTCGTGGATTGCTCGCCCGCAACCAGGGTATCCCTAATATAACATCGTGTTTTGAGATCACTGTGATATCTAGTGTAACTCGGTGTTTCGTGCCTTGTATGTCGACTAGAAGCTGCGCAACTTCCATGTCAACTACTCCTTGGCTATACTTCACCGCAGTTCCTTCCACAGTCGTGAGTCGGTAGGGCTCGTCTTTGGGTGTCCAAGGCAATCGTAATCTGTTGACGAGATTCGGCGAGATAAAATTTCCTTGTGCTCCGCTATCAATCATTGCCTGGATCCTTTGTCCCATTATAGTCATGTCGATCATGAGGTGTGCTGTGCTGCCGATGTTTGCAGTACATAGAGACCTGTCAGATCTCCGTCGAGGAATCGGTCTTAATTGCGACGACGGCTGTCGTTTCCCGATTTGTTGATCCTGTCCTCATGTCGTTCTCTAGCGCGTTGTTCTAGGCGCTGTCGTCGGCGGTTGTCTTCCGACGCATTGTTGGAGCTTCCTTGGTGATCGCTTGATCTACCATCTGTGTTAATCGAACTCGGGCTAAGCGAGTTGCTCACAGTCACACAGTTCCCTTCCTCCTTGCATTGTGGGGTTATGGCTTGGGTAGTGTGTGCGTTATCCTTAGCACAGTATAACTTTCCGTTCAATATCTTTGAATCGGTTCGTCGTAATTTCGGTTGTATCGTAAGGGTTGTTCTCCTTCCCTTTCGTTCTCGTGGAAACCATCCGCTACCTTGCTTGCTGCTAAGGTGCGTGTAGCAATTGTCATCGTAACAGAAGGTCCAATTAAGGAGTCTGTGTTCGATTTCAGGTTCGTCTTTCTCAGTTGGATGATTCTCTTCTTCTTGGATCTGTTCCAGTGAAGGTTCACTTTTTGGTGAGGGTGTCCAGTGTTCCCAAAAGTCGTCGGGTACTGGTTGGGTTCCGAATTCCCAATCTTCATCCGAACTGATGTTGTTTGCTAACGTGGGGCTTCCTTCATTGCTTGCCATACTAAGATTTCGCGTGGGCAAGTCTTCTCGATTTGCGGCATGGAGCTTCTTGCCTTCAGGGATTGGCTTCCATGGCTTTTTCGGGGCTCTGCATTTATTCGCAAAGTGTCCAGTCTTGCCACAATTGTAACAAGTCTTCCCCTTTTCCTTATTCGCGGCGTCAAGTTCCATAGGTCCGGCGTGGTACCCGTATGCTGTCGATGTTCGGCGTGGCTTGCTACTATTAGGTTTATTGAACCTAGCATATGTTCCGAATTTCCTGTGACTTTTTTCGTGACGTCGCTCGTATAGACGGTTGTCTGCCTTGATGACCATTTCGACGAAGTCGTCAAATAACTCAGGACGATCTTCTCGATAAATGTCATCCTTCACTTCTTCTTTGAGTCCTTGATAGAAGACTTCCATTTTGGGTTCGGTATTCCAGTTGAGTTTTGCTGCGATGCGTTTGAATTCCCTAGCGTAATGAGCTGCAGATCCGGTCTGCTTGAGTCGAGTAAGTTGTCGTGTAGCTTCCTTATGCTCATCGGGATTTCCAAATGCAGCGAGAAGTCGTTCTTCGAAGGTTTCGTAATCAGAGAAGATGTGGACAACTTCCGCTCCGGCTTCGGCACCGTGCTTAAGATGTGCGCGGAGGGTTGGCTCCCACCATTCCATTGCTTTCCCAGTCAAGAGGTTGCCAATGCAAAGAATCTGTGACTCAGGTGTCGTGTAGATTTTTTCGTTGACTCGTAGGTAAGCTTGGGCTTGTGTGAGAAAGTTCCTCACATCACCCTTGTAGCCATCGTATGATTCAGGCTTGGGGAATTTTGGCATGTTGTTGTTGTTGATAGAGGATGCAGGTGTGAGATTTTGAACTGCTGCAAGTTCCTCTTCTCGTGCCTCAAGTTTTTCGTAGAGATCATTCTGTCGGTCGAGAAGCTGTCGATTCTGCTTCTCGAGCTCGGTGATCTTGTCATGAAGGTACTTCATCATCTCCCCGGGGTTGGTGGTCTTTCCGCTTGAAGTAGACATCTTGGAAGTCGTTACTGCTCAAAGTTTCAAGGTAACTTACTGAACAGGATTGATCAAAATGTAACGGTGGCTTAGGTTCTAAGGCACAGTAGGTCTGTTTCTTAGGAAGTAAGTCAGGTTGAATGCTACAGAGTAGCTTTTGAGCAGTATCACAATAAGGCCGTTAAGAGTATAACTCTCAATAGTAAAACTATTGCTTAGATTGATCAATAGAGATCTAGACTATCTGACTATGGGAATACCTCCTCCTTAAGTACTCGTCTATCTCTCTATTGTAGTCCTGGATCAGATAGATCCCATCTGATCCCCCGTGCTGGATCAGGTTGATCCCCTCTGATCCATTGAGTTGGATCAGACTGATCCCATCTGATCCCCTCACGTGACCTGCGATCCCGTCGGGCCCCATTCTTGTCTGCATGCTGGCGGCCCATGACGCCGGCCAACTGCTTCAGGTACCCTTGGTTCGTAACAATATACTTATAAAAAATATATTTATAACCTTATTCTTTAATAAAATTATATATATATATAAGAAGATAAGAACTTATCTTTATCTTAAAAATATATAAACTTTAATTTATTTATATATTACGTTAAATATTATTTATATTTTATTAATTTTAAGTATATTATTTATAAGACTTACTTAAGTATTATTTAATTATAATAAAAAGAGTAAAAAGTTACTTATTTAATATAAATTTAATATTATATATATTATATTTTAAGTAATAAGATTAATTATATAAGAAGTATTAAATATAATTAATAAAATATAACTAAAAACTTACTTACTTATAATAAAAATATTAAAATTTTTTAAATTATTTAATTTTAATAATTAAAAGATATTAAAAAGGTAAGAGAATAAAGAGGTAAAAAACTATTATTTACTTAATATTAAGGTATTAAATAAAGTTAAATATAATTAAATATTATACACGTTATATTAAATATAAAAAATATATAATAAGATATTAGCTTTATTTAATTTAAGTAAGTTAAATATATTAAGATAAGTGTTAAATAGTAATTAAATAGCTATAATATAAGCTAAGATAAACTTAATAATAGTTAAATATATTAAAGATAAGTTAACTTATTAGGCTTTTAATAGCTAATATAAACCTAAGATATATAAAAAAGAGTTTATATTAATTGATTTATAAGTAATTAATACTATTATATAAACTATAAATAATAAAATAAACTTATTCTTAAATTTAAGACTTTATAAAAGTAAAGTTAAATTATTAAACGTATTTTATAGTTTTATATAAGTAAATATATAAGTTAATTATTATAATTATAAATCTAATATTATTAAAATCTTAATTAATAATTTAATTAAAAAGATTAAGAAAGTAAAAATTTATAATAAAAAAATAATATAATAATACTAAAAAAGATATTAAAGAAAAGAAAAGAGAAAGCTATTTACGTGTTTTTAACCTTTAATAAAAAATTTAATACCTATAATAAATTCTATAAGCTATTAAAAGAAGAATTTAAAGAAAAGTTTATTTCTTTATTTATTAAGAAAAAGAAGAAGATATTAGTTTTAATAGTTAAGAAAGTATATTAAAAATAAAGTAAGTAAATAAAGGTAATAATAAAAAAGCTTTAAAAGACGTAAGTAATTAATCTTTAAGTAAATATTATATATAAAAAAAAGCTAATAAAGTATAATTAAAAGATAATATTCTATTAAATAAATTAATTTTAAAAGGTAATTATAATTAAAAAACTAAGAAATAAGAATAAGTTAAAGATTAAGTTAAAAAAGATAATAAATACTTAAAATATATTATAAAAAGATTCTTTAAATAATTAAAAGAATTTAAAGTAAATTAAAAGATATTTAATTAAGTGCTTAAAGAGATTAAAAACTTCTTATAATTAAAGAAAGCTTATATTTTTAGATTATTCTTAAAAACTATAAATTAGCTTTTACGTAAAACTTATTCTATTATAATAAAGTAAATTCTATTATTATACTCTCTTAAGTTATTAAGGTAATTAAATATAAAGTATAAAGGGTAAGATTAATTTTTATATTATTAAGACTTTAAGTTAAATTAATTAAATTATTAAAGAAAAAAATAAAGTATAAGTATTTAAAAGAAAGCTATAAGTTATATTAAAACTCTTACTTTTTAATAAGAAAAAAGAGTAGAAAAATTAAGATAATAGGTTAAGAATAAGCGAAAGCAAATAATTAGTACCTGTAACCTATACGAGAAGGAATACGCCTTATATTATAACGTGGTATAAGGCGAGAAAGGCTTTACGAATACAAGTAGGTTTTTCTTCCCCTAAGGGTTTTCCTACTTGAAATACGGGTTAATATACTAGAATAGCTTTAAAAGCTCTAGCATACTCAAATAAAGAAAAAAGACTAAAAAAGTACGCTTTATTCTCTTAATAATTAACTATAATAAGATTATAATATAAGATACTTATATCTTATTAAAAGCGAATAAATTTAATAAAAGATTTAATATATATAAGATTCTCTTTATTATAATTTACAGACCTCTAAATGTATTGTATTTTTTATACTTTTTACTATACTATATTGTATTGTATTATATTATAATATATTACAATACATTACAAGATAAGAATACCTATAAATGTATTATAAGGCTAAAAAATATCTAATATTATAAATAAATGCTTACATAAGCATATTATATATTAAAATAAAGCTAAAATTCACGTGATTTTAAATCTTTAAAAATTAACTTGAGAATGTGGATATTAAGCGAGATATTAAGCTTTAAAGTTATGTCTTAAAATAAAAAGTAAGTAAAGTGGGGCGAATTTCCAATTACTTATAACTTTTTAATATAATAACTTAAAATAGTAAAAAGTACGTCATTTTAAAGAGCTAATTTAGCTCTTTTTAATGATATAAAATTTTCCCTTATAACCCTTATAATTAGCCTTATAATTCTAAGTTAAAAAAATAAGAGTCTTTTTTACTTAAAATACATTTATAAGTATTTTCGTAATGTAATGTAATGTATTTAAATATAATACACGAAAATACAATACAATATAAAATATAATATATAATACACTTGTATTTACTATATTCGTAAGAGCTTTAATTATAAACTTACTTTTAAGCTATAATTAAATAACTCTTATAAAAGTAAGTAAGAATATAACTATAATCTTTACGTTAATAGGTTTATTATAATTATATATATTATTATAAGAAGCTATAAACTTAATAGCTTAATTTCTAAGAATTACAAAAAGAATTCTATATAATCTTATACTAGATATATACGTCTCTTTTATAAATAATATAATAATTAAAAAACCTATTATTACTTATAATAATAAAAAAACGCTATTAAAAGTAAGAAAATTTATATTAAAATATTTAATTAATATTAATAAAGTGCTTATAAACTTTAAGTTAATAGATTATATTATATTAATATTAAAATTAAAGTTTTATTATTAAATAATTATTTTAATAGAATTTATTTATAAAATATATAAATAAAAGCCTATTAAAGTAAGAATACTTAAGATTTTAGAATAAAAGACATGTAAAGATTAAAAGAATATAAGGTTCTTTTAAAGATTAATAAACTATTATAAGATATAAATTAAAAGATATACTTAAATAATAAGCTTAATTATTAAGCTATTAAAAAAGAATATAAAATAAAAATAAAGTAAAGCTTAATAAATAATGATAAAAACCTTAAAAAATATAATAATAAAAGCCTTTATTCTTATAATACTTAATCTCTTAAAGAATTATAAAGAGATTATATTAATAATTAATACTAGTAATATAAAATAAAAATATATTTTATTATAAATTATTAAAGAGAAATATTATTTAATAAGATATAAAAGTAGAATGTAAATAAAACCTAAAAAAAAGTATAATATTATAAAATAAAAGTATAAGGCTATTATTTATACTTTAAAAAAACTTAAAATTTATTTATATAATATTTACTTTATTTTAAAGATTAACTTTTAAGTTTTAATCTATTAAATTAATAAAGTAATTAATAATATATTAAGCTTATTAATTATTAAATAAATTAATTATATTCTATTATTTAATTTTATAATTAAATATATTTTTAAAGCTATTAATAGAATTATAAATAAACTCTTAAGAAAAGAGCTTAACTTATTAAATTAAATAAATCAAAAAGTTAAAGGGAATATAAAGAATTTTATTAATTTTTATTTAAACGTATTAATATTTAAGTTAAAGAAGTATAAAGGTTACTTATTAAAATACCTTTAAATTATAAAATTTCTTTTAACTTTAAAAAGATTAATTAATTTTAAGAATAATAAATATAAGAAGCTAAGAATAAAAGCTAAGTAATTCTTTATAGAAAATAATTAACTTTAAAAGAGATTAATTAAAATAATAAAAGAATTAATATTAATAATTAATAAATTAAACTATTAATAATTAATAATTAAAAAGATTTATAAAACTATAAGTTATAAAGGTATTAAGGTAATCTATTAAGTAATTAAGTAATAGTATTAATAGTAAATAATATAAAATATAATTAAAGAAATAATAGTATATTATAAAACTTACTAGTAGTTTATATTATAATAATTATAAGAGATATTAATACTAATAGCCTTTAAAAACCCTATAAGTAAAATATATATTAATACTTAATATTTATTATTTAATTATAGTTTTAATTATTTACTTAAAGTTAAATATAACTTTATTAGCTAAATTAAAGTAAAATTAATTTATAAAGTAAACGTATTAATAATAAGAAAGTTTTTAAATAAAATACTTATTAAATTTAAAGTTTATAGGTATATTATTTATAATAATAGCTTAAAAATATAAGATAATTTAAGAGAAGCTCTTAAGAATATTAAAGCTTATAGAATTTAAATATTTAAATATAACTTAAAAGCTAATATAATTATAAAAGCTAGGTATTAATCTTTAGCTTTAATTATATTTAAAATAAAAGAATTAGCTAAAAAATAATACTAGTATTTAATAAGAGTACTATTAATAAATAAAATAGTTATTTAAGTATTTTATAAGAAATCTACGTTTTATCTTATTTATAAATAAAAGCTTATATTACCTTTAAAATTTAAGTTTTTTACTTAAAAGCTAATTAAATAAAATAAAATAAAATTAAAATAAGATCTCTTTAAAGTAAGAGTATACTTATTATAATAAAAAGTAAAAGATATTATAAAAGCTAAAGAAAAAGTATATAAGTTTAAGAGAAAACTAGCTAAATAAATTAATTACTTATAAGTTAAATTAATTAAAAGAAATAAAGATTAATTAAATTTAAATAATTTTATTCTTATTTATAACGTTTAAAAAAGTATTAACATATTTATAATTAAAAAACTTATTATAAGATAAAATAGCTTATTTAAAATTATGAATCACGTTATTATTTTATGAGCTTATTAAATTAAAATATTAAATAAGGTTATATTAAGTAAAATAATCTTAAGTAATTTATTAGCCTAAACGCGATACACATATACACCTATAACTCTATACGTGGTATTATAATCTAATTACTTTTTAATTCTTATAACTTACTTCTTAAGAATAGTAAGATCTTTAAATAAGTAATAAATTAATTTAAATAAAGTAATTAAATGCTTTTAAAATACTAGTAATTCTAATTACACGTATTTTAAGCTATAGCTTACTATAAGTGTAAATAAGTACTTAAATAACTTAAATAATTTAGCTATATAATATAAGCTTATATAAGGTTAATTAAAAGACTTACTAAAATATTAATAAAAGACCTTATAAAACTAATTATAAAGGTAAAACTTATTGAATTAAAGACTTATACGTGTACTTATTCTCTTATACTAATAATATAATTATAATTAAATATACTATTTAACTTTCTTTAACTTATAAGTATAAATACTATTATATAAATTCTTTTCAAACGAGTAAAGTCTATTACTTTTATAAGTTAATAATAAGTGGTAATAATTAAGTAAATCTATCATATAATCCCTTAATTTATAAATTAATTATTTAATTATAATTTTGGCTCTTTTATCTCTTTACTTAACTTTAAAGTCTTTAATATTATTAGCTTAATCTTCTCTTCTTCTTTTTTTATAACGTTAAAACGTTTTAATCTCTTAAAAGCTCTTATAAAGTAGCGTTTTATAAATTTAACGGTTACCTCTTAGAATAATTAATAGTATTTAATAATATTATACTAGAACCTTTTTTATATTAGTTCTTTTAAAATTAAGTTTATAAAGCTTATACCTATAAGTAATCTATTATATACTAATTATTCTTATATATACCCTTATAAAAGGTCTATTATATTACACGTAGTCTTTTAAGTTAAAGAGAGGTAATAGTACCTTACTTAATTTATAAAAGCCTTACTTTAATTAAAGGTTATTATATTTAAAATTACCTCTTAAATATTTTCTTTATAATTAAAGTATTTGTTTTTTATAATTAATAATATAATACTAGTTTTTACTTTTTTCTTAGCCTTTTTAATTTCTTTAAGGTCTTTTAAGTAATTAAAGAGTTATTTAATAGTTAAAAGCTAATCTAATATTACTATTTTCTTTTCTTTAATAAAGCTTTTATAGAATAATAATAAAGAAAAAGATAAACTAATATTAAATAATAAGAGTTAATTTATTAGTTTTCTTAATATTAATCTTAAAGGCTTTAAAGTAATAAAACCTTAAATATTATCTTCTTTATTATTACTCTCTTAATTAAAGTTATTAAAACTCTACTATTAAGGTATCTTTTTTAGGTTTAACGTAATAATATTTTTCTTAACCTTTTTTAAGACTTTTATAAGGTTAATAACTTTCTTATTTATTTAATCTCTTATAACCTTAAAGTATTTAATAGTTATATTAACCTTACACCTAATAACTAATTATTATAAGTTATTATAAGTAATTAGGTATTCCCTTAAAATTCTAGGCTACGTTCTTTTTATATAATACTATATCTTAAATATAATTATATTCTTATAAATTATAGTTTATTTAATTAATCTTAAATAATTATATCTTTACTAGCTAATATAAGTGTTTCTTAGAATAAAGCCTTTAATTAGTATAATAGTATTCTTTTTTATTATAAATACGTGTAATTTACCTTTACTTTTATAGAGACTTTAATCTAAGAATCTAGGGTTATTATCTTTCTCTTTTATTACTTTAAGGTATACTTTAAGCTTACTTATAATTATATCTCGTAGAATTTATAGAACTTTATTTACTCTTTTATCGTTTATAATATAGCTCTCTTTTAGTAAATATAATTAATCTCTTAGATATAACTTATAATTACTTTTAATTAAAGTCTTCTCTTTAAGTATTATTATTTCTTAGGTATAAATATTCTTTAATTAAACTTATTTTCCTATTATTTTATTTAAGTAATAGCTTATAAGTCCTTTAAAGTAATTAATTAAGAATATTAAGTACGTATAGCTATATTTTTAGTTTTTTATTTAAGGTATATATAATATTAAAATATAATTAAACTTATAGGGGTAATTTAATAATTAAAGTACTTATTATTATCCCTTAATAAACTACTTAAAACGTTAGTTTTTACCTCTTATAAAAGAGTTAAACACGTATAATATTCTACGCTTATAATTAAATATAAAGTATACCTAATAGCTTAAAAAGTGTATAAATCTTATAAAGAATTATATTTTCTTTTAATATATATAAATATCCCGTAAATTATATTAAACGTTATATATAATATTTACTAGAGTACTATTAAGTCTCTTAACTTTATTACTAATTAATCTATATAGTTTTTACTTAATAAGTTACTTAACTTATATAATAAATAAGTGTAACGTAACGTTAAGAATCTTTTTAATTTCTCTTCTTATAATATAACCTATTATTATTAATTTAAACTAATTTAATTAACGGTTTAACTCTTTTTTAATATAGCTTTTAACTATAAATCTATGAATTTTTATTAAGTAATTATTTTATAACTCTTTAAACGCTATTATAAATATAAATAATAGTTTTTTATAATACTTATTAGAGATTTTTAAGTTCTTATAAACTTTATACTTATAATTCTATTACTTTTAAGGTTAATATAATAATAATTAAAAGGGGTAAAGGTTAATAAGGTTTTACTTAATAAGTGGTTTCTCTCTTTTTATATAAAACTTATTAGTATATATAAAGTATATTCTTTTATATATAATAATAGTTACGTTCTTAGTCTTTAAAAATAAGTATACTTAATTCTTTTTTAGTTTAATAACGTTAACTTATACTTATATTTAAGTAATTATAATTAAATACTTTATAACTTTAATTTCTTTAAAGATATTTTTCTTAATTAAAAACACTTAAAGGGCTTAAATACTTAATTTAATTAATACTTAAACGTTTTCTTATAAGATTTCTTATACCTTATAAGTAGAACTTAAATAATAAGTAAGCTAAAAGATTTAATCTTTAATAGCTTAAACCTAGTATTTTTAATAAAATAATAAGTAAAGAAGCTTTATAATACTTTTAATAATAATAATATTAAGGGTTATAAAGCTTTAAGAAGAAAAGATATAAAAGCTATATTATATTAAAGAGAAGAAAAGATATTAATATATATAAAGGTAAAAAGATTAAATACTTAAGAGATATAAAGAGCACTTTTCTATACCTATAATATATAAAGCTATAGCTTTAAATACTTTATTTAAACTTTATAGTAAATTATTATATAGTTTTTTACTTAATATTACTTAACTCTTAGTTTCTCTCTTTTATAACTCTTTTCTTTTAATATCTCTCTTTTTTATCTCTTAATTATTTAATTATAAGTAATTAAGTTTATTATATTTATAAGAACCTTTTAAACGTTATTTTAATTATCTTAAAGATAATTCTTAAAGATAAATTTATATTCTTTATTATTATTAAAATCTAATAAGATTATAATAATAAGCCTTAAGCTAATTCTCTTATTATTTATTAGGTACTTTACTTTTCTTTATTTAATTAAGGTTTCTTTTAAGTATATATTAATCTTCTTTAACTTAAACACGCCTTTTACTTTTAGGTTTATAATAAGTATAACCTTAAATAAGGTAATACTTTTATATATACTAAAATAATTATTTATATAAAGCCTTTAAAGAGTACTCCCTTAAATAAAGCTAATTATTAGGGTAAAATAAGACTCTTTAATTATTTCTATTAGTTTATTTTTAGTAAACTTAAAGATAATAATCTTTTATACTAAAAAACACTCTACTATTAGCCTTATAATATAGTTTTTATTCCCGTTAAAATAGCTTATTTAAACGGTTAATTTCTCTTAATTATAATCGATTATCTTAAGTGTATTTATACTTTACTTATTTTATTATATAAAAGATTAAATTATATTTTATACTTTAATTACTTTAACTTCTTTAAGAAAATTATTATTATATTTAAAGAATACGTTATAACTTCTTTTTATAATTATATATTCTTTAAGATATATTTATATAAGTCTTATAATAATTACGTTTAAAATAGCTCTTATATTACTTTCTATAAATAATATTTATACCTAGCTTATAAGCCTTATAATTTTAACTATAATTTCTTATTTAAGCCTTTTCTTAGAAAGAATTACTTATCTTTAATTATTAAGATACGTATTAATTTAAATATCTCTTCTTATATTACTTTAAAGAACGCTTTACGTATTATAATTAATTACCCTTATTCTTATAATAATAAGAGACTTATTAAAGCTATTACTTATAAGGTAATTAAGAAACTTAATAAAAAGATAAAAAAGAACGTTAAATTTAAGATATAAGTAAAATAAGCTATATTTTACTAATACTTTAACTTTACTTTATATAATTAATTAATTTATATTTTATTTTATTAACTTTTATCTCTCTTTTAAGTGCTTATATTATCTTTTCTTAATATTAATACCTTTTACTTCTTTTAGCTTACTTAATTTACTTTATAATACCTCTTATTAGTTATAATTTATAGGAGATTTAAGTAATATTAGGCTTTTTAATAAGAAGTTTTATCTTAAAGTAATAAGACTTATTTACTTCTCTCTTTATAATTAATATAATAAATTAATTTAATTATTACCTCTTTAACTTATAATTATTCTTATAATATACTAAACTATTTAATCTCTTTATACCTTTAATTATCTTAGCTTTAAGTACTTATAATTAAGGTTAATTATTAAACGGTTAAGTCTATTAATAATTAATACTATTAATTATAAATAATAATAAAATAGCTTTTATCTTTAAGTTAAAACCTAATACTCTTAAGTCTTATTTAATTATAAAGAATTAAAACCACTTATATTAAAGTTATACTTATATAAGTCTTATATAATAATTATATAATTTTTAAAGTAAAATTATATATTTCTTATTAAACTTTTATAATTTTTAATATTAATTTATATAAGTTAAAATAAAGGTAAATTCTTAAATTTTTAAGTTATTTTAATAGTTCTTTTATTAGCTTACTTATATCTAATATAAGTATTATCTTTTATCTCTTATTTTAAGCGTTTATTTCTTCTTTAATTAATATTTCCTTACTTTTTAAGAGTACTTAAATATTATTAATATATTTATTAATCTTTCTCTTTTTAGCTCTTATCTTTTACTTTAATTATAACCTTTTTCTTAAGATAAAACGGTTAAGAATAATAGTTTTATCTTTAAAATAAGTATTCTTAGCTTTAATTAATTAATATATTTATTAAGATAAACTTATCTCTTTTCTTAGCTATAATAAAGGGTAATTTAATCTTAAGGTATTATTATAAGTATTATTTAAGTGAAAGCGTAACTTTTATCTTCTTATTTTTAAGCTTCTTTACTTAAATTTTTAATTAAATTAACCTTATCTTTAATCTTAATTATTTAATTACTTATATTATAAATAAACTAGCTTAAGTAAAGTCTCTTAATCTTTTTATTACTCTTTATAGTATTTAAGTTTATCTCTTTTTATTTCTTTAATAGCTAATTATTTACTATAAAGAACTATTAATTATTCTTATTAAACGTAAACTTCTTTAAATAATCGCTTAAAATTATTTTACTTAATATAACTTTATCTAGTATTTTAATTTAATAAGCTCTTAAAATAATAGTATAATTAATAATTTTAAATAGGTTATTCTATCTTATAATAAGCTTTTCAATTATAAATATATTAATACTCCTTTAAACGTTATAAATAAGTATAAGGTTATTTAAATTTAATTAATTTTTATCTCTTTTAATTAATCTAGCTTATAAGTAATTAGTTTATTTAGCTAGTTTTCTCTTAAACTTATATACTTTTTCTTTAGCTTTTATAATATCTTTTACTTTTTATTATAATAAGCGTACCCTTACTTTAAAGAGATCTTATTTTAATTTTATTTTATTTTATTTAATTAACCTTTAAGTAAGAAACTTAACTTTTAAAGGTAATATAAGCTTTTATTTATAAATAAAATAAAACGTAGATTTTCTATAAAATACTTAAATAATTATCTTATTTACTAGTAATACTCTTATTAAATACTAGTATTATTTCTTAGCTAATTCTTTTATCTTAAATATAATTAAAGCTAAAGATTAATACCTAGCTTTTATAATTATATTAGCTTTTAAGTTATATTTAAATATTTAAATTCTATAAGCCTTAATATTCTTAAAGGTCTCCCTTAAATTATCTTATATTTTTAAGCTATTATTATAAATAATATACTTATAAACTTTAAATTTAATAAGTATTTTATTTAAAAACTTTCTTATTATTAATATATTTACTTTATAAATTAATTTTACTTTAATTTAACTAATAAGATTATACTTAGCTTTAAGTAAATAATTAAAGCTATAATTAAATAATAAATATTAAGTATTAATATATATTTTACTTATAGGGTTCTTAGAGGCTATTAGTATTAATATCTCTTATAGTTATTATAGTATAAATTACTAGTAAGTCTTATAATACGTTATTATTTCTTTAATTATATTTTATATTATTCGCTACTAATACTATTACTTAATTACTTAATAGACTATTTTAATACCTTTATAACCAGACCTCTAAATGTATTGTATTTTTTGTAGTTTTTACTATACTATATTGTATTGTATTGTACTGTAATATATTACAATACATTACAGGATACGAATACCTATAAATGTATTATAAGGCTATAAAATATCTAATATTATAAATAAATGCTTACATAAGCATATTATATATTAAAATAAAGCTAAAATCACGTGATTTTGGATCTTTAAAAATTAACCTTAAAATGTGGATATTAAGCGAGATATTAAGCTTTAAAGTTATGTCTTAAAATAAAAAGTAAGTAAAGCGGGGCGAATTTTCAATTGCTTATAGCTTTTTGAGATAATAACTTATAGTAATAAAAAGTAGGGCATTTTACCGAGCTAATTTAGCTCTTTTTAATAATGTAAAATTGTCCCTTATAACCCTTATATCTAGCCTTATAATTCTAAGTTAAAAAAATAAGGGTCTTTTTTACTTATAATACATTTATAGGTATTTTAGTAATGTAATGTAATGTATTTAAATACAATACACGAAAATACAATACAATACAAAATATAATACACAATACACTTGTATTTACTATATTCGTAAGAGCTCTGTTTATAACTTATAGTTTTATAAATCTTTTTAATTATTAATTACTAGTAGTTTAATTTCTTAATTACTAATACTAGTTCTTTTATTATTTTAATTAATCTCTTTTAAAGCTAATTATTTTCTATAAAGAATTACTTAGCTCTTATTCTTAGCTTCTTATATTTATTATTCTTAAAATTAATTAATCTTTTTAAGGTTAAGAGAAATTTTATAATTTAAAGGTACTCTAATAAGTAATCTTTATACTTCTTTAACTTAAATACTTATACGTTTAAATAAAGGTTAATAAAATCCTTTATATTTTCTTTAACTTCTTAATCTATTTAATCTAATAGGTTAGGCTCTTTTCTTAAGAGTTTATTCGCGATTCTATTAGTAGCTTTAAAGATATATTTAGCTATAAAATTAAATAATAAAATATAATTAATTTATTTAATAACTAGTAAGCTTAATATATTATTAATTACTCTATTAATTTAATAAACTAGAACTTAAAAGTTAATCTTAAATACTATATAATATATTTTAAGCCTTCTTAAAGTATAAATAATAGCCTTATACTTTTATTTTATAGTATTATACTTCTTGTTAGATTTTATTTACGTTTTACTTTTATATCTTATTAAATAACGTTTCCCTTTAATAATTTATAGTAAAGCGTATTCTTATTTTATATTACTAGTATTAACTATTAATATAATCTCTTTATAGCTCTTTAAAAGATTAAGTGTTATAAGAATAAAAGCTTTTATTATTATATCTTTTAAGGTTTTTATTATTATTTATTAAGCTTTATCTTATTTTTATTTTATATTCTCTCTTAATAGTTTAATAATTAAGCTTATTATTTAAGTATATCTCTTAATTTATACTTTATAATAGTTTATTAACTCTTAAAAGAACCTTATATTCTTTTAATCTTTACACGTTTTTTATTTTAAAATCTTAAGTATTCTCGCTTTAATAAGCTTTTATTTATACGTCTTATAAATAAATTCTATTATAATAGCTATTTAATAATAGAACTTTAATTTTAATATTAATATAATATAACCTATTAACTTAAAGTTTATAAGCACTTTATTAATATTAATTAAATATTCTAACACGAATTTTCTTACTTTTAATAGTATCTCTTTATTATTATAAGTAATAATAGGTTCTCTTATAATTATATTATTTATAAAAGAGACGTATATATTTAATATAAGGTTATATAAAATTCTTCTTATAATTCTTAGAAATTAAGCTAGTAAGTTTATAGCTTCTTGTAATAATATATATAATTATAATAAATTTATTAACGTAAAGATTATAATTATATCTTTACTTACTTTTATAAGAGTTATTTAATTATAGCTTAAAAGTAAGTTTATAATAAAGGGAATCTTATATATATTAAATCTTTTATTAAATTTATTCGCTTTTAATAAGATATAAGTATCTTATATTATAATCTTATTATAATTAATTATTCAGAGAATAAAGTGCACTTTTTTATTCTTTTTTTTACTAAAAAGTAAGAGTTTTAATATAACTTATAGCTTTCTTTTAAATATCTATACTTTATTTTTTTCTTTAATAATTTAATTAATTTAACTTAAAGTTTTAATAATATAAAAATTAATTTTACTTTTTATACTTTATATTTAATTACCTTAATAATTTAAGAGAGCGTAATAATAGAATTTACTTTATTATAATAAAATAAGTTTTACGTAAGAGTTAATTTATAGTTTTTAAGAATAATCTTGAAAAATATAAGCTTTCTTTAATTATAAGAAGTTCTTAACCTCTTTAAGCACTTAATTAAATATCTTTTAGCTTACTTTAAATTTCTTTAATTATTTAAAGAACCTTTTTATAATATATTTTAAGTACTTCTTATCTTTTTTAACCTAATCTTTAACTTATTTTTATTTTTTAGTTTTTTAATTATAATTACCTTTTAAGGTTAACTTATTTAATAGAATACTATCTTTTAATTATACTTTATTAGCTTTTCTTTTATATATAATATTTACTTGAAGATTAATTACTTATACCTTTTAAAGCTTCTTTATTATTACCTTTATTTACTTACTTTATTCTTAATATACTTTTTTAATTATTAAAGCTAATATTTTCTTTTCTTTATTAATAAATAAAGAAATAAACTCTTCTTTAAGTTCTTCTCTTAATAGCTTATAGAATTTATTATAAGTATTAACTTCTTTATTAAAGATTAAAGACACGTAAATAGCTCTCTCTTCTCTTTTCTTTAATATCTTCTTTAATATTATTATATTATTTCTTTTACTATAAATTTTTACCTTCTTAATCTTTTTAATTAAGTTATTAATTAAAATTTTAATAATATTAGGTTTATAATTATAATAATTAAGCTATATATTTACGTATATAAAACTATAAAATACGTTTAATAGTTTAACCTTACTTTTATAAAGTCTTAAATTTAAGAATAAGTTTACCTTATTATTTATAATTTATATAATAGTATTAATTACTTATAAATTAATTAATATAAACCCTTTTCGTATATTTTAGGTTTATTTTAACTATTAAAGGCCTAATAAGTTAACTTATCTTTAATACGTTTAGCTATTATTAGGTTTATTTTAACTTATATTATAGCTATTTAATTATTATTTAGCACTTATTTTAACGTGTTTAGCTTACTTAAATTAAATAAAGCTAGCGTTTTACTATATATTTCCTATATTTAATATAATATATATAACGTTTAATTATATTTAACCTTATTTAATATCTTAATACTAGATAAATAATAGTCTTTTACTTACGTGTTCTTTTACCTTTTTAACGTCTTTTAATTATTAAAATTAAATAGTTTAAAAAATTTTAATATTTTTATTATAAGTAAGTAAGTTTTTAGCTATATTTTACTAGCTATATTTAATACTTTTTATATAATTAATTCTACTACTTAAAATATAATATATATAGTATTAAATTTATACTAAATAAGTAACTTTTTACGCTCTTTATTATAATTAAATAATACTTAGGTAAGTCTTATAAATAATATACCTAAAATTAATAGAATATAAATAATATTTAACGTAATATATAAACGAATTAAAGTCTATATATTTTTAAGGTAAAGGTAAGTCTTTACCTTCTTATATATATATATAGTTTTATTAAAGAATAAGGTTATAAATATATTTTTTATAAGCGTATATATTTATAAATTTACTTAAAGAGTAAACTTTATAATAATAATATTTCCTTATAAGCTATTATTTACTAAGATACGTATAAAAGGTGCTCTCTTATAATTAAGTTATACCTATAAGTATAATAACTCTTACGTATACTTAAAAATCTCTTTAAGCTATAAAATTAAGTTTACTTAAAAGTTAATTTAATAATTAATTAATTTAAGTATATCTTAAAGCCTTTTTATAAGTAATACTTAAAGTTTTACGTTTATACTTATTAAAGGTATATTATTTCCTTTATTTAAGATTCTTATTACATTTTAATTATTTTTAATATAATTCTTTATAATTAATATTATATTAAATATTAAAATCACTTAATTTAATCTTAAAGTATTTTTATTTATAATTTAATAGATTTTTTTAAAAGAGTTATTAATTTTCTATTATATTACTTAATATTATTAATACTATTAATATAATTATTAATTGTATTTCTTATTAAAGTTATAAGGCTTAAAAGCAGCTAATATAAGTCTCTTAATAAAATATTAATCTTTTTAAAGAGTATTTCTTCGTAAAATTATATTATAATTCTCTTAATTAAACGGTTTCCCTTTAATTATATTATTTACACTTACCTATTAGCCTTATCTTTAATAAGTTTAATTATTTTTAGCTTAGCTTTATTATTTTAAGCTATAACTTTACTCTTTTTATTTCTATTCTTAGTATTATTTTAGTTATCTTTAAGCTTTACTTACTTATACGCGTTTACGTTTATTAAAAGGTTAACTTTAAATTTAAAATTATAACTTTAAGCGCTTTTTATTATATATATTTTAAATATTATAATTACTATAATAAATAAGGGTTTAATTAAAGGTAAATTATAAGAATTACTCTTTTTTAATACTTACTTAAATATATTAATTTACTTTAACTTCTTTTATAGTATTTTAATCTCTTTTTATAACGTATTTTATTTCTTTAATAAGATATCTTTAAAGTATTTCACTTAATTTAAGTATATATAAACGTACGTATTTAAAAATAATTTAACTTAAAGTATAATAAGCCTTTTTACGTAGCTTTTAATAATAAGAAACTAAAATAAAAGTTATAATAATATAATATATTCTTATACTTTAATATTAATTATAAGAATACGTGTATTTACGTTATATTAGGTAAAGCTAAGCATTTAATTATACTTTAAGTAAAGGTATTTCTTAAAGAAATATTTTATATTATTATAATAATATTAAATCTTTTAACGTTCTTTTATATAAATATAATTAATTTTAAAGTAATTATTAGCGCTATTATTACTTAATTCTTTATTCTTAAATTAAATATAATTAAATTAAATTAATTTTTAATTACTTTAATTAAGCTTATTACTTTCTTAAAGTAAGTTCTTTTAATACTACTTAAGTTATTCTTTTAGGTTAATTTATCTTTTAGCTTACTTAATTAACGTGATTTTTATCTCTTTAAGTTACTTTATAATTTTATTTATTTAATTAAAAGAAGAATTAATAATAAAGCTAAATTCTTTACTCTCTCTTTAATTCCTATTTACTTCTTTAATTATAGATTTATTTTAATATAAGCTTTACTTCTTATAATTATTTAAGTTACTCTTAAGAATACCTCTTATTATTTTATAAATAGTCTTTAAGGTATACTTTTAATCTTAAAGTAAATACCTTAATTCTAGTATAATTAAATTATAATTTATAAGTTTAAGCTTAACTTATACGTGCTTATTTAACTTACTTTAAAGTATAATATACTTATTTAAGATAATCTTACTTTATAAATACTCTTTTTTATCTATAAAGCTTATAATTAAATAATTAAATAAGGCTTTATATAAGATATTTAATTAAGAGATAAATTTTATTTACGTAAAAGGTTTAGCTTTACTTTATAAGCTTTAATAAAGGTATAGCTAATAAAAAGTCTTAAAAATCTCTCTTAAATACTAGGTATTAAAACTTTTTAACTTATTTATTATAGTCTTTATTTAATCTTAATTAATTATATTATATTATAAGAGAAGTTTCTTCTTAGCTTTATTTTAATTACTAGTAATTATAAGAGTTTTAACGCGTATTCTTTTAAGAGAAGTAATATTACGTTTTAATATCTTTATTTACTTCTCCTTTAAAATAGCTAAAGTAATTATCTTCTTCTTAAATTTCTTTAAGAAGTTAAAGATATTTTCCTTATTAAAGAGTTTAACTTTAAAGGCTTTTTAAAATATAATTAAAATTTCTTATTTACTTAAAGTTTCTTTAAGATATTTAATAAATCTCTTAAAGTTAAAGCTTATATTAATAAATAAAATAAGGTTTTATTAGCTTATAACTTTAAATAAGTTTCTATTATAAGTTATAATAAAATTAATTAATCTTAAAACGTTTAACTTTTTTATTATAAGCTTTTCTTTCTTTAAGTTAAATTCTTAAAGAGAGTATTATTAATAAGAATATAAGTTTTTCTTAATAACCAGACCTCTAAATGTATTGTATGTTTTGTATTTTCTACTATACTATATTGTATTGTATTGTATTATAATATAATACAATATAATACATAAATGAAATACCTATAAATGTATTATTAGAATATTTAATAATAAATTTTAAAAAATATATAATAATAAAAGATTTTTTTCTCATTATAATAATATAAAAATTATACTTAAAAGTCTACGTATTAATGAAATATTTCACTTTAAAAATGAAATAAATATAAAATATTATATAACTTTTCATATAAAATAAATTAAAGAATAAGGTTTTCTTTAAGCTTATAAGGACATTATATTATATAAATTAAGTAAATATTTTTTAAATAATTTTTTTTACTTATATTATATATAAAAAACTAAAAAATATATAATATATATTAATTATTTTAAAAATATTATTAAATAATAAATAAAAATATATATATAGTATAAGATACTTTTATAATAATATATCCTTAAAAATATATATTCTTTTTATTTTTCCTTTATTTATTATAAATTTAAATTATTTATTATATTTTATATTTTAAATATTTTTATTAATATAATATAAATTATATATAAATTATATATTATAAAATTCTTTAGCTTTTTTATATTTATTCATATATTTTATAATTATAAAATACTTATATATACTTATATATATTATAATATATATATATACATATATTAAAAATAAATTCTATGACTTTTATTATACTATATATTTAATCTATTATAACTCTATGAAAAAAACGAATTTTATTATAAAATTAATATCATTTAAAAGCTTATAATCTCAGCTATTTAAAAATAATATTTGTATTTATTTTTAATTAATAATTATAGAGATATTATATGCGATATTTAATAGCGTAAAGAAAGTAGAGTATTTAAGTTACCCCGCGTAACCCCGCTTTAGTAAAAACGCCACATTATATAAACTAGAATATCTCTACTAATAATAGACTAAAATAGATAAAAATAGAACTAATTAATAGCTCTTAAAAACCTTTATCTTTATATATTAGGTGTATCTTTATAAGTCTAATATTACGAAAGTTATATTAACTTAAAGTTTAAAAATATAAATACTTCTTGTAGTATATATATATATGTTTTAGGTGAAGAAACGCCTTAACGTAACACAACAAAAAGCCCTTTATACATTATAATTACACCGGTATATTCTACTGTTTCATAATAGTTGTATTTTATCTTATAAATTTTTCACTGGTTTCTATACGAATATACACGTTTTAGGGGTAAGTTAGGCATTAAAAAAATGCCTGAAATTCAAGGTTTTCATGACATCTTTCATTATATCTAAACTCTATATATTAACTGTGTTATCCCTCTTTAAAGTTTAGAATTCTCTTTTTTTATACTAACACTTTAACACCTATAACTCAACTAATATCTTACTTTTAATAAAACTTTTTTTTTCACTAAATAACCCTATTTTTAGGGTATATAGTAACTATTTCTTTTACCTTAAAACCCTATCTTATTTATCATTAAAAATGGCTGAAAATCCCTTTAATTCTAAACCCAATTTATCTACGAATAATAACTCTACTACGAGTCTTCTAACGCTAAATTGATATTAAAATAACCCTGAAAATGATAAGAGCTATTAATTTAGTTTAAAATCATATATCTTTTAACATAATCTCTCTGATTTTCGATTATCAGAGATTAATTTTAATAAAGAAAGATTAATTCATTGTTTTTACACTTAATAAGACTGTTTATTTACTTTTTATAGTAAAGCAAAGCGTTTTTAGTCTTCTAATAGTATTACACACTATAAAAAAAAACATCCTTCTATTATAACCTTAAAAAACGAAGAAAATTCTAAATTAACGTGTAAGTTATTATCTTTAAACTATTCTTTTAACATATTAATATAATATTATAATACTTTAAAGATATTAATTACTAATTTATTAATATATAGTACCTATTATTACGGAATCACCTTTATTATCCGAAATATCAGCTTAATCTAGTATATCTAGCAGTAAAAGAGGCAATAAAAGACCTAGAAATAATACTATTATTAGTGAATTTTCTAAGGATACTGCTCTTATACTAGCTATTGAGTTTATGCTTTAAAATAACCTATCTTTTACTACTATTACTAGTAAAAGCTTTAAAAAGCTAATAAGCTATTATAATAAGTAAGTTTATAATATTATATTATATATTTAATAATATTAACTTATTTTAGTTAAGATACGAGCTTTTTTCACTATTAAAATATACTTTCTTATATAGATATTTTATATTTAAAAATGAAGAAGAATATAATTAATATAATTTAAAATCAAGTTAATAAATTAGGTTATATATTTATTTAACTTAATATTTGGACTTCTATTAATTCTAAATCTTATTTAGGAGTTATAGCTAACTAGCTAAACTCTGAATTTAATATAGAATACTATTTAATTAGTTAGTTTATTATTTTATTATATAATATTATATTATTATTTAACTTTTTAAACTAATTATATTTAGGATTTAAATATTTACCTAATACTCACACTAAAAGTTCTATTAATCTTTATTTTAATTAATTATTATTAGAATATAATATAAAACCAGAAAAAATATTAAGGTAAGTTAGTTATAAGGTTATTTTATGATATTTTATTAACTTATTTTAAATTATAGTTTTACTAGAGATAATAGCTCTAATAATAACACTTTTCTTACCTCTTTTTTAAACTTTTATACGGAAAAAAACCTAAAACCTTTTAACATTTATTATACGGCTCATATTTTAAATATTATTGCTAAAGATATTATATTTACGTTTATTACCGAATTAATAACATCCGAAAATATCAAAAAATACAAAAATAGCGAGCTTTTATACTTTTTAATAGAAGAATTTAACTAATTATCTTCTGAAAAATAAAAACAATTTTCTAATTTACTTCCAGGTATTTTAAGTTTTTTTTTATTATATTTATATATATTTTAAGCTAATTATTATATAGGAATTATTGGAAAAGTTAAAAAAATAGCGATTCTTCTTAAAAATAACTAATAACTTTATTCTTAATGGATTAAAGCTTTAAAAGAAGCTAAATTTAAGGGCTTTATAGCTAAAAATAATAATATTATAAAAATACTATTAGGTAAGTTATATAATATATTTAATAGCTTTTATTTCTATTATTAAGACCTTAAAAATCTATTTAAAACTATTAATAATTATTACTAACTATTTTTACTTAACTTAGTAAACGTAATAAGATAGAATTTAACTTTTAAAATAATAAATACAACTATTATGCTTAAAAAAGCTATTATATTATTATAAAACGTTACAAATATAGTAGCTTTTAAAGATGTTAATCTAATAACGTAAGAATAGCTTAATTTAGAGACTTTATTAAGCATTTTAAAGGTTTTTAATAAGCCTATAAAGAAATTATAAAGCTAGGCTTATAATACTATAAGCTTAGTATCTTTTTATATCTTTAAGATATACTTTCTTCTTAAAAATATATTAAAAGATTAAGAAAGTTAGCTTAAAAACGTAAGTTTCTTATATTTTTAAACTTCTTATATTAAAATAATTTAAATAATAACTATTTTAACTTATTTATAGAAAAACACTTATAATTCGTTAGCTAGAGCTTTTATTTTAGCTTTAAATACAGGTTTAAAGAAACTAAATTACTATTTTCCAAAAAATATTAATAGTAATTATAGTTTTTAGAAGCCTTATTTATTTACTACTATATTAGACCCTAGATTTAATATTAAAACGGTTAAAACTCGATTTAATATAAATTCAACTACTTTACATTTATTATTAAATGATTTAAAAACAGAATATTAAGAGTAAGTATAAATAATTATTAAAAATAACCTTTTTTTAATATCTTATAACTAATTATATCTTAGAACATATAAATTATATATAAAAGACCCTAAAAATAAGCTTATTCTAAATATAAAAATAAAAGAAGATTCTTCTTCTAGTTTTAATTTAAATAATAATCGAGTAATAATTAATTTATAATAACCAGCTAGGAAATTAACATCTTATAAAGATTTTAGGCCTAAATTAAAGCCTAGTTTATTTAATAACTTATTTGCTAAGCAAAAAAATAAAGCTATTAAAGAAACTAGAAAAAACGAGATTTCTAGTTATTATAAGCTTAATTTAAAAGATAATAAGGTATTTTTAACTTTTATTATAATAACCTTAACTTTATAAGCTTAATTATATAAAAAAAAATACTAACTTTTAATAGGAAGATATATTTATTTAATAGGCTAATTCTATTAAATCTTTTCCGATTCTTTTAATAATAGCACGAAAATATTTAGCTATTCTAGCTACTTAAGGAGCTATAAAAGGGAATTTTAACTAAGAAGTTAACGTAATTAATAAGCGAAAAACCTCTTTAATACATTCTAATATTTAAAAAATTTTATTATTAAAGAACTAGGCTAAAAATAAGGAAAAATAAGTTAAAATAAAGAAATACTATAATTTATTCTCTTATTTTAGCTTAGATTTAAGAAAATCTAAATTAAATGAAAATTTAGCTTTTTCTAGTAGTAATAAAGCTATTTTTAAAGCTAAATATATATATAGTACTAAAAATAGGGAAGAAGAGGAAGATAGTAATATTTATAATGTATAATAGTTTTTTATTAGTATAAAATAAAGCTTTTAATGTTTTTTTTAAAATTTATAATAATAAGAAGAACTTTAGCTTTATAAAGATATTTATATTAATATTATAAGTTATATATTTAAAAAGTTACTTACATTTATACTTTTTTAAATTTAACATTTACTCTTAAGTCTTTTTATAGTATATTTTTAAATATATTATTAAGAATTAATTATATAAAAAATAGTATTATATTAATATAATTTTAAGGTTTATAATAATATATTATTTACTATTATATTTTTAATAATTATTCAAATATTAAATAATAAAGCTTAAAAGTTTAAGTTTAATACTATATAAATTAAGAAAAAAGGACTTAAAAATAATAATAATTAAGCAATATAATTAATTAACGCGTTAATAGTTTTGAAGTATTCAATTTTATAAAATTTATATATTTAAAGTTTAAACTTTATATTTTAAATTTTTAATAATATATTTTAAATAATAAAAATATAAATAACTCTCTTATTATATAACTTATAATAATATAAATTAATGCATTTTAAAGGACTAAAATAGCTCTATTTAACTATATAAAAATATTTCTTATAAGCCTTATAATTAGCCTTATATATATAAGTAAAAAATTTACTAGCGTTTTTCCCTAATAATACATTTATAGGTATTTTAAGAATGTAATATATTGTATTTAAATATAATACACGAAAATATAATACAATATAAAATATAATACACAATATACTTGTATTTACTATATTTGTAAGAGCTCTAAAAATAGTTATTATTTTAATATAAAAAGTTTAAAAATATAAAAAACTTACGTTTTTAAGTTAACTTTCTTAATCTTTTAATATATTTTTAAGAAGAAAGTATATTTTAAAGATATAAAAAGATATTACGCTTATAATATTATAAGCCTAGCTTTATAATTTCTTTATAGGCTTATTAAAAACCTCTAAAATACTTAATAAAGTCTTTAAATTAAGCTATTCTTACGTTATTAAATTAGTATCTTTAAAAGCTACTATATTTATAACGTTTTATAATAATATAATAGCTTTTTTAAGTATAATAATCGTATTTATTATTCTAAAAGTTAAATTCCATTTTATTACGTTTATTAAGTTATGTAAAAATAATTAATAATAATTATTAATAGTTTTAAATGGATTTTTAAGGTTTTAATAGAAATAAAAGCTATTAAATATATTATATAACTTACCTAATAGTATTTTTATAATATTATTTTTTTTAGCTATAAAGCCCTTAAATTTAGCTTCTTTTAAAGCTTTAATCTATTAAGAATAAAGTTATTAGTTATTTTTAAGAAGAATTACTAATTTTAAACTTTTTTAATAATTTCTATATAATAATTAGCTTAAAATATATATAAATATAATGAAAAAAAACTTAAAATACCTAGAAGTAAATTAGAAAATTATTTTTATTTTTTAAAAGATAATTAGTTAAATTCTTTTATTAAAAAGTATAAAAGCTCGCTATTTTTATATTTTTTAATATTTTTAAATATTATTAATTTAATAATAAATGTAAATATAATATCTTTAATAATAATATTTAAAATATAAGCTATATAACGAATATTAAAAGGTTTTAGGTTTTTTTTCGTATAAAAGTTTAAAAAAGAGGTAAGAAAAGTATTATTATTAGAGCTATTATCTCTAGTAAAACTATAATTTAAAATAAGTTAATAAAATATCATAAAATATTATAAAATAACCTTATAATTAACTTACCTTAATATTTTTTTTGGTTTTATATTATATTCTAGTAATAATTAATTAAAATAAAGATTAATAGAACTTTTAATGTAAGTATTAGGTAAATATTTAAATCCTAAATATAATTAATTTAAAAAGTTAAATAATAATATAATATATAATAAAAATAATAAACTAACTAATTAAATAATATTCTAAATTAAATTTAAAGTTTAATTAATTAGCTATAACTCTTAAATAAGATTTAGAATTAATAGAAGTTTAAATATTAAGTTAAATAAATATATAACCTAATTTATTAACTTAATTTTAAATTATATTAATTATATTCTTCTTTATTTTTAAATTTAAAATATCTATATAAGAAAGTATATTTTAATAGTAAATAAAGCTCGTATCTTAACTAAAATAAGTTAATATTATTAAATATATAATATTATATTATTAAATACATAATATTATATTATTAAATATATAATATTATATTATTAAATATATAATATTATATCATTAAATATATAATATTATATTATTAAATATATAATATAATATTATAAACTTACTTATTAATTTAGACCTCTAAATGTATTGTATTTTTTGTATTTTTTACTATACTATATTGTAATGTATTATATTATAATATATTACAATACATTACAAGATAAGAATACCTATAAATGTATTATAAGGCTATAAAATATCTAATAGTAGAAATAAATGCTTACATAAGCATATTATATATTAAAATAAAGCTAAAAATCACGTGATTTTAAATCTTTAAAAATTAACCTTAAAATGTGGATATTAAGCGAGATATTAAGCTTTAAAGTTATATCTTAAAATTAAAAGTAAGTAAAGTGGGGCGAACTTTCAATTGCTTATAACTTTTTGATATGATAACGTATAATAGCAAAAAGTGGGTCATTCTAAAGAGCTAATTTAGCTCTTTAAAATAATATAAAATTTACCCTTATAACCCTTATAATTAGCCTTATAATCCTAAGTTAAAAAAACAAGGGTCTTTTTTACTTAAAATACATTTATAAGTATTTTCGTAATGTAATGTAATGTATTTAAATACAATACACGAAAATACAATACAATACAAAATACAATACATAATACACTTGTATTTACTATATTCGTAAGAGCTCTGCTTATTATAATAGCTTATTAGCTTTTTAAAGCTTTTACTAGTAATAGTAGTAAAAGATAGGTTATTTTAAACCATAAACTTAATAGCTAGTATAAGAGTAGTATCCTTAGAAAATTCACTAATAATAGTATTATTTCTAGGTCTTTTATTACCTCTTTTACTACTAGATATACTAAATTAAGCTAATATTTCGGATAATAAAGATAATTTCGTAATAATAGGCATTATATATTAATAAATTAATAATTAATATCTTTAAAGTATTATAATATTATATTAATATGTTAAAAGAATAGTTTAAAGATAATAACTTACACGTTAATTTAGAATTTTCTTCGTTTTTTAAGGTTATAATAGAAGAATGTTTTTTTTTATAGTATATAATACTATTAAAAGACTAAAAACGCTTTACTTTACTATAGAAAGTAAATAAATAGTCTTATTAAGTGTAAAAATAATAAATTAATCTTTCTTTATTAAAATTAATCTCTAATAATTAAAAATTAAAGAGATTATATTAAAAGATATATAATTTTAAACTAAATTAATAGCTCTTATTATTCTTAGGGTTATTTTAATATTAATTTAACGTTAAAAGACTTGTAATAGAGTTATTATTCGTAGATAAATTAGGTTTAAAATTAAAGGGATTTTCAGCTATTTTTAATAATAAATAAGATAAGGTTTTAAGGTAAAAAAATGGTTATTATATACCCTAGAAATAGGGTTATTTAGTGAAAAAAAAAGTTTTCTTAAAAGTAAGATATTAGTTAAGTTATAAGTGTTAAAGTATTAGAATAAAAAAACAGAATTTTAAACTTTAAAAAGGGATAATATAATTAATATATAAAGTTTAAATATAATAAAAGATATTATAAAAACCTTAAACTTTAGGCATTTTTTTAATACTTAACTTACTCTTAAAACGTGTATATTCGTATAGAAACTAGTGAAAAATTTATAAGATAAAATATAACTATTATAAAATAGTAGAATATATTAGTGTAATTATAATGTATAAAGGGCTTTTTATTATATTACGTTAAGGCATTTCTTTACCTAAAACATATATATATATACTATAAGAAGTATTTATATTTTTAAACTTTAATTTAATATAACTTTTATAATATTAAACTTATAAAGATATACCTAGTATATAAAGATAAAGCTTTTTAAGAGCTATTAATTAGTTTTATTTTTATTTATTTTAGTCTATTATTAGTAGAGATATTTTAGTTTATATAATATAGCGTTTTTACTAAAGCGAGATTATATAAGGTAACTTAAATACTTTACTTTCTTTATACTATTAAATATTATATATAATATCTTTATAATTATCAATTAAAAAAGAATAAAAATATTATTTTTAAATAGCTAAGATTATAAGCTTTTAAATAATATTAATCTTATAATAAAATTCGTTTTTTTTATAGAGTTATAATAGATTAAATATATAATATAATAAAAGTTATAGAATTTATTTTTGATATATATATATATATATATTATAATATATATAAGTATACATAGATATTTTATAATTATAAAATATATAAATAAATATAAAAAAAGCTAAAGAATTTTATAATATATAATTTATATATAATTTATATTATATTAATAAAAATATTTAAAATATAAAATATAATAAATAATTTAAATTAATGATAAATAAAGGAAAAATAAAAAAAAATATATTATTAAGAATATATTATTATAAAATTATCTTATATTATATATATATTTTTATTTATTATTTAATAATATTTTTAAAATAATTAATATATATTATATATTTTTTAGTTTTTTATATATAATATAAGTAAAAAAAATTATTTAAAAAATATTTACTTAATTTATATAATATAACGTCTTTATAAAGCTTAAAAAAAACCTCATTCTTTAATTTATTTTATATAAAAAGTTATATAATATTTTATATTTATTTTATTTTTAAAGTAAAATATTTTATTAATACGTAAACTTTTAAGTATAATTTTTATATTCTTATAATAAGAAAAAAATCTATTATTATTATATATTTTTTAAAACTTATTATTAAATATTTTAATAATACATTTATAGGTATTTTATTTATATATTATATTATATTATATTATAATATAATATAATATAATATAGTATAGTAAAAAATACAAAAAATACAATACATTTAGAGGTCTGCTTATAATAAGCTATAACTTATAATACGTGTAATTAAAATTAGTAGTATATTAAAAGCATTTAACTACTTTATTTAAATTAATTTACTACTTATTTAAAGACCTTATTATTCTTAAGAAGTAAGTTATAGGAATTAGAAAGTAACTAGATTGTAATACCGCGTATAAAGTTACAGGTGTGTATGTGTATCGCGTTTAAACCTCTAAATGTATTGTATTTTTTATAGTTTTTACTATACTATATTATATTGTATTATATTATAATATATTATAATACATTATAAGATAAGAATACCTATAAATGTATTATAAGGCTATAAAATATCTAATATTATAAATAAATGCTTATATAAGCATATTATATATTAAAATAAAGCTAAACTTCACGTGATCTTAGATCTTTAAAAATTAACCTTAAAATGTGAATATTAAGCGAGATATCAAGCTTTAAAGTTATGTCTTAAAATAAAAAGTAAGTAAAGCGGGGCGAATTTTTAATTGCTTATAACTTTTGAATATAATAACTTATAATCGTAAAAAGTAAAGCATTTTAAAGAGCTAATTTAGCTCTTTTTAATAATATAAAATTTTCTCTTATAACCCTTATAATTAGCCTTATAATCCTAAGTTAAAAAAACAAGGGTCTTTTTTACTTATAATATATTTATAGGTATTTTAGTAATGTAATATAATGTATTTAAATATAATACACGAAAATACAATATAATATAAAATACAATACACAATACACTTGTATTTACTATATTTGTAAGAGCTCTAGTCGCGTTTAGGCCAATAAAATATGTAGCTTTAGTCTGCGGTAGAAGATATTCCCCGACTAAGAAGTATACACTAATACATTATAGTATATTTTAGTATAGAGCTAATAGCTATATAGGTACTACGTTAAGTCCTTAATCCTAGATTTTTTTTTTCCGTGATAACTAGAGTATTAGAAGTAGTGTAGTTTTATAGTTTTATAGTTTTTATAGTTTTAAATATAAAAGTTTATATTAAATCTAATAAAATACTTATAGAGTTATAAGTTTTACGAATAAGTAGTATAAATTCTATATTATAAGCTAATAATAAAAAAGTGGGTCCTTATATAGTATTATAAGCTTAAAACTTAAAAAACTACATTTTATAGTTTTTATAGTATAATATAGTATAGTGTGTTTTTAGAAAATTATATAATCTAGTTTTTAAGCTTATAATAAGCTAAAAGGACCCACTTTTTTATGTAATCTAATTGGTTATAATATTAGCTAATTTATGTATTTATTATAATAATTCAAGTATTTTATTAGATTTATTATTAATCATTTAAGCTTTTTGAAAATTGAAAATGTAGTTTTCTTGTTAATGCTCTAGTGACAAGTTGACAACTAGAGCTATAGAAGTAGTGTAGTTTTATAGTTTTATAGTTTTTGTAGTTTCTAGTATAATAAATAATATTAAATCTAATAAAATACTTATAAAAATGTAAGTTTTATAAATAACTAGTATTAATTTTATATTATAAGCTAATATAGAAAGTGGTTCCTTATATAAGCTTATAAGCCTAGAACTTAAAAAACTATATAATATAGTTTTTATAGTATAGTATAATATAGTAAATTTTTTTTAAAAAATTACATAATCTAGTTTTTTAGCTTATAATAAGCTGGAAGAACCCACGTTTTTATATAAGCTAATTAGTTATAATATTAGTTAATTTATATATTTATTATTATAATTCAAGTATTTTATTAGATTTATTATTAAATATTTAAGCTTTTTTAAAAATTAAAAATATAGTTTTCTTATTATTACTCTAGAAATAACTCTCTACCTAGAACTAGAGCTCTTACAAATATAATAAATATAAGTGTATTATATATTATATTTTATATTATATTATATTTTCGTATATTATACTTAAATACGTTATATTATAAGACTAAAATACCTATAAATATATTTTAAGTAAAAAAGACTCTTATTTTTTAACTTAAAATTAAAAGGCTAATTATAGGGGTTATAAGAGATAGTATTATATAAATAAAAAGACCTAAATTAGCTCTTTAAGATACTTTACTGTTACGAACGACACTGCACAAGACACGGGACGGGACCGCACCAGCTAGGACAGGCATAACCTATAGGCATAAGAAGAAGGTAGGGGCACGTGACCAGCCACGTGACCTAAGAGGCGATTAAAGAGGTCAATATTTAAATATATTAACTAGGGAGGATTAAATTAACTGAACCTTAAGCTAGTTAATTAAGGTTTAAAGGGATTAATAGTTAAGCTAATTAATCTAGAATTATAATAGAGAGATAAACGAGTACTTAAGAAGAAGGTATTTCTATAGCTAAATAATTTAAATCTTTATTAATTAATTTAAGTAATAATCTTACTATTAAGAGTTATACTCTTAATAGCCTTATTATAATATTACTTAAAAGCTACTTTATAGTATTTAACTTAACTTACTTTTTAAGAAATAAACTTATTATACCTTAAAACCTAAGCTATTATTACATTTTAATTAATTTTATTTAATAAGTTACCTTAAAACTTTAAGTAATAATAACTTTTAAGATATTTACTTTAAGTGGAAAGACTATTAACCTTAAGGAGATAATAAAGTACCTTTATAATAAGATTATTAAGCTTAAGAAGTAGAATTAATAGCTTTTTAACTAATAAAATAATCTCTATGAAAAACTTAAGGTACGAGAAGAGAAACTTATAATAGTTTAAAATCTTACACTTATATTCTTTATTAATAATAATAATATGCTAAAATTCTTTAAGCTTAAATTATATAATAGTTATAAGGGTAATATAAGGAACTTTCTTATATAAGCTTAAGCTTACCTATAAGTTAACGAAAAAATCTATATAATACTTAAGTTATAGATTCTTTATATTAGTAACCTCTTAATTAGGAAAGTAATAGAGTAGTAAGAGTGTAACGACTGTTGCACGGAAGGTCCAATAGGAGTCTTCGACGTGTAACGCTAGGTTCCCAAGGGATAAACTAGGTCGTAGTTTATGTTGGCAGAGCCACTAGGGCAGTCAATCTGAGCAGTTGGGTGTTACGTTGGTAATAGGTCGTAGACCGTAACCAAGTGATCAGAGTCAAAGAGTTGTAAGCGAAGCTTAGTCAATGTAATGATCTGTGTGTTGAAAGCTAAGGAGCTAGAGTCTATCTATGAAGCGAATTTGGGGGTCCCTATATACTACGGTGTTCACCCATTGTTCACTGAAGCCCTGGTGAACTATGGTTACATGCGTGCTACTGGTTCGTCTAGAGTTCACTGAACAGTCAGTGAACTCTTCCTCATTGGCGGCCCGTCCCGACCATTAATCCGTCACCCGCTGTGCCCTGAGCCACTGGGTGGCTCATGCAACCGGCCCATCCTGCGGCCTACGCTGCAGCCTGTGACTGGGTCGTAACACGATGTCCCCTCTCCCATGGTCTTGTCCTCAAGACCCAAGCCTGGTTTCATAAATAGTCCTGTCGCCCTTTCTTCCGTTGGTCGTAAGTTCTCTGCTTCCCCGTAATGTCCTTCTTTCATCATGTCTAACCGTGTGGAAAAACCTAAGAAATCCCGTTCTACCACTAACCGCGCTGCCACCGCCGCCTTCATTCGTGAGCAGGGTTTTGAAGTGTCGCCCTGTAGTCGTTGCTTCGAAAAGAAGGGTCCTTGTTGGGTTGTGGGAAGCATCGGTCGTTGTGCGCTTTGTTATTCCCTGGGTCGTTCTTGTGACAGTTCTCGCGCTCCCATGGCGAATTGTACGTGCGGGGTTTGTCTGTCGTGACGTGTCTTTGGCTGACGTATTCCTAGTAAACCGTATCACCGAGGAGCTTCGTCGGCTTGAGAAGGAGGAGGAGTTAACGGAGGAGCTTTTAATCGAAAGGCGTCGTAAGGCTCAGTTGGAGATAGATGAGGCCTTGAATCGTCTGATGCGCCTTCGGCGTATGCGTCGTCATTTGCGTGAAAAGGGTCTGGAGATGGCCCGTCGTGATTTCGCTTCTCTGGAGGAAATGGAGGATGCGGATCGGAAGAAGGAGGAGGAGGAGGCTCGAAAGCGTGAGCTGGAGCAGGTTCAACAGCAAGAGTCTGAGGCTGTTCGTGATGCTCAAAACTGGGGTGCCTTTGATGTTGTAGACTGGGGCGCGTTGCTTAGCGCTGAGTCGCAAGCTGCTGGTGGTACTGTCTCAACAGTGCCTGGCAATTCTTCAAATTAGTCATAGGCTCCCATGTGTTTTCCTCGTTTCCGTAATTCTTCCATTTAATGAGATATTGGCGCGTTTTGTTCTTTGTTCTCATGTCTAGGATCCGTTCCACTTCGTACTCTGTTTCGTCCATGACTTCGATGTCTTCTTCTGCTGGTGCATTGTTTGGTGCTTCTTCAAGGAGTGAAATGTGTACTATAGGATGATTCCTCATAGTCTTTGGTAATGAAAGTTCGTAGTTGTTCGTCGATATTCGTTTTTTGATAGCGAATGGTCCTAGTTTCTTGTAATCCAATTTGTCGCTTGGTCGCGTTGTTTTGATGTTTCGTCGGAGTAGGTAGACCATGTCTCCCCCCCCAAAGATTGGTCCCTTCAATCTTTTCCGATTATGATATTGTGCCATTCTTTTTCGTACGAATTCCAATTCGCGTCGCATTTCTTCATGCAATTTTTTCAGTTCATCTGCTTGCAACATTGCTCGTTCTGCTTGCGGTCCTTCGCGCTGTGTTCGGAATACTTCGGGATTAAATCCGTAATTGGCGTAGGCTGGTGTCTGCTTTGTCGATTCCGATATCGAGCTATTGTAAGCCAATTGCGCTGTAGGTAACCATTTTACCCAATCATCCTGCTGATAATTGATGTAGCATCGCAGATACTGTTCAAGCGTCTGGTTCAACCTTTCTGTTTGTCCATCTGTCTGTGGATGATATGCAGTGCTTAACTTGTGGTTTGTCCCAAGTTGTGCCATAAGTGCTTGCCAAAACTTAGAGGTAAATGTACTTCCTCTATCCGATATGATTTCCTCTGGCAGCCCATGATTGCTTGCTATTGTTCGTAAGAACACATATGCAAGTTCTTCTGCATTGCTTGCTTCTCTGTACGGTAGAAAGTATCCGTACTTTGTGAGTCTGTCCGTGACCACGAATATGCTGTCATATTCCACATTGGTCATTGGTTCTCTTGACATTGGTAGCTTCGTGATATGATCGAAAGCTATCGATTCCCATGGTCGTGTTGGTACTGGTAATGGTTGTAATTCTCCGTATGGCTTATGTCGAGAAGCCTTACTCTTTCCGCATTGTATGCATTCGTTGACAACCTTTTCGACCATTTTCTTGATTCCTGAGAAATCGTATTGTCGTCGTATCTTGTCCAGTGTTTTGCGGATTCCTTGGTGTCCGTAAACTGGGTGTTCATGCATTTCTTTGATGCATTCTTCTTGTAGTTCTGGAGGTATCCAGGTCTTTCCATGGTACTTTGGGATAGTTCCGGGTTCTGTGAGACATTCTTCTGGCGTGTCTGCAAACCTGACCTTTCTCCTTGCCCATTGTTGGATTTTCTTGTATACTGGGTCTCCGTCTTGTACCTTTAGTATGGCATTCAGTTGTCTCTGCTGAAAATTGCCATTTTTATTGATCTCAAGGAGTTGTCCTGTTGCTGTAGGTACTCCTGTATCGTAGTCGCTTCTTCGACTTAGAGCGTCTGCTCGTCCGTTTTCGGATCCTTTTCGATGGATGATTTCATAGTCGAATTCTGAAAGATATTCGGCCCATCGGATTTGTCGTCCGTTCAACTGTTGCGTCGTCGCAAAATGAGAGATATTTTTATGATCGGTATACACCTTGACTTTGTGTTTGCTTCCCATAAGGTAGTGCCTAAATTCCTTAAAAGCATTGATGATTGCTAGGAATTCCTTGTCGTAGATGGGGTAGTTTAGTTCTGCTCCGTGAAGTTTCTTTGAGTAGAACGCAATAGGGTGCAGTTTTCCGTCATCGTCTCTTTGTCCAACTTGTGCTCCTAGAGCAAAGTCTGATGAATCGGTTTCTAATTCCGTTTCTCTTTCTGGGTCAAAGGTTTTCAAAACAGGTTCGGATGTGATGAGTTCTTTGATCTTGTCAAAGGCACATTGCGCCTCATCGTTCCAATTCCACTGCTTATCCTTCTTGGTGAGTTCATCCAAGGGTGCTGCGATTTCGCCGTAGCTTTTGATGAATCTTCTGTAATAATTCGCAAAGCCTCTAAAGCTTTGTATGTCCTTGACATTCTTCGGTGTTGGCCAGTTTCTTACTGCCTCGATTTTTGTTTTTTCCATTCGTATCTCGTTTGGTCGTATTGTGTGTCCTAGGAAGTCTACTTCCTGTGTATGGAACTTGCTTTTTGCTGGTTCAACTAATAGTTTTGCGTCTTGTAGCGCTTGCAGTACCTTGTGTACGTGCGTCTTGTGGTCTTCTAGGGTTTTCGAGAAGATGAGTATATCATCCAGATATACTACCACAAAGTTGTCCAAATATTCTCGTAGTACGCTGTTAATCATTCGTTGGAATGTTGCTGGTGCGTTGGTAAGCCCAAATGGCATTACCAAGTATTCGAATAGTCCAAACTTCGTTCTGAAGGCTGTTTTCCATTCATGGCCTTTCTTTATTCGAATCAAATTGTATGCTCCTTTTAGATCTAGAGCGGTGAACCAATTCATTCCGTGCAGTCGATCTCGTAATTCGGAGATAAGCGGCAACGGTGTTCGATCCTTCATGGTAATCGCGTTCAATCGTCGATAGTCCACTACTAACCGCAATTTCCCGTTTTTCTTTGGAACAAACATGACTGGGTATCCAGCTTCTGATGTGGATGCTCTGATGTAGCCTTTCGCTAACATCTCGTCGATGTATTCTCGTAGCGTTTCGAGTTCTTTTGCGTTCAAGTTGTAAATCTTATGAAATGTTGTCGACTTTCCATCTATCAATTCGATTTGATGGTCCCATTGACTGTGTTCTGGTAATCCGGTTTCCAATTCTTCTGCGAATAGCTTTTCGTATTTCCGGTATTCCTTAGGGATATTTTTGAGTCTTTCTTCTTTCGTTATTGAGCTTTTGTCGTTTTTATCGTTTTTGTTCTTTTCTCCTTCGAGCTTCTTATTTGTGTTTGCGAGGTCTTTCCGTAAGGCGGCAATAACCTTTCGGATCTTGGCTCTTGTCTTCTTATTATTTATTGTTGTTCGTATTCCGGTTTGTAGCGCCGTCGGGGTCGTTACGGTGGATCCAATCGTTCGTTTCTTTGTATTCGTTGTTTCTGTATTGTTCTTTTGTTGTCGTTGGTCCTTGGATAACTTGCTTGAAGGTTCTTTTTCTTCAGAACTCTGTTCGTGAGCTAAGTTATGACGAAATTTCGTTCTTTCTTCCGAAATCTGCTGATTCTGTTGGCCTGAAGTCTCGTTCCACTTCAGTTGGCCTGTCCTCCAGTTGATCAGTGGGTTACTCTCCCATAACCATGGGTACCCTAACACTAGGTCGTGTTCCGATACGTCCATAACATCGAGTTGAATCACTTCTGAATGATCTTGAATCTGTACTTTGAGATGATCAGTCTCTCTGTTAATGATCCCGTCATTATAATCAAAAGGTTTTCCTTCGATATCAGTTAACTCGTATGGTGCCTCTTTGTGTTTCCACGGTAGTTGGTAACGATTCACAACTCTGGGTGAGATATAGTTGCCCATCGCGCCACTGTCCACAAGTATGCGAACGCGATGTCCCATGACTTCGGCGTCTAATACCATCTTATCGCTTCGTCCGTTCTGGGTTGCGTTGAGGGTCATTAGCGTCTTTCTTTTCATGCCAGCCTGTAGCCCTTTTACAGATGGCGTGCCTCGTTTTTTGAGTTTTCCGGAATAGATTCTTCTGCAATCTGTCGTTTCATTTCCTGGTACCATTCCGTAGGTCCAGTTCCATTCTGTGGGTGTTTAAAGCAAAACCCATCGTTAAACATTTGACATAGGCGGTTGTAAATTTGATCTTTCATTTCTCCATGCTTCTCGCATCTTGGGTTGTCGCAGTTTACCGCATATTTCTTGTTGCATCTGGGGTTGAACTTCTGTTCGTTGTACCACTTATCCAGCCTTTGCTCATTGTGGTATGTTGATTCTGTGATTCCCCTGGGGTCTTTGTGTTCGAGTATGTCTAATGCTCGTTGTGCCCGTTTGTATGCTGCTGGTGTGCCACATTGCCACTTGTGCCATTCCCTGGCCTTATCTACCATATGTTCTGAACAATTGGGTAGTGGGCATACCATGTGGTCTTTCGTTTCACATCGAGGTGACTTGAGTAACAACTCTCTTCTGTGTGTTGGGATTTTTCCCTCATACACATACTGATGCCATTGTTTGTTCTTCGTATACACGTGCAGTTGGCATGTGTCTGATTCACATACATCCGTAGGGTCTGTATGAGCTCGGCATTTGATGGGTGTGTTTGAATCGGGTTCCAAGATCATAGTTTGGTCATCGTTGATTATCTTCACTCTCCATTCTAGGAGTTCCCATCGGAAGTATGGTGCTTTGATCGGATATCCTCTCATTCGGATCGGGAATGCATCCAGTCGTGCCTTGGTTGTAAAATGTGCCTGACACATCATAAATGTGCATGATGCCCATGCTAATCGTGTATGGTCCTTATGTCTTGGTGAGAGTCTGGGGTCGTCCCCTTCTGGGTACCATAGTGTCGGGTTTCTTAACATTGTGGTGGTGTCTACCGCAATGATAGGGATTGCGAAATGTTTTCCTGTTGGTGCGGGAAAATATCGTTGTACAGCTTGTTCTTGTGTGGCTGTTAGCCTTGCAGGCGTTTCTTCCTCGCTTTGTTCGTCTTCGGACGCTTCTGGAGTATCTAGGATTGCGCAGTTGTCGTCGACGCTCATTTCCTTTACTCTATCTTCTGGTTCATCGAGGGTGGTGAGGATTTGTGCGTCCTGTTCCTCCCTATATTGTTGTTCCCTTCGAATCTTCCTTGCTTCTGCTTGTTGTCGCACCCAATCGAGGATTTCTTGGTGCGAGTCTTCGTTCAAATATTCTGGCGATTTTGGTTCGAAAATCTCCTTTCGTCCTGTCATCGCAAGGGTTCTTTTTTCCACTGATTGTTCGTCCAGGTCTTCTTGTACCGCTTGTCGCGCTGCTTGAATTCCTGCGCGTATTTCCTCAAGCTCCGGCGTTGGTATCCTTTGTAGCTTTTCGTGTCCTGGTTTTCGTGGTGGTGGTGTCGTGATTCCCAATGCCCGGTTTATCTGTCTTTGCGTTTTCTTCGGCTTCTTGGGTTCTTTCGGAAACCATCCGGTTCCTTGTTTGCTACTGAGGTGGGTATAGCAGTTGTTATCGTAGCAGAAGGTCCAGCTTAGGTTTTTGTGCTCTACCTCTGGTTCGTAGATTTCGATCTTCTGTTGGTTAGTAGCATTGAGCTGTTTCTTACCTCCTTCTGGTACTGGCTTCCATTCTTTCTTGGGTTTCTTGCATTTGTTGGCGAAATGTCCTGGTTTTCCGCAATTATAACACTTCTTTTCCTTTTTGTCATCTTTTTTGGTAGCGTCAAGCTCCATTCGTCCAGGATTAAGAGTGTGACCATAGGCAATAGGTTCGTCCCGCTTCCTGCGTTGATTGGCTTGGTAACTCTTTCCTTTAGTAGGGTTCCAGGTTCCTTTACCCTGTTTTTTCTGTATGCGTCGCTGATACTGTCTGTCGTCGATCCGTACCGTCATAGCGATGTAGTCCGATAAATTGTCTGGCCTGTTCTCTCTATAGAGTTCATCTTTAACTTCTTCCTTGAGTCCCTTATAGAATGCTGACATAAGAGGTTCGTCCTCCCAGTCAAGCTGAGATGCGAGTTGTCTGAAGCGAGCGGCATAATCGGATGCCGATCCTTTCTGCTTGAGTCCGTCGATATGGTACTCGGCAGCTCTAGCTTCATCAACTGTTCCAAAGGCTTTCTTGATGGCTTTTTCGAACTCATCGTAACTTTCGAAAATGGTGTTGGTTTCGTTTTCGCGGTCGTCTTTTTCCTTGTTAAGGTAGTCCCTCATGATGGGTTCAAACCATGCTAGTGCTATTCCCGTCATACATCCTCCTGCGTGAAGTACCTTGGCAGAGGATTCTTCCATTTTGTTTGGGAATTGTCGGTGGTAAGCCCTGAGTTGAGTGAGGAATCCTTGAAGTGCACCCGGGGATCCGTCGTACGGTCCCGGCGCCCTGGGTCTGAGGATTTCTCCCAAGTCCTTTTTAATTGTGGCAGCAGCCGTGGCTTGTTCCTGTCGTTCTTCTTCCATCTGTTGAACCCGTTCGCGGAGGCGTATGATCTCAGCGAGCATCTCGTGAGCAGAGATGGTTGGTGGCCCCTCCCGAGTTTCGTTCGATCCAGATGCGGTAGTAGCCTCGCGTGGTGCCATGTTTGACAGTTATCAGATATTGCTCAGAGTGACGCAGTAGTAGTCTGAACAAGAGCTTTCAACGTGTAACGACTGTTGCACGGAAGGTCCAATAGGAGTCTTCGACGTGTAACGCTAGGTTCCCAAGGGATAAACTAGGTCGTAGTTTATGTTGGCAGAGCCACTAGGGCAGTCAATCTGAGCAGTTGGGTGTTACGTTGGTAATAGGTCGTAGACCGTAACCAAGTGATCAGAGTCAAAGAGTTGTAAGCGAAGCTTAGTCAATGTAATGATCTGTGTGTTGAAAGCTAAGGAGCTAGAGTCTATCTATGAAGCGAATTTGGGGGTCCCTATATACTACGGTGTTCACCCATTGTTCACTGAAGCCCTGGTGAACTATGGTTACATGCGTGCTACTGGTTCGTCTAGAGTTCACTGAACAGTCAGTGAACTCTTCCTCATTGGCGGCCCGTCCCGACCATTAATCCGTCACCCGCTGTGCCCTGAGCCACTGGGTGGCTCATGCAACCGGCCCATCCTGCGGCCTACGCTGCAGCCTGTGACTGGGTCGTAACAAAGAGCTAACCCTTTATATATATCTTAAATATAACGTTAAAGTTAAAGTGGAAGTTATTTACATCTTCTTTAATTATAAAACCTTTAAAGAATAACTTCTTATTACATTTAAAAACCCTAATAAGTATAAGAAAGCTACACGATAGCTTACTTAACTTAAGTAAACTAAATCTATAGCTTATTATGCTAAGGAGTTTAAGCGTATTATAATAAAACTTAATTAAAATATTAAACCTAAAATAAAAGTCTTTTATTAAGGACTTAAAGAAGAAGTAAAGGATAACATTTATTAAGAAGATTATCTTAAGTTATTTAATAACTTTATTAAAATGGTTATTAAGGTAAATAACCGCTTATATAAGTAACGTTACGAAAAAAGTTATAAGAAATTTAAATTATATATTAGGTTTAATAAACCTAATAATAGTAAGCCACGTTAAATATTAATAGTATATAGGTACTACGTTAAACCTATAAAACTTAACGCTATAAATAAGGAAAGGGGGAGAACTTATTATAATTATAGTAAGATTAAACACTTTACAAATAAATGTAAAGCCTTAAAGAAGCTATAAAAGCTAATTTCTAAAGGTAAGAAGCTTTATACTATAAACTAAGAAGACTTACCTACGCGAAATCTTAGTGTAATAAGTAAGAAAGGAAACCCTACGTTAATAAATAATATTAATTTAAATAAAGATTAGGAATTTAAAACCTAACTAGTACCTAATAACTTTTAGGAATACTAGACACCCTTATTAAGAAGCGAACCTTTATTAAAGCTAATTTAAGAGGAAGAGAATTATTTAATTAAGAAAAACGAACTTAAAGTTAAATATAAACTCCTTAATTAAACCTTCTATTATAATAATAATTACTATATACACCTTAATAATAAGTAAGGTAATAGATAGTTTTTATAAGAATAAAAGGGAAGGAGAATAACCCTTATAATACAATTAAAATTATAATAAATTAATTTAAAGATATTAAACGGGAAGTTATATTATATTAAGAATAACGTATATATTACCTAAGCTATAACCCTATAATATAAGAAGAAAGGGAATTATATAACTATAAGTAACTTACTTAGCTTAAGTTTAATTAATATAAATAGTAGGTTAAGCGATTATTAAGGAAGCTCTAATAATACGTTAAAAGATAACCGCTAATAATAGCGCTTAAAATAACGCGTTAAAGAATAATATAAGGATAGGATTAATAAATTAAGAAATAACAGCTATTATTATAATTAAAACTAATTCCTTAATAAAGATTTAATAGGTCTTTATATACTATAAATATTAGTAGTATAATACACCTTATAATTAATATAATTATAATAGAACGAAAGATTCAGGTAATAATTAATAGCGGAATATAAGGAAATTTTATCTTGTTAAATCTTATTAATAGATTATAATTACCTTAAACACTTAAAGATAAGCCCTATTAACTTACAATTATAAAAGGAATTATAGTAAAGTATAGCTAAGAAGTAATTAATATAAAAGTAACGTAGCTTCTTATTAATATATAAGGTATAAAATATTAAGTTACATTAAATATTATAATAATCTTAAAATATAATATTATATTAAGGATACCTTAATTATAAGCAAGTAATCTACGAGTTAATTAAAGAATTAGCTAACTTTAATAGGATTTACTAGGATACGGTTATAAAGCTAAGAGCGGCTTATAAAGGGTACCTTATTTAAACTATAATAGGCCTTTAAGAATATATGTAATCGTTAAAGAGCTAAAAGCTAAGATAACGGAGATTTCTAAGAAATACTTAAAGTATAGTAAGCTATTTAATAGAGAGTTAAAAATAGAACTACTAGAGTATTCGCGCTAAAATTATAAGATTAAACTTTAGCTTAATATTAAATTAACGTTTAATAAAATTTATTCTTAAAACCTTAAGTAAGATAAAGCACTTAAGGAGTATCTAAAGGATATACTATAAAAGGGATATATAAGACTATTAAAGTCCTTAATAGAATACCTAATCCTATAGGTATTAAAGAAGAACGAGAAACTATAATTATATATTAATTATTAATACTTAAATAAGATTATAATTAAGAATTAATACCTATTACCGCTTATAATAGAAATTAAAGATAAAGTTAAAAAAGCTAAATAGTTTATTATACTTAACTTAAAAGGGGCCTATAACCTTATACGAATAAAAGAAGGCTATAAGTGGATAATAGTATTTTAAACTAGTAAAGAATATTATAAATATTTAATAATACCTTTTAAGCTTACTAACGCACTAGTAACCTTTTAAAGAATAATTAATATAATCTTATGAAAATAACTAAAAGTATTTATAGTTATATACCTTAATAATATTCTTATTTATTTGAATACCCTTAAGAAATATAAATAACATGTATATAAGGTATTATAAACTCTATAAGATAATAAACTCTTAGTTAAAGCCTTAAAATACTAGTTCTACTAGAATACTATACACTTTTTAGGGTACGTACTTATATATAAAGAAATATAAATAAGCTTAAATAAGATTAAAACTATTAAGAAATAGCTTATATTAAAGAATTTAAAGGAAGTTAAAGGACTTATAACATTTATAAACTTTTACCGTAAGTTCTTAAGCGAGTATAAAGATATTTTATAACCTCTTATAAACTTAATAAAGAAAGAAGTTAGCTTTTAATAGAACGAATTAAAAGTTATAGTATTCTAAAAGATAAAAGATTTAGTTACATTAAAACCTATATTAAAAGCACTTAATTAAAATAAACCTTATAAGCTTAAAATAAATGCCTTAAACTTTACGCTAAGCGAATAGCTTAAATAACGAGATAATTAAGGAAAACTACACTTAATTATATTCTTCTTAAAGAAACTCTATGAACTTAAACTTAATTATAGGATTTACGATAAAGAACTTATAGCTATTATTAAGTGCTTTAAAGAATAAAGACACTATCTTATAAGAGTAAAGCATTAAATTAAGGTTTATACTAATTATAAGAATCTTATATTATTCTTAACTATAAAGGATTTAAATAAACGATAGATTAAATAGTATAAAACCCTTATGAATTATAACTTTAAAATTATATACTATAAAGGATCTAAAAACGAAAGAGTAAACGCGCTTAATTAAAGAGAGAATTTAAAATTAAATGAGTAAGTAAGTAATATACCCTTATTACGCGTTATTAAGAATAAGAACCTTATATTAAGTACCTAAGAAATTAATATAATATGGTAAGTTAAGCTAAATGAAATATAAATGCATTAAATTATATTATACGTTAATAATAATAGTTATTTAAATAATTAAGAAATAAAAACGCATTTATTTAAGGAAGGTAAGACCTTCTTATATAATAAACGGTAGTATATTTTTAGTATACTTTAAGAATAGCTTATTAAGGAAATATATAAGCACCTATTATACGGATATTAGGGTATAAGGAAAACGATTAATAGGCTAAGAAGATTATATAGCTTTCTAGAAAGTAAAAAAATAATATAAGAAGTTATTAAGAAATGTAACACGTGTAATAAGGTAAAGGTAATATAACACGCACTATATAGCGAATTATAACTAATACTACTACCTAAAAGAGCATAGTAAACTATTATAATAGACTTTATTATTAAACTATTAAAGTTAAAAGAACCTATAATAAGAGTAACTTACAATAACATTCTAGTTATTATAAATAAACTTATAAAATACGCCTATTATATTCTATATAAGGAATTAAGTAATACTAAGGACTTAGCGTATATATTCTTTAAAATAATTATTATATAATATAGATTACTAATAAAACTTATATTAGATTACGATAAATTATTTACCTTAAACTTTTAAAAATGCCTTATAGAAACTATAAAGATTAAATAAAGCTTATTAATAGTATTCCACCTATAATTAAATGGATAAATAAAAATCTTAAACTAAATACTTAAATAATATTTGTGAAGCTATATTAATTACTAATAGAATAATTAGGTAAAATAGCTACTACTAGTATAATAGGCTTATAATAGCTCTAAGATTAATAATATAAAGATGTTATTATTTAAGGTAAATTACGAATTTAACCCTATTATTAAAATATATGTAATATAGAATGTAAACGCGCTAGTAGTTATAACGTATATAATAATTATAATAAAAATATAAAAACACTTATAATAGGAATAAATATTTTTATAGAACCAAATAAAATACTATACGAATAAAAAGAGATTATTAGCGTTAATCCTAAAGAAGGGATATAAAGTATACCTTATTCGTAAAAATATTAAAACTAAGCGACCTAATAATAAACTTAACTAAAAGAAGATTAAACTGTTTCTTATTAAATGAAAAATCTTAAATATTAATTATAAACTATTATTACTAAATAAAATAAGAATCTATCTTATATTTTATATATTACTATTAAAGAAAGCATTAAATAAATTTATAATTACTATAAATATTATAATAAAAGATACTAATAAATATAAAGTTAAACGAATACTTAAAGTATAAGAAGATATAAAGAATTATTATTATCTTATTAAATAAAAGGGATATTTAAACTTTAAAAACACCTAAAAATTAGCTAAAAATCTCATAAATTACTTAACGTTACTTAAATAGTTTTATTTTTAAGAAACGTATTTTAATTAATCTCTTAAGCATTATTTAATAACTTAATATTAAATTTAATATTTAAGAAATAAACTAAAATAAAATCTAGATTCTTAAAAGAAGTAAGAAGAACCCTTATAGTCTTTTAAAGCTATTTTACTTTCTTACGTTTCACACGTTTTAACTCTTTAACGTTATTAATATTACGTGTAATTATATGTATTATCTTCTTAAACTATAATTTCTTTTATTTTTATAAACGTAAGACCTTTTAATTCTTAGCTAAGATATACTTCTTAGCTTCTTTAAGCTCCCTCTTAAGCTTATAATATTAATTTATAATACTATAAAGCTATTAAGGGGTTACCCCTATAATATTATAATTCCCTTACTTATTTATTATACACTTTACATAATAACTTAAATTAGAAATAAAGGCTTTACATTAAGAAAGTTTTATATAAGCGTAATAAGCGTAAGCCTTTATAAAGGATAAAGATAAATTATTAATTATTATAAAAAGAAGGTTATTTTAATAAAGGGAAGAAGTAAATAAAGCTTTAAACTATTATTTTAAGACATAATTAATTAATATAATAGCATATAATAATAAAAGAAAGAAAACGTATAACACTTAAGCTAGCTTATTTTAATAGCCTTAAGAATAAGACTAATAAAGGAGAGGTATAATATTATAAATAACACTATATAAGATACGGGATAGAACTATACTAGCTAAAATAAGCATAACCTATAGGTATAAGAAGAAGGTAAGGGCACGTAATTAGCCACGTAACCTAAAAGGTAATTAAAGAGGTTAATATTTAAACATATTAATTAAGGAGAATTAAACTAATTAAACCTTAAGCTAATTAATTAAGGTTTAAAGGGATTAATAGTTAAGCTAATTAATTTAGAATTATAATAAAGAGATAAACGAGTACTTAAGGAGAAGGTATTTCTATAGTTAAATAGTTTAAATCTCTATTAACTAATTTAAGTAATAGTTTTACTATTAAGAGTTATACTCTTAATAGCCTTATTATAATACTACTTAAAAGCTACTTTATAGTATTTAACCTAACTTACTTTCTAAGAAACAGACCTACTATGCCTTAGAACCTAAGCCACCGTTACATTTACTTTTTACTACTATAAGTTATTATATTAGAAAGTTATAAGCAATTAAATATTCGCTTTACTTTACTTACTTTTTATTTTAAGATATAAGTTTAAAGCTTAGTATCTCGCTTATTATTTATATTTTAAAGTGAATTTTTAAAAATTTAAAATTACGTGATCTTAAGCTTTATTTTAATATATAATATACTTATATAAGTATTTATTTATAATATTAAATATTTTATAGCCTTATAATACATTTATAGGTATTCTTATCTTATAACATATTGTAATATATTATAATATAATATAATATAATATAATATAGTATAATAAAAAATATAAAAAGTATAATACATTTAGAGCGCTAATTATAATAGTAATTCGTATTAAAATATTATAATAATCTCTTAAATTAAAAGATAAAATATAATCTAATAAACTCTTATAAGGTATTAATAATAAAGATTTTAAGTTAAATACTTATACAAGTATTAAATAAAGTAAAAGATAATACTTAAATACTTAATTAATAATAATAATTAATAAAATTTAATATAAAAGAAAGTAAGTCATATAAGTTATACTTAAGTACTTAAAACACTTAATATTATTAATAAATAATTATAGATAATTTATTTTCTCTTATAAATTTATTTAAGTTTATATTTATTACCTAATATTACCTAAGACCCACGAATAAACTACCTATACTAGGTACTCGTAGAGGTTTTACACCCTATTCCTGTGCCTGTTCCACTCGCAATATCCCTGCAAATCCTACAGTTGCCATTGGTTATAGCGGCACAATTAATCTTATACCTGTTATCACTGTATAAACAGATCTCGTGGCATGTAAAATTGCAATCGAGGCAGAGTATAGTTGCCCTTCCTTCTGGTATGGGCTTCTGGACCGCAGCCTCACCGGACACACCGACTAGCCATGTGGCGTTCGAGGACTCTGTGTAGCAGAGCACCATCAATTATATGCTTCTGCCATTGTTTTTGACAAGGAAATTCGCGGCCAGTTGACTCGTCACGAGCACCCTGGTGCGCTCCCCTGCTCTGGGTGCCAGTAGAGCTGATGCTGAGCAATGCCCGGATGGTCTGCTAATTGACGGCGTGTTGCACAAACACAGGGTGCGTCATCGAAACCGCCGACAGTTCGCTAAAATAAGTCAAGTTGCCCATTCAATCAGGAGTCAGTCCCTTTGAATTCGATAATGACGTGTTTCCATAATGCGTTGCTACTTGCCAGCTGCCGCTGGGCAGGCTCGTACGACCCCTGAATTGGGAATAGAAGAAAACCCTCGTTAGATAAAGAAACTACTACCATTCATGTACTATCAATACGTACCGAGATATCAATAATGCTAACAACTACCTGTGGAAGTAGACACTGGAGCCTGGCGCAACCCATGAACAGTCGCAGAACAAGCCATGCGAGCAGTCGTCGAATATCTCCGGTAACAAGTCCATAAAGTGCTTCGGTGCGAATACGCGAGGTGAAATAACTGTCGTATCGATTTCTAGACCGGCTAAGCTGGGAAGATGCCGATTCTTGCAAGGCGTTGATCAGCGAAGTATGCAGTGGACTTCGTGTCATCCATGATGCATAATTCCGCATGTTCCCTTCACACGGAAGAGGCGGAGATAGACGATGTGGACACGTTCAGAGTACATATTAAATAATTTGAGCTTTTAGGCGTTGTTCAAGACTGGAGATGTCGGGCACTAATAAGCGGCGCTCGGATGCACTACAGTGTTGGAATTGCGTAATAATGAGAAGAGCGATGCTTATAGCGCGAAGTGCCATCTACGAAACTCGCCGAAAGGATGGACAGTTAGGCGTTCGCCAGCTTTGGGTGAATCGATTGCCTACCGCGACATTCGGACGTCTCCTGAGGGCACAAAGCTGGAGGCACGCCTGACCAACCCAGTCTCGGGCCACAGTATTAGCTGCATACGTCGTATCGACGAAACAGTTTCGAAGCTACTCGGCGGCTTGTCTGGGGTCGACACTGACGCGCCATTCGAGGCTTTACATGGCACTTCAAATTCGTCAGGCATCGCACGTGAAGCGATGCATTTGATAGCCCTGCACAGTCCTGCACACACGAGACGATACCATTCAATATAAATGAGAGTATATTCCGGTCGAAGCAATCTGATTCATAAAAATTATCTTATTAAATAACCACCGAACAAGATACTCATGAGGAAGGGAAAAAAAAAAACCTAGACCCGTTGCAACGAGAACTGCACTTGGCATCGATCCTTCAACCCATTCTCAACAATCTCGATCCAACTAATTGAGCTATCATTAGAGGGGCCTTTGTCGTTGACCTTGGCCGTCCAGATTGACTCAAAGTATTGGCCCGACTTCACGACAAGTTGCTGCAGCTTGGTGGACGTATCCTGAGGAGGACCCGCCACCTGGAGGTCATATTCGAAGTACCTCGACGTAGTGCCCAATCTTGCGGGGATGGGCAAATGAGCAGCTGTGGTGCTTGCAGGGGTAACATATGTGTACCCATTGCTGTTTATGCTTGAATCGGTATCTGCCACCAGCTGAATATTGTCGGTGTCGTCGGCCCCGTTGCGCCATAGACAAACATTGTCGTCCCCGGAATATAGAGTAATGACAGAATTTGACAGGGTTACATCATCAGAAGACTTGTTCTCCCCCTTGATCGTAATACTCTTCACTTGCCCTGCGCTGACTTCAGAATCGGAGACCGAGTAGGAAAGCTGGGGGGGAGGAGCGGTATCAAAGGTGTCAATAAGCGCATGTGCCTCGTCGTCAATGAAATCGGCAATAGGGTCAGGAGGGGGTTTTGTGCCCATGAACAAATTTATCAGGACCTGTACGATCATGATGACGATGCCAACCACCGCCAGAACGGCCCCAAGGATAGGTAACGCCACGCTCATGGTGCCAGTCACAGCCCAGAGCCCGATCTCGGACCCGACGTCGACCACATCCAGCAGCACCGTCAATCCTTGGACAACGACATTCAACACACCCAGGACCTTGCCGGGGTCCGAGAGAGAGCCCCAGTCATTGGCGAGGGAGAAGGACATGGCAACTATTAAGCCGATGCCTAGGATGGCGTTGAAGACCCGCAGCAGGTTCCCCGACAAGTTGAACCGTTTCGCCGCTTCTTCATAGCCGGGTGGAATATCCTTGGGAATGGCATCAAGGTCTTCGTTCCACGTTTCCCCGCCCTCAGATGCCGTGGAAACCCCATCGTAGTTGAGCCCGTCCGCGATGGCCACCCGATAATCGTCATCGCCGGCGATCTTCTCCGCCACCTCTCCCACCATTTCCTCGTGCTCCATAATTTCTTCTGTAAGGCTCTCGTTAAGATGCTCCATGTCGAGCTCATCGGCAGGCGTAGACGCCGGCTTGGACTGGAAGTTCTTGAAAGCGTCGATCGCCTTATCGACGCCGTCAGCCACCATTCGAATTACTTGTATAATCACGTCCGTTCGTTGAGAATCGGACATGGTATCCCACGATGATACCAGGGACCAGACATTCACCGCCGCCATCGCCAGCGTTATGCCGACCTAGCAGACATTCCATTCATCAGCCTGGTTATCATTTTTCCTGTAGTGGTGACACAAATGGATTGGAACCTACCATGCATATGCTTGAAATTCCTTTCAACATGGCCGCGCCCTTGAGGGGAATTTTGCTGGCGACTCGATCAAAGGCCTCCCCTGCCCATTTCCAGAGCGACGTGCCTCCAAAGGCAGATTGTAACCCTTTACCAATGTATGTCAGCCAACCGGTCAGTTCTCTCATAAACGAGGCACTCTTGTCGAGGATCGCTGCCGCGCGCTGCTCACTGTCGGCCTGCTGGTTTAAGCCGTTCTGCTCCTCGAATTTCTCGATCTGTTCCTGCAACGCCTGCTTCACGTCACTGGAAATAGACGGGTCGTCATCGAGGACTTTCACGATGAGATCGTGCATGGAATCGTGCAGCCACGGGTACTTGGCATCCTGATCTCCATCCGGTTCGATGTCCGCATACCCGAGACTATCCGACAAGGCAATGGCCATAAACTTGTTGAAAAACTGCTCCGACCAATCTTTTGACGGACTGAGCGCATCCAAGATATTGCATTGCTTGTTGATTAGATTGTTACCCTGCAAGAAAAGGACGGCCATGTTAGTTTGGAATTGCTTGTCTCGGGGCATAGGAATACTATCTGAATGGAGCGGCAGGGTGCCGAGACGGTACTAACATTGCCATCTATGGGGAAATGCGCCCACTGGCGAAGCTGAGTTGGATGACTGAGAAGATAGCCGCAAAGCTGTTCGGCCCAGTCATCGGGGCTGTCCGCCAGGTACGCTTCCAACTGCTCCTTATTCGCCTGGAACATGGCCTCTCGGGAACTCAGGCGGTTGATGTCGTTATACTCTTGACTCTGTGAGAGACTTTTCTTGCCATTCCCCTGCCACCAATACCAGAGATCATTCATCTCCTGTGGCTTGAAGTCCTTCATGTATTTCGATGTCCTTCCGACGTAGCGACAGATGAAGGCAGGGGCGTACTTGTCCTTGAAGAAGTCTTTCAGCTTCTGCGGGAGATTGTCCGCGAGAGAGGCTGGAATATCCTTGTCGATAACAGGCTTGGGCTGCTGCAGGATCTTGTCCCTCTGCTTGTCGTCCATGTGGTAAAGCATCATTTCTTTGATAAGCGATTGTGTTTCATTGTGTACCTTGTTTTCTGGAGTCAAGATCGACTCTTATCACACTACAGCGGAAGAGACAAAACGTACCGACTTTTCATCATAGCCTGCGAGGTTCATAAGATTTTTGATGCTCGTTGTGCTGGTGAGAAGGCCCTCTGTGATCCAAGCTGGGCGAGGCCGATCGCCGGCGACGTCGTCCGTCTGCTCAGGCCTTGCGATGGCCGCATAGGCCTGGGAGATCTTAGAGCGATACGCATGGACTGCTTCCGGATTTTTGAGAGTCCCCGTTACCAGATGACTACGTTCCTGTCAGCATCAGGCGGTGTGGTCATTGTCCGCTTGTTGCTTCGCAGTGTTCTTACCGGTTGCCCTTGTTCCCTCGTTTCGTCGGGTCATATTCAAAGAAATAGCCAGTGATCGTCTCATTGTCCCAGTTGCTATCATCCAGTTTGAGGGTCATCTCCTGGAAGAGTGCTGGTATCGTCATATCAATGTCCAGGTCCGAAAAGCCAACGTCGAACGTCTTCCGGACATCCAGTCCGGCATCCGAGACAAAGGGAACCAGGGGTGCACGATCCCATCGCACGGAATACAAGTCATAGGTATCATCGGCATTATCACCGATGTACAGCTTCGCGGCCACCTGGTAAAAGTCTCGAAGCTGCTGCCCATGCTTTTGGTTGATCTGGTCTCGTAGATTGTCAATGGAGGGCAATCGGACCCCTGGGATATCGACTCCTTGTGCAGTCCACCAACCATCCTCAATCGTCCCGGCATCGCGGGGGTCCTTGGGTTCAGTTCTGTCGGCCTCTTCGGGAGGCCAAACACTGCGATCATATGTCATCTGCCACTCACTCAAGGTAGTCCACACACTGCCATCGCCACCCGCGGCCCTCGTGTTGTCGTATCGTGGGTCCAGGCTTCGTGCCCGTGCCTCAAAAGGATGGGTCTGGTCCCGAGAAGGTGCTTTCTGAGGCTCCGACTCGGGCGATAGGTAGATGACCCCATGTCCTGCGGTTGCTTCAGAGTAAATCTCAACTACCCCGTGCTCGAAGAGGCCGTGCTGTTGCAGTTCACGCGTCCATCGCAATCTTCTCTGGCGGGGGTCGTACGTGCTTCGGAGCTGCACCTCGTCCTCGACTATGACATATCCCTCGACTATGATCAGAGTAGGGAGCTGATACCCGGCTGGAAGGTCATCCGGGGCGTGAGCATCTAGGCAAAACCTTCTCCTCAGGCGCTCAATTGCCACCCCCTTGGGCGCTGCCAAGACCTTTCTCAGTTTGAGCCGGTCTCTGAACGGTAGGGAAGCGACGGACTTCCATGGGACAAGACCATTTCCACCTGGGGACTCGTATTGACCAAATAATTCCCAGTTCAACCGCTGGGAGATGGTTCGGGCGTCGAACCGCTGGTACATCGGCGATAGCTCCTTGCAGGTGGACAAGAGGCCCAGCCGCTGATCCTCAGGGACTTGGCGCAATTTCTTCTTGGTCACTCGAAGAGTGTGAACGGGGGCGTTCGTGTCGACCACATAACCATGAGCGTGATAGGCCTGGTGCTCTGCGGGCAGCGCAAGCATGTACGTCAGCCCTGATCGAGGCACTTCGTCTTGCTCGATGGACTTGATTTCCACCGTCGTACATTGACCCCCTTCCAAGCAAAAGAGCATGTGTCCGACGGCGAGCTGACCAATATGCCGATAGGGGTTGAGACGTCGCGCTCCCTTCACATCCACAGCCCGTGGTCCGGTCGTTGTCTGAAAAACTTGCAAAGCAGGCATGCAGGGAGCCTGCCCGTCTGCATCCATCCGTGTCAGTGTGTTGCTTGTGGTCCTCTCCGGTTGCCATTGCACTTACTGAACCCAACCAGTCTTGTCTCCCCCGACTGTCGGACGGGCCTCTGGCGAACTACAGCAGATTTCCCAGGGTGACCAGGAACCAGAATGCCATCCCCTGATCGTATGGCCTCCACCGGTCGCGAGCTCCCATCCGCGAGTGCGATGGGCGTCCCCGGCAAGACACCACTTCCCAACGACTGCCTGTCGCCAACCCACGGCTCTCCCGTGACAGGGAAATAGTCAGCCCAACCATACTGGTACTGCTGATCATAGGCTATCCAAGAAGGTCAGAAAGAAAGCCGCAAGAAAAAAGGCACTTTGAATTGCCAAGGGCACAAAGCTCTTGCTTGGGAGCAAATCGCGCAACATACCATACCTCACCCAGAACTTGGCCGAATCCCATTTCTCGGCCTTGAACGCGCGATATAAGCCCGTCTCCCAAAGAGGCACCGCCTCGGCTTCCCATTGATGCGTCAACGCCATACAGTACGACTGCCATTCATTCACGATGTCCTCCTGATCCTGCAAGCGCTGTAAGCTCTCCCGCAGTTCCTGGTCGTACTCGTCATCAGCGAAGGCGCCAATACCACCACCAATTTCATAGAACGCCTTGGTCACCGTGAACGTCTTCGCGGGGACCTGCACCCCTGTGGCCGCATCCGGGGGGGAAAGGACGAGCGTGGCCACACGACCGCAGAATTGGACGATGCTATCCATCTGCTCGGGATCACCCTTGCCGCCACCCTCGGCCCAGAGGGTGTAAGACCATTGAACTAGGGCCTTGTAGCTCGATCTGTTTTGGAACTCGACACCCGCGGCCGGAGTGTTGCGGCCGACATGGTCCCGGTCCTGCATGTAGTCCGCGATGAGCAGCCACGCGATGCTGAACAGATGGTCGGATCTCAGCATATCGGTGCGGATCTCCGTCCGAATGAATTCTGGATTGGTGATGGCCTGCAGGCAGTATTCCTGGAAGTCTCCGTAACGCCACAGGTCGTCGATGGTCAATGCGCCGCGGGATTTGAGGTCGCGGTTAATGTGCTCGATGAGGCAGAACCCGAGGAGATTCGTGATGCATTCCAGGTAACGAAGGTGCGAATTGTTCTTTTTTAATTATTATTAGATGGAAAAGTTGCCGAGGCCGAGCAGGCGCCCTTTGATCAAGGAAACATTCAGGATTGGCCAGTGTATTTAAAGGAGACGGGGAGAAAGGAAAGAAAGGAAGGTGGTTGGGAGGGAGGTATAAGGCAAGGTAAAGGAATGCCAGGGCGCTTACTTTGTCCACATACTGCCGAAAATTCTGAGGGTCATCCCTGCTGCCCAAACTCGCGATGCCGTCCGTAGCCGAGGGGATCGACAGCTTGTTCAACAAATCCCAGATCGAGAAGATGTCGATATCCGCGTTGTCGGGATCGGGGTCGTCCTCGGGATAGGTCGCCGCCCGATCAACGTACGCCTGCAGGTCATGGTCACTCATGTCCTCCTGAAAAGTCTTGCGAACCTTGTTGTGCAGTCGGTGGGCATAGTCGACGTAAGGTAGCGCCTTGAGACCTTTGGTCGCTTTCACGGCCTCGGAGAAGACTTGATGCAGGTCGTCAGACATTGTGTGGCTGCACACGGCTCTGGGCTTCAAGGGTTGCTTCTTCAAGATTTTCTTTGACTGAGTCCAAGGGTCTTCTTCTCATACGGCACGAAAGGGGTTGTTGACTATCTTATACCCGTACTCCAATCTGCCTCTGCATCTTTGGTCCGGACAGCATCGGGTCACCCTCATGACTGTTCAAGGAGAACGATTTATTACCGGAAGCAATGGTGGCAGGATGTCTCGGTAGGTAATGATGGGGTGAGGTTACATGGCTGACGTGGCCGCCACTGAGATATGTCAATCTCTGCATCCAGCTCGAGGATGCTCCCGCTGGCGACGTCGATGAGATGGTCGTGACGTGGTCATCACTGAGATATGTCAATCTCTGCATCCAGCTCGAGGGTGACCGTATTGGTGACGTCGACGAGATGGTCGTGGCTGACTCGTTCCTGCATAGAAAACTTACTTTGTATAATTCCACATAATTTTTGCTGCATAGAAAACTTACTTGGTGTGATCCCACATAATCTTGTCGCGCTACGAGGTGCGGTTTGCAGAAGACTAAAACCAGGAACGTGACAAGTTCAAGACAAAGACACCTTGGCCAGATTTAATTACAAGACTATTCGAGAATAGAAAGAGAAGAGAAAAGAAACAGAGGGAGAATAGGAAGCAAGGGAATCCATCATTTGTTGCACTCATGCCCGATGCACCTGAAGTAAACGACCTGTGCTCATGCAAGATGTAGTTGCACAAACAACTCGCTTTGCTGCACAGGACCTAGATTTTCAAATGTACACGGCCGCTTTCGAAACAGTGCAATCCCTGTGGTTATCCTGTCAAGGGGGTAGCAAAAAACACGAGACACCCTCTATGGAAGTGAGTGGTGAGTGTCTCGTGTCCTGTTGATATTATCCCCGCCGCCAGGTTACAATATTATTAGTTATTGAACGCCGAGAGCCAATTAGGGATTTCGGAGGGCATCATTGTGTCTAAGCGAAGCAATATGGCTTAAGAACGGCTGCAGAAGAGCCTCTTACGTCGAGGTCTATCACAGCTGCATGGACCAAGTATTACATTACATTACATTCTTATTAGCGCTCGGTGGAGAAGTCCAAAAGGGCAACTATAAACCTATGGCATTAGTAATATAGTGCTGGGCATCCTTGCAAGACAGTGTATTCAAGGAAACCAAGCGCGTACAAAAAAGACACCAGCCTTAGAACCTGCTCTATGCAACACAAACTACCCGGTGTTGGTGGCGGTAGTGATGATTGGAAGACGTCATGCCGGTACGGCACGAAGTGGCTGATAAAGCAGTGTCGATGTTCGGCTGGAGCCCTTGTTCAGGCAGTGCGGGGAGCTTGTTTTCGGTGATATTCGGAGGCTTATTGACATTGTATATCTCAGTGTTTCACCAAAGACTTCACCGAGACTGCAGGCGTCTGAAATGGTCCATTTGGCCCGTCTATGCCTATAACCTGTCATATTCCTTACTTTCTTGGTCTCCCCAAGGTTTGTCAGATATAATTAGAATATCGTTTCGATGACGTAGGCCTACCGACACTGCTTGAAGCTCCCCCATAATGAGTCATTGTAGTCAGGAAATCCTCATCTTCTGGCAGCTGCTCTAATAGTCTTCATTGCCTAGTACTCAATGCTATGTCATAAGAGACCTCACCCTAGCGGAGCAGCCTATGACTCCAGAGATGATGCCCCAGGGAATCAAGGATGACTCTTGCGAACAGGACGGATTGACATCATAGCTGAGCTGCGACTGGCCCTTTTGTCGCACGTCGCCTGCTGCCGCTGTCGGCGACACACCCGTCTGTCGCAGCCTGATGCTGGTGTCAATCTGTCCAGACGCATGTGCCATGCTTTGACTGTAAAATACTACGTGACACCTTGCACTTTAGAGTGGCGGTGCAAGGCGTACAAGCAGCCGAGGCTGCAAGTCTCCCGTCAACGATAAGGCAGTCACTAAACAAATCAAGTATCTACAGTCACACATTCACTGCGTTATCTACGTTAATAGCATTAACTGGAGTTACGTGGTCCCGTAGCTATTCTTATACGAATTTTAAGTGAGAACCTGCTAGCTCCTAAGCCTTTAATCCCTTATCTTTACCTTAATACCCTTCAGGGGGGATGTGTATGTTAAACGATTATGGTTTAATAGGGTATCTAGCATTAAACCCTATAGCGTTTTTACACGCGAGACAGCTATATAACTTAAACCTATCTAGAAGTTGTAGCAGGATAAATCTATGTCTTTAGTAATGCTCTACAACTTATAAACCGTAATAGCGTAGTATATAATTAAAGGAAATTAAGTGTAAGTATAGAGTGTAGCTCTAATAAGAAAGTCTCTAATTACTAGTAGGATTAGAATAATCTTTCTACCGTTATATAAGGCTCTTTAAGAGCCTTATAAAAGCCTGCCTAATTATCGCCGTACTATTACTAAATAACGCTTAAAAAGATAGTCTTATTAAAGCGTATATACGCGTTCTTACCCTTAATCTCTACTCCTTACACTTCTTCATTATAATATAGTAGCTTTTATAAAATAAAGAAAGGTAAAAGAAGTTATCTATTAAGAGAATATTAAGTCTATTAAAGAGCTTCTCGTTTTTATACGAAAATGCCTTATAAAGACAGTTATTAATTTAAGATAGCTAGCGTAGTCCTAGTATACTATTCTCGTTAATAATTAGCTATTAAATACCCTTTAACTTCTTTTAAAGCTAAGCCTTATAAATAGCAGAGAGTAGTTTAAAGTCCTTATTAATTGGGAGGTAAAGTAGTGAGTGTAAATTAGTCCTTAAAATTTAATTTCCTGTAATGCTTATAGGTGTAGCACGCTAAATAGGCGTTCTTCTCCTGCCTATTACAGCCTAAAGGTACGCTAAGAGCAGGTTAATTAGATATAACTTACCCGTATTACCGCTACTATCCATATAAAGCAATAGCTAGGAACGGTCTTAGGTTAGAAAGTGGTCTATTACCGTGTTATACACTAGGCGCTGCTGTAGATTGAGAGAATCGCGAGCTTTTAAGGGCTGAACGGCTGATGCTTCACATTAAGTGGAAAGGAGCTTTCCTACTTACGTCGCTTCTAGTAGTTACCGCGAAGAATGTCTTCGTTGACGAGCGTCAGACAAGCATTAATGCAGCCGACATAGCGAGCTAGCTGGATAAACCCTACGAAGAAACGGAAAAGCGGCTAACTAATTATCGTGGTTTTAGAAAAGCTTATAACCTTCGCTCTCTCCCGCCTAAAAGGTAATTAACCGTAAAATAAAAGGCTAATAGAATTAATAAAAAGCTTATACTATAACGTAAGCGTTATAAGCTTTATTTTATTAGCCTAAGAAGCGTAATTTATAATAACGTTTAAATTTAACGCGAAATTAAGACGTATACCTTTTAAGAAACACGATAAAAACTAATAATAATAAGTTTATTGTAAGTGAAAAGCCGCCTATTAATTCTAGTATTACTAGCTATAAGGTATAATTACTTACCTAAATAGCCTTAAGGTATATTAGAGAGAATAGTATTATAGTATTCTAGCTCTAATTTACTAGCGATATTTTATAGAATACGCTAGTTGCCTAAAATTATTTAGCTTTAAAAGATTACTAGATATTAAATAAACTTAAGAATTAAAGACCTAAAACTAAAAAGAAGAAATCCAACTAATATACGGCGAATATAGTGTAGGAGCCTATTCAGGCCGCCTACACAAGTATCTACCCTAACCTTTACTAAATAGATTGCCTGCTTACTCGATAAAGGCGACACACTTTCCTGGTAAAATAGTCTAATGCTATTATAGCGTGGGAGCCGACAAAACACATTATAGACGTGGAAATGCTTAGTAGATTTAATGCAAGTTAGTAAGGTTTTAACGCGGGTGTAGATGTTTTGGGAGCGGGGAGCTTTAACACCTTCTACATTGGCATAGCCGTCCGTCTAAAGAGGATACGTGGGTACGCAGTAAGCTTCTTGGCCCACAACTTATAAGGAGAATTTAATCAAATGAGATATGTGGTGCTTATATTTGAAAGCATAGTTAGGTTAGGTATAGTAGCGGGACTAGTCTGTGCTTATTGTCATTACTGTATGTATTCTGTCTCTTCCAAAATATATTCGTTACCTTCTCCTTTAGGCATATAAAGGATATGGAGGCAATGTACCGAGCGAGCATTGGATGCTAATGGGGCGTGGCAGGGCTTTAATAGTAAGAGTCGTGTAAATGCCGTAGGGGCGACTTCTAGTACGGTCTTCTAACCGGTTAGGCCTCTTAAAGAAGTTAACTAAAGCGGCACAACGACTTCGTATACGAATCGAAAGTGTTAATTAAAATGTCATTGAGGAGTGATGAATGTGCATAAAGTCGGTTTTTTCTGATAAAGTCAACAATTCCCTTTCGGGCCTCCCCGTCTTTGTCAGGATCATAAAAGATTTTGATTTTCTAAAGCATGGAAACGACACCTGCCCTCCATGGGCATTGAAATGACAACTTTTCTGAAACATGTCTTGTGGTGCGACGTGGGAAGATGACCAAGGCCCTGTAGCACTGTGCTTCTTCTGGCCTGTGGGCGCACGACCAAGATCACATGCGGGTTTCTTAGCTGACCTTTCTTGACTTGCTGCTTCACTAATTGGCCCTGATCATTCTACCTTTGTCTGACAACAGGCTTGCCAGAAGGCCCGGTGCTCCGTCTCGGGGCACCACCAGCTGACTCATAGCAGCAGGAGCAAGCCTTTTATTTGGTCTCGGAGTCATTTTGGCGGTGGCTCAATATTCGCCATGCATTTCTTTAGCCAGGTGAGCGTCAGTGTTTGCACCTGGTGTACCTACCCAGGGGGCTGGCTGGCTCGTCACGCATAAACAGACTTGACATAATTTATTTTGATCCAATGGAGACTTTGCACGCCCGGGACCCTGTGAATCGGAACGAATCAGTTCGGCTGTAGAATGGTTGACAATTTACGAGACATGATGAATTATTTGGCTCTGCATAAAAGCTGCTGGCATCAATCAAGACCACATGCTTCAACTGTGTCTGTATGATCATGTCATGATGAATACATTTGGGGTGGTTTATACCTGGAGCATTTTTGTTGTTATGGTCCTCAAAAATGGCCAGGCCGCAGCCTCCAAATCACCGTACCAGGCTGCCGCACTCCACAACCCCATTGTGCCCCTCCGAAGTCCGGCCAATTGCATCCAATCAGTGCAAATGGTCAGCAAATGTGGACAGGCGGACACACGCAAGCCCTCCACCACGATTGACCGGCTATGCCGCCATCGGCCGGATTCTTACGGCCCGACGGAGCCCCGCAGTTGCGAGCATGTCGTCTGGCAATCAACGACCTTGGCGGCAGATTGTTTTTTTGATCCACGGTGCTTTGAAACGCTTCTTGATTTTCTCGATTTTTTCTCTTTTGGAATAATTCTTGACAATCCAGTGTCTACCACGAAATACTGCCAGCTGAAACCGTACAATCCACCATGACGCAACAGTACGTCCCGTCCCGGCACAATTGACGCGTGTTATTCCGCGTTACTAACCCCGCCATTCAATAGATCTGTTCTGATGCTCGGCGCGGGCTTCGTGACTAGTGAGTATTTACTAGCAATTTGGAACTTGGCGAGTTTCCAATGGCTGACTTGCTCAATTAGAGCCCACGCTCGATGTTCTGACCAAGGCCGGCATCCCAGTCACCGTCGGTACGGACTTCCCGCCCACCGCCGCGTACAAGTTCTTGAGAAAGACACAAAGAACCTCGACGTCAATTGAAATGCCCTTGGCTGACACTTATTCTTCTTTCCTTTTATTTGTACAGCTTGCCGAACTTTGAAGACTGCTCAAGAGCTTGCCGGCAACAATAAACTTGCCACACCAACGACGGTCGACGTCTTGAACGACGACGCCCTGGACGCTGAAGTTGCCAAGCATGACTTGGTTATCAGCTTGATTCCATACATCTACCATGTCAATGTCATCAAGTCCGCTATCCGCAACAAGAAGAACGTTGTCACCACCAGCTACGTTTCCCCCGCAATGATGGAGCTGGACCAGCAGTGCAAGGATGCCGGAATCACTGTCATGAACGAGATTGGCCTTGGTATGCTCATTTATTCTTCAAAGTTACATGTGTCATCACTAATCTTCGTTTTCCTGCCTAGACCCCGGCATTGACCACTTGTGTAAGTACACGGCCAGCTTGAGGGCGGTCCCAAGCATCACCACCACCACAACCACTGACGTGAATTAGATGCTGTCAAGACAATCGACGAAGTCCACGCGGCCGGCGGCAAAATCATCAAGTTTCTCTCTTACTGTGGAGGTATGTTCTGGGGAGGCCGACTTCCCTGCCTGGGTGCCCCACTGACAGCTAGCTTCAGGACTTCCAGCACCCGAATCGTCCGACAACGCCCTCGGTTATAAGTTCTCTTGGTCTTCAAGAGGCGTATTGCTTGCCCTGAGGAATGCTGCGTCCATCATACAAGACGGCAAGGTTTTCAACATTGCAAGCAAGGATCTAATGGGCACGGCCAAGCCATACTTCATCATGCCTGGTTTTGCATTTGTTGCTTACCCCAACCGTGACTCGACTCCTTATGCCCAACGATACAACATTCCTGAAGCTCAGACAATCATCCGTGGAACTCTCCGATACGCGGGATTTCCACAATTCATCCGCTGTCTGGTGCAGGTCGGCTTCTTGGAGGAGACGCCCATTAAGGCTCTCGAGTCTCCCATCACTTGGAAGGAGGCCACTCAGGCTGTCCTCGGAACCGCCTCATCCGACCCCAAGGAGCTCGAGGCTGCCATCATTGCCAAGGCCGAATTCGACTCACCCGAGGACCGTGACCGAATTCTTTCAGGTCTTCGATGGATCGGTATCTTCTCTGACGAGAAAATCACACCCAGGGGCAACCCGCTCGATACCCTCTGCGCCGTTCTCGAGAAGAAGATGCAATTTGAGGAAGGCGAGCGAGACATGGTCATGCTTCAGCACAAGTTCGAGATCGAGCACAAGGACGGATCCAAGGAAACCCGCACGTCTACTCTCGTACAATACGGAGACTCTACTTATTCTGCCATGGCGCGTCTGGTCGGAATTCCATGCGCTGTGGCCGTCCAGCAGGTTTTGAACGGTACTCTGTCTGAGAAGGGTATTCTGGCTCCCGTGACTGCCAAGATCAACAACCCCATCATGAAGGAACTGAAGGAAAAGTACGGCATTGAGATGAAGGAGAAGACTGTCTTGTAAAGAGGTCATCCGAGAAGAAAAAGAAAGCACTTGCGAATTAAAAAGTAGAAGGCTTGGTTGAAAAGTTCATAGCCATAAAAGTCGATAGAAATGGCAAAATAAACGTACAAGTGTCATTACCACTGTAGTTCAATTGTTTCAAGGTGCTTTCAACAACGTGTCGAAGGGGATCAAAGCTCTTAACGACCAGAGGGAAGACGAATATCTTGAAATGAAACAAGGCCAAGTTCACATAAATCGTGACGGACGACCAAGGAACCATTGGACGAAGTGCTGTCCTGCGTAGTCAACCCACGCCACAACAAGTACGAGCCAAGACCTTCGCCCGTGCGGCGTCATCGCCAACAGATCGATAGACCAACAGGCCCGTTCTTTCGGTCTGTTACTCTGGGTTTATCGAGGCGTCAGTCTGTTGATCTTGGTTGTCTGGCTTGAGTAGCGTGTGCCGTCCAGATTCGTCAGTCCTCTTTCAGGTACTGGCTAATTACGCTTGTTGGTGGTTCACCTTCTTTGCTAATTGATGTCAGTTCCGCCATACAGAAAGCGGGGGAACACCAAGATTTTAAGGGTTGAAGCCTATTTCGCTCCTTACCTTGACTTCGGGATTGGAGTTCGAACAGCGGGTCAACGACCAACACATAGCGTTACTAGATATAATACTTGTACAATACTTGTATATTCTGGACTCAAAAAAAAATAATACTTGTATAATGTTATATCATTTGTATTAAAAAAAAAGTCAAAAAATAACTGAACGATATTATAAAATATATGACTTAAATATACAAGTCAAAAAATGTATATTAGTATTTCAAATTTAATATGCGCCTGTACTATCACGTTGACTAGTATTATCTTGTAGAGGCGTCTCACTTCTCATATAAAAGGACAAGAGGTAGAGTCGTATGATAGATGCTTTCTATTAGATTCGGGCAATATAAACCAATCTACACTATAGACCCTTGGCCCAACCAAGGCGATTATTGCCATCGTCGTAGACAACAAACGACGACTTGAGGGCAACATCACCAAAGATGGCCAGGCCATTCAGACCGCGGTAGTATGCAATACCACCCACGCAGGTAGAGCCCTCATTGACCGCGTAGTTGATATCTATGCCGGGGACAGTAACTCTTCCCGAACCAACGCCAAAGGTAAAGTCGGGCAAGGTCGTGTCGCAAGGGAAGATCCAAGCATAACCGGCATTGCCCGGCAGGGCAGCTGGCTCGGCGCTCGGAACAGTAGCCCAGTACGCTTCGACGACCGCCAGAGGGAGGATGAGAAGCGAGGTACCAGTGTCTGCGGTCCCGGTGATGGTGATGGTCTCGAACTTGCCCTTGCCGACAGCATAGCCGGTAGACTGGAAGAGCCGGTGGCCAAGATCGTCGGTTGACGCGGGAGTGTAGCTAATGGCGCCAGTGTATTGGGACTGGTCAATGTAGCCAAAGTTGTAAGAGCCCTCTGCATTTGGAGTCAGCGGGCCATGAGCGTACCGGCAGGGACACGACAACAGTCGGGACAAGAATACTCACTGGCTTGGTGTCTCAGCCGTACGGTGAAGAGAGGCTCGGAGAGCCTAGGCAGAATGTTGGAGAACCATGTTTTCTGCTTGTCTGGGCGGACTGTGTTGCCCTTGTCATAGGCAAGACCGAGGAGGCCCGAGTTTTGGCTATCTTTGCTGAAGGACTGTGACACTTGCTGGGCGGACTCGACGGCCTGGTTGTCTACTGAAACACCGCCTACGGTAACGACGTCGGAATAGACGATTCCGCGAGAGGTGCTGTTGTCACCGTAGCGGATGGACCAAGTCTCTCCCTGCAGCCTCTTAGCAGAAGAGCTGCTGCTGGGCTTGTAAAGCGTCTGGCCGTTGACCTCGTTGGCGCTGGTGTCACTGCTAAATACCCACAGATCGCTGGACCCCGTATCAAAGTCCAGGTTGAGCTTCTGTGGAGGCGTTCCAATGCAGACCTCGGTGAGATATAGTTGGTCAACGTTTTCGTCATTAGGCTCGGGAATGGTAACGACGGTGCCATTCTCTTCTCGTTCGCTCAGTACAGCAGACTCCAAAGCCGTTACGGTAGCCGGGTCGAGGAACTTGCGCGCGACATGCCGCACATCGTGGACGATATGACGGTGTAGGGAGATGCGGGTTGTCTCAGCGCTAAACTTTAACCCCGTATTCTGGGAGGGAGCCGCGCAGGAGCTGTTGAAGGCGGCAGCCAGGAGCACGAGCGTAATGGTGGTCTTCATTGTTAGCGAGATACTGGCAGAGAGACCAGATGTAAGGGCATGAGACTGATACCAAGAGAGATTCCGATTGCAAAGCTGGGAATATACGCTTCTTTATATACAAAGATATTTATCTTTATTCACCCATACTGACTGCCAGAACAGTTGCATTCTGTCCAACACAATCTCATTTGTCCCCAGAATCTATGGCGCAATGAAGCTGTATAGACTAGTGGCGAATACTAGCCCACATGTAGCAAGCAGTTGGTGGTATTCCCGAGGATCACGGAGGTTTATTTGACATGGCGTCGCAAGAATCGGAGTCGCCATCTGTGCTTTGAACAACTGCAGTGACGGTTATACTTGTCGACATTACTCGACGGCTCCACAAGATCGGGCTACCGTGCAGTCAATCCGACATGAGGTTGCATTGTGTGGGCTCTACTGGGGAATCGATCTACGGAGGTCCCTGGCGTACTATGATTCTGTTTGGACAAGCGCAAGCGCGTTTAGGTGCCCGGTCGCAAGATCCGTATTTTCGGCAAATGTTTTGATACTGCTACTCAACAAATTTTCATAAAATCATGTGCGCCGGCTATTTTTGTGATGGGGTTGGTTGTATTATCCGCGGAACATGTTCAACTATCAGAAAAGGGCTCCATGAACATGTTAGAGTACCGCCAAGACACCTTACTATTCTGGCAGTGTCGCCTCTTGCTCCCGGGGTTCACCTCATATTCCTGATGTGCTGTCATAAATGGAGGAGCGTTGGTAAAGAATCGCTGTCGGCTGTATCACCGAACTTGAGTCGGTAGTTCCGGCGGCTAACCCACAACGGAAGCCTTTAACTAGACCAGACAGCTTCCTCATTGGGGCTTCGCAACTAATCGCCACTTATTTCGGTTTCTTCCACTGCTAATCCAAAGGGACCGCTAGTTCTAGAAAGGGAGGCCGTAGCTCTGTCAGCACCAGTCGTCTCATGCTGGGGGTCTGACTTGCTTCTCAATGGCGTTCCGGGAACTTCTCTGTCATTTAGTATCCACCAATAGACTGCCTCAAAGTCTCTTTCTGTAATGGTAGATGCGGCACCAAGCAGGCGGACCCGCAAAGCCTCACATCGTAATGTGTGTGCACCTCGAGTCAGCGCCGGAGCGAAACATGTCAACCATGAGTATCCCAAGATTCCTGCCTCCAATGAATACATGAGCTTCGAATAGCAGTTTATTGTCAACAAGGTCGGCCACAGTCCCTCAAAGTATGTGTCACCATGTCAATTCTTGCTTGCCTTGTCTTTTGTCAAACCTCCGCCTACTACCCCTTAGCGTCTCTTCCATGACTACTCGCGGCGGCCATGACTGTAGTGTGCACGGCCTTGACATGATGTCATAAGTCTCGCAATAGTTGACTTTTCCGTCGAGCACCACCGGTGTATAAGGCGCGCGCGGTTCCCGCAGGAAACTACCGTTGGCGCCCCCGATTAAGGTTGAGAACATGACGCGATTGACTATCTCGTTTCTTCGTGTATCAACCAATCTAATTCATCTTGATCGCTAAATAGCCTATAGCACAATACATTTGCCTATTGACATGTATACACTGATGTACTGCAGCCCACTATAGTATAGCACGCAATAGCCAGGGGCTTGTCAAATATTTTTACATTCCACTATAGATCCGCTTACTAGATCGTATATGGTGTGAAATAGCGACGGCTCCCTTTATAGAAGAGCTGCAACAGCAGCTACTCCACCAACTGGCTGGTATAGTTTCGCACCAGAGGTTTTGTCAGAAGAAGACACGGTGCTTCCGTACGGAGAATCCGGGCTGACACTGTTTTTGGAAGATTTGGAAGCGCTCTTGAACTTGCCGAGAGTCTGATCTGCTGAAGGATTCACTGCGCCTACCAGCTGAACAGTAAAAGAAAATCGAATCAGTGTTGTTGACCGTGACTTGGAAGACAGTTCCCTAGAAACACATGTCATCTTTCGCCCAACATTCTGTTTATAAACCATTCAATAGGTCTATGCCTAGCAGTCAGCGAGATCCCACGGCTCTCTGTAAGGCCCGTGTCGGAACAAACTGGATGAGGGCTGGATGTCGATCTGCCAGCAACTATCCATTGTGATAATGGAATAAGAACGTCTTAAAGATTGCGAGCCCACAGATCTTACTATCCCGTTTTAGTTACAAGGAAATATTGCAGATCGAAATTATATCTTGTCCAAAACCAGGACTGGTCACAACTAGGCATTCGGCAGACGCACGTCTATGCAAATCACAAGAAATATGGACGTTTGCCAACGACATGGTCTCGATTGGTTCCGGGGAACAGCCCGATAAACAGTCATTTCAATTGTGGAATTTTATGTACCATGGCAAGAAGTAATTATCTATATACAGTGCTAAATAGTCAAAAATCTATTTGCAACATATCCCTATACAGGTTCGGTTTTATAATTAATACAGAAATATCACGTCTTCGTAATTATCTGGAATACCGCGCAACTACTATAAAAAACAAACGAAAATTACTCGCCCCGTAATATGGCGCACGCAAATGCACTAAAATCTGATCGCGACTGACAGGGCCAACAGAACTGCTACAGTCGACAATACGACTGAAGATTGAGGCCGCTGGGCACTATCCGCAGTGACGACGCTTGGAGTTGGGGCGCCACAGCTTGGGCAAGCGTCACCGGATGAGACGACATCGCTGTTTGAATGCGTCGCAGTTGCGTCGTTTGGTCTCGAAATGGAAGTTTCTGGCCGAGGTGAAGGTACTAATGTCTGGCTGCAGTCAGAGCATTCCTGTACTGAGAGACCCTAGGATCCGGTCTCCAGCTGCGTCTGGGCTGGAGTGGGCGAGTTGAGACCGGACTGATGGGATAAAGACGCCAATGGTGTTGGTGCTGCTTCGCAGTCCGCACAGTCACCAACAGTAACCGCGACTGACTTCGTGGTCAGAGGCACCACGGTCACGACTTGCGTAGGCAGCGTCGTGGGAGTGGTACAATCCATCGCTCCCTTGCCGCAAATAAAAGGAGGCAGTGTGTAGATTGCCGTTGTTCCAGCCGGCCTGGGATTGCCGCCAAATCCGCCACCCAAATATGATGTCGCGTCCAGTACTATGATCGAGGTTGTTAGCTTGCCTAATGGGCAATTTGAAACAGTTGGCTCGCAGGATGTCACGGCTAATGTCGTAGTTACTGTAACCTTGGACGGGCGATCCGGTGCAGAGCTGGTACTGGAGTCTGGGGTTTCAGTCGCTGCTGATTCCGCAACAGTGAGAGAACTGTTTCGAGCCTGGGTCATGTATGGGCTTCGCCACACAGACGTCTCTGTATTGCTTGCTGGGGTGTTTGCAGAAGACATCTCTGTTGCGACTTGAGATGTGCTGCCCCTTAAGGAACCTGTAGCGAAAGTCGGCCTCTTTGAAGTTATCCTGGTCGGCAATGTAGCGGCGTCAACAATTGGTACGATTTGATTAGACACCGGGACCTTATTCGTGGCGTGGGATGACACCGTCGTCGAGTATGAGGTTGTCGGTGCTACTGGTGACGGACTCGATTCTGTTGTCGAGGACAGATCGACTGATGATGTAACATGTCTGGTTGAGAGACTGCCCGAATGAGGGGGTAGTGTTTCCGACAAGGATGTAGAGGCTCGAGAGGTTATAATCGAGCTTGTATGTATGACTGAACTGTGTTGAGTCTCAGATACCGTAATAGACGACGAGGATGGAGCAGTAGTTGTATTCGATGCACCCGTCCTGGAGAATGTAGAAGACTGTTCACCTTCAGACTTGGTAGATGATGGATATTTTGAGGACGCAGGCGTGGGGGTGAGGAGTGATGTGAACGAAGCAGTGGACAATGATGTAGGCAATGATGAAACGGCAGACGAGGTCGCATTGACATCCTTTGTCGCAGTCGTTTGACTCTGTGGCGAAGCAGGAGAGGACTCGAGGGAATATAAATATACTAGTGATGATGATGTAGGTGATGATAAACTAGAAGGTGAAGGGGACTTGATGTTCTCAATTGTGGTTGACTGGGTCCGCGACGTAGTGGACGGTGCGGTTGGATCCGTAGTCAGCTCCGTGGCAGATGTCGGAGTTGACGACGTGGTTGATGATGCAACTGATGATGTGGTCGGCTGTGTGGTTGAGGACGTGGTTGAGGACGTGGTTGAGGACGTGGTTGAGGACGCGGTTGATGATGTGATTAAGGACCTGGCCAAGGACGTACTAAAAGCCGCAGTAGAGGACAGATCTATTGAGACTGAGACAGAAGCAGCCGTTGTAGAGGACGCGGCCAAAGATGTAGGCGACGAGAAACTCGAGGATGAAGTAATCCTGACGTCTTGTGTTGTAGTCGACTGAACCTGCGACGCCGTGGTTGACGTCCTGGCAGAAGTTACTTGAGAGCTGCATTCACCCACCAACGACGGAACGGCATCCGTTCCCTTGCCAATCGGGACGAGATGAGTCCCGCAATCAGCAGCACTAGCGAGGTAGACATTTCTGTTATCCATGTCCTAGACGGCATACGCGGACCTAAGAAACGTATCACCCAGCACGAAGAATGCTGTTTTGGGCGTGTTAGCCACGCAGTCCCATTGCCGTTGCCATAATTCGGGTCACTCACAGTCATTTGGCGACACTCCCAGCACACATATCCCGTGTTGAGGCTGTTTCCAAAGAAAGTCGTCATATTGAACTTTAATTACCGTGTTTCCGAACTTGAAATTGACCGTGCCCGCGAGACTGGCCGCTGAGCAGTCCACAATATACTGGTTGGCATCATTTGGGTCCTGCCGGGCAGAGGGAAACGCCTTCAGAATCTCCGTAACCATAGATCGCGGCAGTTGTGTCAGCGTTGTGCCGCTGTCAAGCAGCGCGAGCAAGCCGTTGATTTGGTCGAATACCGGGATCTGAGACCCGTCCTCTCTAGTCACCGAGAGTCCATCAACGTAGATCCAGTACCTTGGTCCGAGTCAGCACGATAGTTCAGAAACACTGCTCTTTTCTTCCGGTGAGCGACATACCGGACACTGCCATCAGGCCCCCTGGCAATGGGTCGCTTTTCGAGAGCCCCTACGTACTTCTTGGTATCGATGCCGCCAAAGATGACCGCCCCGAGGGGGCTCTCGAAGGGCCGCAAATCAAGGCTGAAGGCGCGGCTCTGTATATAATTTTGGCTTACTAGCGAGTCGAGCACATGGGGGTAAGGAGACTGCCAGCCCAACACCCAAGGGCCAGCGCCCAAGATAGCATATGCAACGACCGACGTGTCGTATGCCACGCCAAAGATTTGCTGGTTGACCTTTGCCCCTGTTGGCGTCGTGGCTTAGCGTGATTCGCCCTCTCAACACCCGGCGATATTTTGGTGGCCCTTACCTCCAACAGAGATGTAGTCATACATGTACTTGAACTTGGCATAGCCGGCACCATACGCGATTTGGCCGGTTCGGTTCGTGTCCACCAGTGTTGTTGACCCTGTGAATCGGGGGAGGCTCGCGCAGATTGCTGTCTCGGAGGTGTTTGAACAACTCGGATTGACCCATAGTTCCCACGATCCAGTATCAAAGTTTACGGGAACCGTCTGCCCAGGTGTTCCAATGACAAGGTCAATCGTATAGAAGAAACCCGTGCTCCGGCTCGTGAGATCGACGTTGTTTTGCCGGCGAAGGCGACGAAACGTGCCTGCCGGGGCTTCGGATACCGTGATCGGGAAACGGATAAGGCCGGGCTGCTGAATGACACGACGCTGATTACCATGCGCGGATGAAGATGTAGCCAACGGCAGCGCCGCTAGCAGCAGAAGAGCTTGAAGCATCTCTACCCTCTTTGCCAGAAGGTCCGTCTCTGGCAAACAATCAAAAACAAAGAGAATGAAAATCCCCGGCTCAAAGTGGTAGGAACGCCAGTCACCAGCACTTATTCCTGAGGGCTCGGATCCCCGACTGCAACCATATTTCTCATTTTGAACCAAGCTGCCGTCGGCCGGGGCAATATACAGGGTCCGTCCGTGCAACCTGGTCATCGCCAAGTTTCTCCAAGCCCATCCATCCCGACCTGGCCGGGGTAGTTCTCCCCGCATCACCGAAATGCCAAGGCACCGTGATCCACGATGCAGTCTAGATCCTCTTAGACCAAGAGAACCCTCTTGCGTGCCCGAATCATGTCTCTGTTTTTTTTTCGTCTGACAGCTGAAGATATCCACGCGTAGTTACATCCACATCACACAGCTACATTGATATTGTGGTCCCAAGGTCTACAACGGTGAGTAATTACCCAACGGTAATGTGCCGACTTTATGTCTAATTGGCAGCCACAGCCCGGCAAGGTTAGAAAGGCTTGGCAGTCCGGGCACACAGTGACCAACTATCGATAGTTGCAAAAGTTTAGGAGGCTTGTGCGGGCCCAATGGGTGGCCTCGTGGCGTGGCTTTGACCCGTCTACCAAATTGTGTTCCTGAACTAGTGGCCAGGCGACGCGTGGATCGACTGCAAGGGAGACGTGATTGCAACGTCACAAGCAACCGCGGCTGGTCAGTGTAACGTACGATTGGGTAGTATATCAGAAGCCTGGAGTGCAGGGGCAAGCGTTTTATATTTGAGTCGACGCTTGGAAGGAAACAAACTTTCTTTCCTCCTCTCCTTTTTCGAGATATAGCCGGACTCTTTAGCTACAGAAGAGGTCGTAAGTATTCGACCTCTTTGGGTTCAATCAACGCAGCCGGGTGGTCGAATACTTCTGTCCACAAACTGGTGGTTTAGCTCATTATGCTTCCGTTTTTGGACAACTAGTTATATCTTGGTAGGCCCGAATACACGTCTATCTGTGCGGCGATTCGCTAATGTTACCTTTTATTAGTAGCAGCTTCTTTTGTAGCCAACTACGTTCGCTCTTCCCCCTCACCACTATTTCTTGTTGCCAGAGCCTTTTCAGAAATTGTCATTATATCTTCAGGTTTCTAAATAAGTAATTCATATTACATATGCCTAGATAGCGCAAGGGCAACTACCTGCGGCTTATTCGTGCATCTTAAACCATGCTAGCTCCCGTGAAATATTCTTGCCGCTTCGTATCACCACGCCTACGAACGACGGTTGCGGAAAATAGACAACTAGGCGTACTTTCCTGGTATCCAAACATAACCCCTGCTGGAAGTCGGGCAGGGCCATTCACCTCACTAGGCGCGCTTCAGAGTAGCCCAAGTCTATTAGGCGTGGTATGTACCCGGCCTGCATGGATCCTGGCAGGAATCCATATGTACTTGAAAATGTCCTGCCCTTCTTTTCTCTCGTCAAAAATTGCATATGCCAGCTTCGGGAGAATCCACTGAACTTCTTTCCCACCTCCCAAGTCCATCTCAGTTGTCAACTCCGTGTCCCAAGTGACATCCGACAGTTGAATTTCATCATGAGCCATGAGAGGAGCAGCAGCCTCGCTTGGCTCTATAGGTCCATCCTGCAAAACTGCACTCGTGTGCTGGACTTTGATCTCCCCGCGGCGACATCTTGTTGGTAGTTTTCTTTAACTAAGGCGTTGACAAGACGTTCAGTGACATTGGAAGTATTTCAGATTCTCGAGCTCTTGATCTGCTCGAGTTCGAAACCAACTTTTTCCTGTCTACTCTGATACGAGTAGATATAATAGCAGCAGGCTGCTCCTTCCTCTATAAAAGTGAATTTGCTACATTAAAATTCGTATGTTTTCTACCTCCCTGGACTCAACGTCTCCACATTGGCACGCGAAGAATGATAATGCAACATGAGACTACATTAGACCAGATCAGACTCGACGCTGCATTCACCAAAGCTATTATTGTTGGGGTATTTAAGGTGGGGCGTAGGGTTATATTATGTATGTTATATTCAAAATATATAACATGTTATAGCTTTTCAAACTGTATTAAATACAATACGAATAACCCTCTAAACCCCAGAACAAAGGCACTAGTGCGTAGCAAAGTCATTGCCCGAAAACTCCCCCGGGGGCACACCATCTATTTGGGACAGCTTGGATAAAATAAGAGGGGCCTGATTTCCTACATGAAAAGTGGAATTATACATACTTGCCGTAATTTATTAGTAGTGTATTAAGAAATATTGCCTTAAATAAACGTCTGAAACTTGAAAGTTACATTAACCATATGGTAATTTGAGTTAGAGCTTCCATTGGAACCTCTTACTCCCCCTATTAATGCTTTATTTGAGTTAAACTAGACCCTATTTATACTCTGAAACTTATAAGTTAATGTTCTTCTATAGAGGTAGTCCTAGGCCTCTTACACCGGTGTAATTAATCTCTACATTAACAGCAAATGTGACAAATTATGCGGCGGCACTTAATTGACCATCCGCGCGGCCGGGAAGCGGTCTCCAGATATTGCTTCGGAGTCAATACATTGCGTCTCGGCGTTGGTTTTAGGAAGTTTTATAGCCTCTTCCTGACACCAGATAAAGCTTAGCTAATTCATACAGCAATGTGTCCTCTACATTGCCAGAATTTACATAAAATATATAAATACACTCATTTAATTGCGCTATTTCTTCTGAGATTCGGCTCATTATCAAACCGCTAGTTCTATGAATTAGCATTTACTTTGGTTTAGAATACTAAATTATCTAAAGCAAAGCCTGATTATCAAGTCGGGGGAGAAAGGGAGGCAACAACCCTAATATCTTCTACAAAATCTCAAGAGCCTGCTATCCACGCACCGGCCCAGTTTCGGCGCGGTCGCAAAATGGATGGGCAGATGAAGAGCAGAAATGCACGCAGCCGAGCTAAACATTAACGCTTAGATAGCAGGAACGAGTCCAGTGAGGCGGACCCTTCCATAGCTATTAGTGAGCCAGAGCCATGTGGGTAACACCAAGTCTATATCAGTAGAAAGCCATCCGACTGGTAAATAACACCGAAGATTATTAAGAGACACAGCAATACCTTACACGGCTGGGGTCTTGACGGCTGATTCATTCACTGAGTTCTTGTTGAGGATGTCCACCGGTGAGTTTAACCATAATATAACTGTGAAGCGTTTTTTCGGCTGCCTTCGTTGCTGCATCAGTTACTACATCTGATGTTCTCTTGATCAGTTGAGCGATCATGATGTCACACTGAGACAAACGTTGGGAGACGGGAGTAGACCCTCATCTTCAGCTTTAATATTGATGCTTTTCAACGCTTCCCTTTCTAATTTTTATATTTTCTAGTCAATTCCGCTTTAACATCGGCTTGATAAATTAGCAGACAGAGCCGTCTGACTGGCATACAATGAAGCAAGACAAGCCATCCCAATATGTAGGCCTAGACGCCGGCTGCGTAGGCAGAAAGCAGTATCTGCAACAAAAGTCACAATTACCGCCCAACCCATAGTTAATTTTACCCCTTTCACCTAATTCTTGACAGATGGCCTCTTGGCAGCCGTTTGATCTCCCGCCGCTCCTTCTATGATATTCTCGTCAAGGGGTAAGGCCTGCAGAGATCGTATCCGAATCTTGCCACTCCTAGTCCCCGACCCGTCCATTACCCTTCAGACTATCCTGCAGGTGAGCCGGTACCAAATTCGATTGAGACAAGTTAACCAAATCATTTTCACTGCCCTCATCAGCAATACGTGAAATGCTATTGCGCCTGTAAAAATTCCTCGATGCGGGAGATGACGATCCACAAGAATCCGGCTTGAATGTCTGAGGATACATGCGCATGAGTATGAGACGCAAGGCAGGCAGGCAAGTGCAAATAAACCCGACCGACACCTCAATCGTGGACCAAAAGACGACACTCCATTGATCCCAGGTTGGGTTGTACGAGTTGGCGAAATGGACCAGAGACTTGAGCCGAAGCATGGACACAATGGTAATACTTGTCGCGCAGTCAGTTCACCATGTCTTGAGATCCAAAGTCCGACAAGGCAAGCACTTACATGGCTCCGGTTAAAAAAATAATGGCCGCGGCGACTTTCTTTTTCCAATGCAGCCTGAGCCTCTTCAGCTGTGTTAGCGGCAGTGCAAACAGCCAGATATCTGCCACGACGCCAATAACGCCATTAGCCCATCCCGAAGCATTTATATCGATGCAGTGTCCTGTAGTTGAAGGATCGCCGTCGAACTTTTCCCAGTTGTACTCGACCGGCGTGCATTGTAGCACGGTTTTCAGGACAAAGGCCAGCGCGCAGGTGATGTGGAAAGCCACAGTCACCCACAGCAAGCGCCGAATTACAGTCCCCGGGAATATGCTGAGGTAAAACAGAGTAAGCGACACCTTGATGAGCGTGATCAATGTCAGGTATAAAACCTCCATGACGTAAAAGTAGTGGCCAAAGTCGAGCAACATGGGTATATCCAGTGTCCAGACGTCTTTCCCCAGCCCCGTCGGAGTCAGAAAGAATACCTGAATGACCACGCTGGGGATTCCGACAACGAGGGCGGCCAGGATTGTCCAGTCGTCCAGACCAAGTCTCTTGCTGGTGCTGAGGTACTTTTTGAAAAATATTCGCATGACGACTAGCCCGAAGGCCATGCTTCCCAGCAGAAAGTTGACGACTCGAAACTCGAGGCCTCTATCTCTGGTTGGTTCGTTGCATAGTGTCGATGTCAAGTTTCTCGAGACTACGTGTGCAGGATACCGTTAGTTGCAGTCTACAAGCAACTTTAGCATGCGAAAGGCAGAGGCGAGCACTTACAGAGCGCATCCGACAATGCACATGATTGAAACACGCACGCCCCCATCGCAGAACTGTATCCTCCATTGTGGCATATGCAAGTTACGTTGGCGACGTCGCATCTTGCGGCAATACATGACGACTGTCCAATGGTTGCATGTTAGCGACAATACCGTTCATTGATCGCGCCTACCCGAACAAAACATCTCGCGGAAGTTTGACAAGTCGTATAGCAATATTTCGGGAATGCGACTCACAGCACAAGCCGGCAGCTGCGTGACGTTGACAGCAGAAGCCGCGAGATGCACAATCGAACCAAACTCCATATGGGTGGAAGCCCATACTATCCGGGTACGGACCGGGAGTTATACAGTCGAATTTATTGTCGTAGTTGTCGGCGTGTATCCTGCATGGCCGTCGTCGCCTAAATGCTCTTCATCATCGCCGAATGTTTGTATCCTGTCCTCAATCGCGTCACTAGCTGTGATGCCGTCGTCGAGGGTACGGTCACGAGAGCCGTCGAGATGCGCGACTTTTTCAACGGTTGGATGCTTGTATGGATCGAAAAACGTACATGAACTGCTGACGGATGGGACGTGGCATTGATTTCCAAGACAAAATCAGTAGCACGCAGGTCTCAGTCTTGTTTTATTCGGATGAAATACCTTGCCGGGTTAGAGTTCCATGTACATTGACCCGTTTACACAGCGCGACGGTACAGCGGGCCAAGAAGAGCAGGGAATATTATCTCCTCCCTTCCAATGTCAAATACTTGAGCCAAGACGTGACGACGGCAACCCCGGCTAAAATTAGCAGTGGTAACTTGCCGTTTAGCGCTGCCACGGTACGGAGTATCACGGCTGACATCCCCGGCAGCCCGTCGATCGCACGGTCCTCCAGACTTTGGGGGCCTGGTAGCAAATCTCTGGGGCATCTCTGCCACTAGGGTCTTTTGATGTCTTGTGATTTCTCGTTTAGTAGGCGAGTAGTTACGTGGTTGACTGGCAGACCGTCGTACACTAGACTTGACTGCTAATCTCCTATGGGATGAACTAGAGCCGGCCATGTCCTTGACTAGTTACATTGTGCCCTCTTGGAGGCAAGAACTATATCCCTTTAATACAAGTGCCCTTATAGGCCAGTGCTCTCATGCGATCGTGTTAAGCCTAGTAACTACCTTCCACTCGCATCCGGATATATCAATGATGTCTCGGTCGGAGCGTGGTAACAAGGGCCATTCCGTTCCGAAACTGGGGACAGCGCCACGTTAATACTTGTGGGAAACCATCCTGTTCACCACTTGGATTGTGCTTGGCCTATTCCGGCGTGTGAGTTGTAACATGCACGGAATACTCCGTGTTGTACGACTCGATTAAAGTACCCATGCAACCATGGCAGGCCAAGAGATAAATTATGTGGCAAATACCACCCCTGCGTCTGTCTCGACTCGAGTAGCACTGCTAAAGCAAGTCAAGTGTTGGGATCGTCGTTGCCCCGGCCCGGCTTAGCCGCGACTCTTTTCTCGGTACTCAACATCCCTGGTTCCTGGGTCAGAGAGGCGGATGGACCCCCCTGTCTCTGTTCTCCATGGGGATGGAAAGCCAGGAACATTGTCAACCGAAAGACCGGCTAGGGGAGCCAGGGGCCTCCAAGGCGGGCGAGATGGTGTGCATCTCCGGTCGTGCCGTCACCTTGAAACGGCCCCAATTTCGAACGGCCCCAGGTTAGGCAACCCAGCATATGTATAATAGGACTTGATGTCGACATGACTGGGTGGGACAAGTCGTACTTGCTTTTTCATGTCATACACTCACGCGGATAACTAAACACCCTTCCGCGTATGCATCATTTTTGGGGACTATGACAGTAACATCAAGATCAAACCGGCTTGAGATGGCTCCGAGTTGGGTCTGACATTGGACATCTGTTATACTACCTCAGTTCCTCCTTCAAGTTGATGAGTAACCGCCGTCTACAAAAATTGCCTGGCCGGTTACCGACGAGTCCAGCCTTGGACGGTCCGTAGCTGTCAAGTTGACAGCAAGCACATGGTCCCATTGGCTTTGTGTCAGCTCGTCTAGGGGCGGCTCGGCCAGAATGTCCGGGACGCCATGGTGTTGGAGCACCCAACTTCGGATGGCCTCGCTTTCTCCAGTATCCATCGCAAGGGCCGTGGCTTGAATTCCTAGACTAGAGAGGTGCTCAGCAGTGGCCTGCAGCGGCTTGGGTCAACGAGCGATGAGAATAACAAGCGCTCCAGCCTTGCCGAGGGCCGTGGCCATCTCGCGTCCAATGCCAGAACTGCCTCCGGTGACGACGGCCACGCGTCTGCAAGGCCAAACAGGGAATGGAGGTATTGGGCGCTGGCTTGGAGACTGCTATTCATGTCGACATCTTTTTGCAAGTAGATGGCTCGGATGAAGCATGCCCCAAGTCTGAGACGGGTAGCTCACAGTAATTACTAATAAGACGAATGAATGATTGTTGACTCCCGATCTCAGTCACTAGTCACGCCAATCGACTGTTTTTCTTGCGATTTTCGCCGGGGGTCGACTCAGCTGATTTATCCAACCACCCCGTCGTGAATCATTCTCTAGATGCCACGGCCGACATCGGCAATAGTCCGACCTCTTTCAAATGGCAGAAATGGCAATTTTCGAAAATGAATTGCCATGTACAATCTGCAATTGCTACGGCCGCAACAATATTGTTCCGGCCACAGCACGCTGTCACAGACTCACCACAACACGTCAATGGAAGCGTTTTACATCATCGCCACCACAACAACGGCATTACCAATGGCCCATTTGGGTCCTTGTCCTTCGATATGAGTGCGCCTGATCTCTCACAGCACTTTTCAACACATGAGGAAGCTTTGCAGGCTCTCCAGTGTTCTCAAAAGCTTCCAGGGGTTCATCGTCGTTACTAACGGATACAACTATTCAAGGCAGACAGGCGCTCGAATTGCCACAAAATTGCAGTGCCGATCAAGCGGAGAATACCACAAGTACAGGTACAATCGCGACATCTAGAAAACATCTACCTACAAGTCAAACTGCCCTTTCCGAGCCGCAATCCAGTATAGTCACGATCCTTCAACATTTACAGTCAGGATTACCAACCCAAACCACTCTTGCGAGAAGCTACCAGATATCGCCGATTTGAGCGGAGTCCGCTTATCAGGTCAACTGCGAACTCGGGTACGTCGCGAGCCCGACCGCGATACTATACAACGACGCCGAGCCCCCATGAAAAAGGCCACCACAGCCTCTCAACCAACAGCTTCTGCAGGTAGGATCCGTGGCAATGAACAAAGATTTGGGGATCGAAACGATGAGCTTGCTCAGCAGCAGCAGCAGCGCAGCATGGAAACAGTGCCGTCAACGCCGTCTATAACATCGCCAGGCAGAGGCAGCGGAGACTCGGGCTTCAGCAACAGCGTCACAATCTTCAGGGCAATCACCACCAGCTGCAACAAATGCTCCGAATCCAAGACTCGAACAGCTTATGGAACAGCTTTTGGAGCAGACAGCCGCCCTCACAGCCGCAGCTCAACAAGTATCGGCGGCGGCGGCAACGGTGGCAACCGCCGCTGCAGCATTAAATCCACAACATGCTCAATACACAGCCCAACAGCCAGTTTGGACATCACAGCAGCCTCAAATTGCTCACTGTAGCTTGCATCCGCCTGCGAGGGCACAAGTAACCCTGAATGCGTATAACTTTAATAGTCCCTCTAGTAATCAGCCCCCAGCAAGCAGTCAATTTCCTCAACAGCCCCAGGCTTCTGCTTATCGGGATCCGGAACAACCCTGACAGAAATAGACGTCTTTAAACTCTCATAAAAGCACCGAGAGTTGGATATCACGAAGTGTTGAATTTCGCCAGCTGCGCGTTTCTGGTTGGACTGGGCCTGCATTTTCCAGCCACGACAGGACGTCTCTTGTCCCTCACCTTCAGCACGACCCGAGACCACGAGGCATTCTACACCCCCATAAAATCCATTGAAGGCTCCTGAAATGTAAAGTCGCTAAAGTCTGTAAAGAAAAACTCGTTGGGCATACCCGTGGCGCCCATTTCAAAGAGCGGCCCTGGGGGTTCTTGCGCCGCAACATCCCCTGCAGAGGCCGATGCTGTCATGCCGGCATCTTTGCCACGCTGACGGGGCCAATCGGCGCCGCTGTCAGCCAAGCTCTCCTTTCCGTATTGGACTGCGAACTCGAAGAGGCGTTTTTGAAGGCCATTGGCGACCCGACGAAGCGGGTGTGCAGAATTGAGACGAATGTTGATCAATGCTGAGACGACAGCGTTCAACATGCGGTAGTCTTGCTCGACATTGATTTCAAGCTGGTCGCGGTGTTTGATGCATAGTTCGAGGAGCAAATGGCCTGCAAATGATATCATGATGTGAATGTAGCTGGGTACCCTCCAGAGATTGCTGAGAAGTCCGTCGGCGTCCAGGATCATCCGGAAGATGGCCACGGCCGCGTCATATGCCATTCGAGCGGCCTCGAGTAGTGCGTCTGAAATCATTCTTCCTTGCAAGCCCCGGAACACATGGTGTCCGAGGTATAGCTTGCCAAAAAGGTAATGGAGCTGATATGCCAATGGCGGGAATTTTCCCATTTCAGGGCTCGCATCTAGACATGCTCAAGTCAGCACTTCTCATGTACCGCGTGGCCGTGGCCATGTACAACTCACGGAATTTTGGACGGAACTCGTCAATCCACGCATCCAGCTCAGCAGAGAACTTGAGAAACTTGGCGGCTCGAGATTCCGGAACAGGAGTAGGGTACTCGGACCCAAAGGTCCGCTTTATCCTCGCCATGGCCAACAGTAATGAGGACTGCGCAACAAGACGCTGGTCATGGTTGGTGCATGCTTCGCTTTCCATGTATTCCCTTCTTCTTTCGAGCACGTCTAGATGCAGCGGAAGAAGACTTTCACGGTTGTTGAGGATGGCTTGGTGCTGGTCGCTCATGAACATGCCATACCATAATCGGACACAGTCGCGGGACTGGTCCTGGTCGATATTGCCGTGATTGGGGCTTGGAAAAGTGTTTGACAACCCACTGATGGCCTTGAAGATGTGCCGATGGAGCCTCACATCGCCAGCACGCCTCACAGCGTCACAGAGGAGAATCCTTGACGCGCCGGGGAGCCAAAACGAACCAATCAGCAAGGCACGAATATGCTCGACATCCTGCCGCTCGAACAGAGTGGTGGCTATGACATGTCTGTATTCGCGATAGCAAGTCTCGAATAAATGGCCATAGTCTACTAGGTGAAGAGAAGAGACTGTGCAGATGGCTGCAATCAATGCCGGAGACCCGTCTCTGACACTATGGGTTGTACTGTGCGTTTTGGCGAATCCGTACAGGATAGGATCCATTTCAACAAAGTAGTGGTTGACCAGCACCTCGGCATCCTCAATTGTTATCAGCCCCTTGCTAACAATATCAGGTTTCTTGTACGAGCGTGAAGCCGAGGCAGCGGCAGGACCCTGGGCACTAGGTTCAGATTCGGGCTTGGTAAGATTGGCATCGATGGGGGCAGGGACAGCGGATGGAGAGTTGTGCTGTGACGGCTCATATAGTCCATCTTCACCGTCATCTAAATCACCATCTTGGACTCCTGGCCCAGTGCTAATACTACTGAGAGCCGCCGACTCTAGGGGCTTTGGCAGCTCTAGTCCGAGCTGCTGGCACACAGTCTCAAGCGTCGCATGAACTTTGCTCAAATCTCTTCCCAAAACGGCAAGTTGTCTGTACGGATTAGCTTCATGACATGATGAGAGGCGGAAGAAGAAAGGGCGTAGGATACCTTTGGTCAAGAATAGAGTTGCGCAGCCCCGTGTTGATGACGCATTCTATGTTGCGCCTTTTGCATCGTTCGCACGGCGGACGCTCCGTTAGAAGCTCGCATTTGATCTGAATCAGTGGACAGAGTTATGCGTCAGTTCCATGGTAATTGCCAACAGAGGAGACATTGGTGCGGCCACACTTTTTGCTTGCGACAAGCAGCGCAAGATGTTATGCGCCGCCTTGCCAAGGATGTGTGAGACAGAGCTTGGGAGCTCGACACAAGGCGTGGATTCTTGAGCGCGTTCTCGGAGGCATCGCCAGGAGCCTCAGGCGCCTCACGGTCCACCGCTTGGGCTGTGGAAATGGAGGCAATGGACCTTTTCGACATTGTGTGTCACGCCAGAGCAGTGGCTTGATGCTCAGGCCAGCAGTTGCCAACATGCGATGACGTTGACAAAGCCGAGACAATGAATGTGCTTGGGCGTCTCTTGCGCACAGCATCGACGCTAGGCAGTAATCGGGATTCTAGCGCTGCGAAAGTGCCGACATGAGCTACGCAAGCATAACGGCAGTCTCGGATATGCTGACATGTTCAATGTTAGCTACCGAATCACTCCATGAAGCCACACGTTTCGGTTTGAATTTGCAGCCCACCAGACAATTTTGTGGGTGGCTTTGACTTACTAATAGTTAATTAGCGGTTAGTTTGTTTATTCTAATGCGACGATAATAAGCGCGATTATCGTATTTTATTATATTATTTTATATTTATATTCATGTTTTATTTTTATTATAATTTAAATAAAATAAATTTAATAATATTTAAAATTAAATATAATTCTTATAAAAAATTAACTTTTTATAGTAGAAAAAGATTCACTTATAAACTTATTTAAGAAAAAAATAAAATAACGGGCTAGATAAAGGGTATCTAGTAAGTTAGTAACACTATATTTTAGCCGTACCTAGTAACCTAGGCTAGGAAATTGTAACTAACCACGTAAGATACTATAATGTTATATTTGTTATGGGCTTAGGTATAGCTAGTATATTATAATATTATATATTATATTATATACCCTTTATTTAGCCTATTTTTTTTATTTTTTAAAAATAAGTTTAAAAAAAATAAGGTAATTTATTTTTATTATAATAGAGAGATTAAAGTTTATTAAATATACCTATATAAGTACTATAATCTAGTAAAAATATCCTAAAACTATTAAGGACTAGCTATACTATTATTACTATACTACTATAAGTATACGTCTTTAGAAAGTAAGAATAAACTTAAGAAGAAAGAGAAAGAAGAAGAAAGGTTCCCCCCTTTTTACCCCCTTTTATATCCCTACCTAGCCCGTAGATTATCCGAGCTAGGTCCGCGCTGCCTCCGCATCGGGTTCGGCCTAGGCCCGAGCTGCCAGCTCGAGCCCATAACAAAAACGCTAAATATATAGCTATAAATTTTAAGGAGTTACTAATATATAATTAATATTATTTCTTATAGGTAGTAGAAAATAGTGATAGGTATTATAGCAGAGAATTCAAGGTCAAATTAGTCTAGTTTATAAGCGAATAAACGAGTTTTAGTCTTATAAAAGAAGATAAATTAGGAAAATCTAAGAAGAGGGGAAACTATAACCAAAAACACGGTTACACAATCATAAAGAAAAAAACTGTAATTTATTTTTATCTGGTCTATTATAGTTAGGCTCAAAGAGTTGACGTCTTTTAATTTAGACATATAAACACGCCAATAAAACTATAGTCTCGCACCTTATGCTTTCCATGTCTGATCAAGCTATATTCGCAAAAGCGTAGTGGAGAATATCCAGATCCATATCTTCGTCTATAATGTCAATCGTCGTCCCCTCTTCCTCGCTTCTCTTGGAGGCTGTACTATATGGCGTCTTGACAAGCACAGTCGAGTGCATGAGTGATGAGTCGGGGTTGCGTACGGGAAAGTCCCAGCTCCAGTCCTCGTGTTGTAGATATTGAACGGGATCCTGTGCCTGAGGGTCGTATTGGAACACACGATTCTGATAGAGCCACTTTGACATGGGGACTGCGTGGCCTTCCTCGGGCAGAGCAGTCTCATTGAGCTTGTAAAATTTGGGTCCCTCTTGACTCGACGCCCAGGATCCTAGTTTCCTATCAATGAGCTCCATGGCAATTTTCCCCAGGAAGTGCGCATAATCGGGATTGCCATTCTCACCGCGATACATACGACAATTGGTGTGCCACAAAGGCCAAGCCAGCGGGCGGAGGAGTGTGAGCTCATAGTCGGACACTCTACCAAGATCTCCGTCTTCCATTTTCTGTATAATCTCATCCTGCTCACGTTCACAGTATTTGCCAATGTCGGCAAGACTATTCCGAGGCACCTGCCAGGGCAGAGTGCCAATCACGTCTCGGTCTCCCGTTGTGTGGTCCCATATGCATGCCAAGTCAACTGCGGGAATGACTGGCGACTTGCCGTAGAATGTTGCTTGGTATGTCCAGCTTTGCAAGTCGCATGTGTGGTCCGCGGGGCAGGTGACCTTTCTGCCCTTCTTGACTGCAACCGATTCTTGATCACTATTCTCAGTGGTATCTGATGTAGACGAGTCCTCGGTATGCGTCGTTTCCGTCGACCATTTGCCAGCGAGACCAAAGCTCAGCCATTCCCCAAGCGGGCCAAGGGAGAACTCGGCGCCTGCCTGCCACGATGACTGCTTACTCTTCGACTCCGAGGCTCCATACGTGGCTCCTTTAAAGGTGGTCTTGGTCTTGGTTGTGGTTTCTTCCGTCGTGTACACCTGACCGCCTGACAAGGATTTGATGGGATTGGCCAGAATTCGAACTTTTATCGCTTTAGTACTGTCAAGCGCGCGCTGCGGATGGTGTGCAAAAAAGCAGTCGTTTTCCTTGTGTTTCTTGTTGAAATATAGACCACTGCTGGGCCACTTCGCCCTGACGTCCTGCATGAGCCTCTTGACTCTTGCAAGCCTGACCTTGCCCTCCCTTGACTCGGCAGCAGCCGTCCCGAAATATTCCGGGGTAATCACAAGCCTCTCGTCCCTCGTGTGCACGCGTGGCTCATTGTCCAGGTCGGTAGGCGCGGGCGTACTCATGCCATGGACAAGCCAGCCCTGGGCGCCTATAGCGAGCAGGAGAGACAGAAGAATCTCCCTAGCAATCATCTTGGCACCAAAAGTCTATGGGAGGACGGTGGATGCCTGAAGGAATTGACGGAGTGCAATCTGCGGCCCGAAGCAATATATCGGGATCAAGGAGGTAAATAAACGAGCCAATACGTGGATAAGTAGCTAGGCAAGGAATTGATAGTGGTTACTGGACTGTGCAACAACCAGAGACAACCGCGTGAATATATATACTTGTGAAGCTGCTGCAGATGCTGCAGGCAGACGAGGCGATAATACTCCCATTACTGATATAACACAGGGTTCAGTTCTGAATACGAAGAATTGCAATCGTGACGCATTTGTCCCCACCACTTGAATCAAGTTTCGACCATAATTGATGATGCATGCGGCACCAAGCAGGCTCCAGTAATACTACGGTGAAGTATTCTCTTTTCACACCTTCCGTGGCCTTTCAAAGCACAAACGATAAACCGTGTTCCCTTAAGCGAATATCAAATTCGCCTTGTAAGCTTCATTTCATCCTCATTAACCAACATTATGCAGCGGTGTTCCATCTCATGCCCAAATAAAGCTCATCAAGGAGGTTTCTGCACAGTTGTCCGTCGCCGGTATGTGTGTGTGTATACCTAGCGAATGGCACGCCAGGACACGAGAGAAAGCCTATGTTTACTATATCTTTGCATATATATCGAGTCCAGTTCTCCCCTCTTTGCTTCAATAATACCCCACTCATCATCAGTTTTCATTTAAGCGAAGCCAAAATTCACATGTGCAATATCAGAGCAGTAATAGCTGCCCTCGAGGGCTAACGTGTGCAAAGTAACGCCTCGTCATGTATTCACGGCGCCGGGAAGATGATACGATGTGCTATAATATGCCATGCTATAATGTGCCATGCCAAGTTCATCACAATGGCTTCTTTCGCTGTAGGGATGGACCGCGCTCTACAGTCCAGTCGGTCAACATGTCATCGACCCAGACTCAGAGGTGCCATCATCTCCTTCCCACCGCTGGCCTTCGGGCAGTGAGCTATTTAAATTGACAAGAGAATATAGAAACGATATCATCTGCGGGTTCTAATGGCGATTTCTTTGGCAGTGCTTATCCAGACATCACGCGATATATGCCGCGCTTATTGTGTAGCCGCATTGCAACCGGATGATTAACGCAGGATATCCCTGACAACCCATCATCAACGCGTGATGCCGAGGGCCCCTTGCAGTGCACCTAGTATCTCTTTAGCTGCGGAATGGCTTGTGGAGACTCGCTTATGTAGGAAAATTGTGAGGGAGAGAGACCTCAGTCCGCAGCCAAAGAGATGTATGCCCAAGGTGGGCAATCTAGGTGGGGATTCGGGAAAACATGTCTGGTCTTGTATTTTTGTGTGTCAATATCTTGTGGAATATGTGGGCGGCGGCTTGGCAATCACTACACACGAGCTACGCCGAGCCGGGCTTTACGCAGCACCGGTCTACCGTCACCGTCTAGCATGGAAGTTTTTATTGTCTGATGCCAAAACAATGGTGCCAGTTCACCGAGGCAATGTATCATTACGGTGTAAGCTGGGTGCTGCACATGCACGAGGGTCCAGCTCCTCTGGAGGTCCATGAGTATAAATGTTGTCAGTTTCCCTCGGGTAGTCTTTGATTTCTCACCAAGCATCGTTGCTCGTTTCTTCACTCACCAGAACTCATCACCTGTTTGCCCCTGTCTTCTTCTTTTTACTCGCCATCGCTGGGCCTCTCCAGCGCACCAGGTACTGTCTCTCCCGTGACATATACATAGCAGCACCGCTCAGTACATGTCTCCGACATGATCCCGCAGCGATATCTCCTCTCCCTCCTACTCTCCCCGGGCATGCACGGTCTGGTCGTCCGGGCGAGTCCTGATGACGGAAGCGATGTCGCGGGGACCAATCTCAATATCCTCGAGGAGTCCTTGTCGGAAGAGGCTGGCACAACCATTGAAGGCAGGGAAAGGATTGCTCAAATCAAAGGGTTAATGCAGCAAGTTGCGAGCCGAACTCTACCTAACGCGAATATATATTGGGACGAGAATCGCGTAGGATACGAAGGGTGCTTCTACGCGCGGTATCCCATGCGCCAGGCTGATGTTGACCAAGTCGGTGTTCGAATCAAAGCCAAGGACATTGAGGACTTGGACAGCGGAGATGAGTATACAGTTGAGCAAATCATCACCACAGTCAAGAGTGCAATCAAGACTCAAAAGTCTGATACCTCTATGTCCGACCAAGAGAAGGAATCGTGGGAAGCGGGCGGTTCATTCAAACTTGGCCCCCTCAAGGGACTCAGTCTCGGGGGCAATCTCAAATACAGCAGCGCCGATACCACCGTCAGAGGTACGACCACCTCCTTCACCAATAAGGGAACCGATGAAGACAAAATTGCACAGACGTCGCGCGATGTATTCAAATGCGAAACAGGCCATTATTGCCGACTGCAATTGTGGACATATGAAACGACATTCAAAGGATCTGCACCTCTGGTCCCAATGATGAGAACTACATGCGTTCTTGAGAACCACGCATACACCATGGACAGGGATCGCAACTCTACAGGGAAAATATATGGAGGAGTGATGGAGCAGATTCGGAGACGAGGCGCCTGGTGGTACACGGGGAAGGCAGGCAGATATCAAGACTGGATTCTTGGCCTCCCGGAGAAGATTAAAGTGTACAAGCCGCGGTCATCCCTCGGCGATGCTGTCTATTTCTTGTACTGGGGCTTCCCCTCAACCTGTTACGCATCCCATATCGTGGGCTGCGGGGTTGCTGGTGAAGATGTTGGCATGGCCAGTCTTCATGGCAACATGCCTTGGTGGGACCAAGAGCACTCCAAGTACTACAGAGTTACGCAGGAGGATGGCTCGCCAGCAACGCTGCCCAATGTACCGATTCCGGTGGATGGCACCATGCCAAATTGGCCGCGGCAGATCAGTTGGTATGATTTCGGCCCCGAGGACGAGCGTGACTACCTGCTACCCGTCGGTCCCCAGCATGATGGCGGCAACATGCCGAGCTGGCAGTGGGCGAGCCGCGATGCTGGAAATCTCGACGGTGTCTACAATGTCGAATTCTTGCAAAAGAAGCCATGGAGCATGAGCTTTCCCACGCGCAATCCGGATGGGAAAATCATGTCAACTGTCGTAATTGTCAAGACGCCTTATGATGATGCAAATGAGAAGAGGGCAGAACGCAACACGACGTCAACAATTCAGGTTCTCCATGAGAATATCGACCTTGATTTCGCAGACTATCTCTAGCAAGATAAATCTGGAGCCTAGCAAGTAAGACTAACATTAGTTTAAGCTACTTTTAGGAAATACATGTTAGTATAGATCCTAAAATAAAGCTCTAGCTTCTTTTCATAAAGAAGTATTATATAATCTCTACCATAAAGTAATTTTTCTTATATTATTACAGTTTACTAATAAAGCTAAGCCTTTGTAAGTAGCAGGTTTATCCAGTTTTACACACTATATAGTTGCGAGAAACTCTTTATAAACATTCTCCAACAGTAAGATATAACTCTCTCCCTTATGGTAAGCTACCCAGGAATAACCTTGGTAAGTGTTAGTTTACACTATATCTCAAGGTAGAGTAAAGTATCTGCACCCTCCCTCTATTATTTAGTGTTTGTAGTTCGCTTAATCAACTCCCGAGTAGAGCCCTTACGAATATAGTAAATACAAGTGTATGTTATATTATATTATATTCTCATGTATTATATTTATAGGCCCAAAATACCTATAAATGTATTACAGAACCTCCAAGACCCCCCTGTGCCCAGTCTCAGCAGCCCAGAACAGCATTGTCCGACCCAGTTCATCTTTCGCATTGACATCAGCGCCATTATTGGGCAGCAGAAGCACTATGGGCTTGAACCAATGCCTCACGGCAATCCGCAGCAGCGTCTGACCAATCTCGGTCCTTGCGTCAATAACGGGCCACCGTGCAAGCAGCAGCCAGACTACATCCTCGTGCCCTGCATTGGCAGCGCAAATGAGGGCCGTCTGATCGTATGTATCCGTAGCTCCCTTGTCCAGTAGGAGTCTAACCACGGCCTCATGCCCATTCCCAGAAGCCCAAATAAGCGCCGTCTGGCCGTATCTTGAACATCTCGCGTTAATATCAGCTCCCTCCTCAAGTAGTAGCTCAACCACAGCCCCATGCCCTTTCCTTGCGGCCCATATAAGTGACGTCTCGCCATAGGTACGACATCTCGCATCAATATGAGCTCCCTTCTCAAGTAGTAGCCTAGCCATAGCCTCTTGTCCATACCTGGCAGCCCACATAAGCGGCGTCCGGCCATCGGCATCTTGCATATCAATCTCCGTTCCAGTCTGACTTGCCCCTTGTACGATAACGCGTAACAGCCCTAGAAAACAACGTCCTGAAATGATGTGTAACGCACTTGCCCCTTCTATGCGAAAGTCTACCAACCAAGCCGCTACTTCCTGGGAAACCTTGGCCAAATGTCGCAAAATTGTTTCCGGAGGGCAGGCAAAACAGTCGAGGAGAGCTTCCTGAGAGAAACCTCTCTTCTCGCTTTCTTTTCCGTGTCCCACCCAATTAGTCGCGGCATATTTTACCAGAGGAACATCAAACCCCATAACTGCGTCGCGGACTATGATCTGGGTTATGTCCTTCATTGCCAGGTACCGTACGCAGGATCTAGACAGCTGATCATCTGCGGTCCCGACGACAAAATCGGATTTGGACGTCCCTAGAGGCACACGGTGAAGCTCGGTGGCCATCATCAGTCCTTTCTCGACAAAAAAATCCTTGACGGTTTGGTGAATGAACTGAGCTATTTGACCTGCTGTGACCTCAACAAGACCGCGGCTGAGCGTCTGAATTTGCCTTTTCACGCCCTCGTCATCGGGTTGGCAATCTGGAGAGCTCGGGCAGTCCTGTAACGACGAGTACGGGCAATCGGCTTTAATAAACATAGCCCATCGCAATTCGGCTATTGACAATGGCCACGTGGTAAGACAGATCCATTTGATCAAGCTCTTGGGGAACCGAAGGGATGGCGGCCTCAATTCCTTTCAATACCACACCTCCAGGTCAAGTCTAATAACCTGATGCACCATCAGTGAAGCCCATAGGAAAACGCCGTTGGCGCGTTTGGTGATCAAGTCCGAAATGGTTGGTGATATCCATGAAAGCTGATCTTTCACGAAATTGGATATGTCCGTTTCGTTTTCCTCCTCCACGCATATCTCGAACACACTATCCAAGGCCAAAATAGGGCAAGGGCGACATGTGAAGCAGACGCGGAACGGCCTGGAATCGCTGGACTGGAGACTGTCAAGTAAGAACTTGAATCTTTGGGCTAGTTTATTCGCATCCTCTTTACCACATTCATCTAGCGCGTCAACGAATAGACAGAGTGGTCGAAGCTTTAACGCTTTTAGAAGCGAGGACTGAAAGAAGCCGCGTAACTCCTTGGGATGCCACTGTCACTTTTCGCCTGCCCGACCAACAGTCTCGCACCGCTGTTTGAAAGTGTCGACAACATCTGACAGTGCGTCAGGCATCTCGCGGAGCTGGTAAAGGAGCGACCTATAGAAGCCTAGTGGCATTTTCTGTAGTTCTGTACCACGGCCGTGGAAGAAGAACAAAAGAATCAAGGGCTTGTCTCCAGTACCGGGTCTTCCTGCTGCCTTTTCAGAGCGTATCGTAGCAACGTCGACTTCCCAGAGCCGGGCTTGCCCTTGATCCAGAGCAGACCTCTATTGTCCTCGGCCCAGCCCGTATACATTTTATGCCGAGACAGCCACTCGCCTGTTCCTGCCCGGGCAGCATCAATATCGTTTAACCGATTGTCCATCTCTTGAAAGGCTAATGATCTCCAGCAATCCCGCACCTGAACCGGGGATTCACCTATGCCTGCACAATCTGGTTAGTTGCGAAACTGCAGGCCCTTCCGTTAGTGGCATTCTCCCCATGATACACGGCGTTATTCACCGTCCCCCCAGGAGCATTGATCTGACTCCCATTTCCAAGCTTAGTATACGCTGAGTTTTTGAAAAAATGGCTCATCGTGAGTCATCACCTATCCGAACCCAATTAAACAGAGTAGCAGCAAAAAAAACATGTACGATGACTTCACAATGTCGTGCAATTCAGCGGAAGAAGTGCCGAATATCGCGCGCCTTGCTCAGATACTAGCAGCGAGGACTCGACCCAGTGGTATGCGCTCTTGACAGGGAGAGGCTTCTTGTAACCGAGACACACGATCAACCCCAGCCAAAGTATGGGATGCAGCGAGAAAGTTGCTTGAGGACATGTAAAAGCAGTGAAGCGCTTTGCTAACTGCGCGAACAAGAAATTGCGTCCTTGCCCTTTGAAAGCGGAAAGAACATACGCCGTAAGGCACCCACGTCGAGCAGAGAGGAGACCCATTTGGCACCTTTCTTTGAACACCCTTGGATAAAATGAATAGTAAGTTGTTGCAGTGCTAAAGGAGACCGGTCCAGGTCAAGAAAATGGGTAGCACGGACTGGGCCACAGCCAGCGCCGAGCCTGTATGATTGGGCTGTATGTATCTCTCATTGGCTGCTTCATGATAGCGGATTGGTGGCGACGTAGGCCAACCAGTCAGTATGAGACTTGTGTCTCCTGAATATGTTGCGTATAATTGACTCGCGGTGGGCGTCGAAGATTTGTAGTGGTGAGCTATTAATAAACATCCAAAGCCGGTGAGTAGCCCGGTCAGCCAGCAGCAGAAATAGCAGCGGTCACACAGGTTCCCAACGAAATGAGAAATAAGGCTTCAGGATGGGCTCGACTCAGCCGAGATGTGTCAAGTGTGCCTTGCCTCCTGTCACACGAAAAGATACCAAGACCTGGGCGTGGCCACGCTCCAGTAACTATTTGGTGTGCTAGGCAACCCCCCCCCCCTTTTTTTCTTTTATGCTGTGCGACACCTTCCATTGGCATTTAGCAGTTGTACTCCGTATCCCGTAACGATCTTCGTACTTGTGCTTGTGAAAACAAGCCTCCCAACTAGCGAGAGCCCCGGAACGGACGAGGTTGTGTTGATGTATTGTAGTAACAGAGCGCAAAAAAAGCACTGGGCTTGTGTCGCTCGCAGCCAAAACTGGGCCAGCTTGTTACATGAGGCATACTTTTTAGACTCAGTCTCGCATTCTGTTATATAGGACTCTTGTTATGTGGCTGATGCTGCCAAGGCACCTGACAGCATGTTTTGATGAAATACAGAGCACGCTGCGAGGTACTCCGTAAATCCGAGACATACACAGAGTACAACGTTGCACATTTTCTTGCTAGACTCAATACTCGGCAGGGCGTGACTATCCAGACTGAATACACGAACAACTTCCCATGCTACTTCACCATCAAAGCCCATCTCGTAGCAAACGACATGCTTTCAAGGAGCAGTCTTCCGCCCCTCGCCACACTCATCCGTGTCTAGCATCAGGGCTGTTGCCAATTGTTCAGCGTGCCCCCAGGCGCGTTGAACATGTCCCCGGTCCCGCTGTTGTGAAATGATAGATTGGTGGGCTCCCTGATGCGGCCTTCATTCTTCGACCGTGGTGCTCGGCGGGTGGCCGGGTCCCTGATCCATTTATACCATCTATCCAGCTCGCCAAGCACCCTCCTGTATCCGTTGTCGTCTTCGGAGCTGAACTTTACCATGTCGCTGTGGTTGGCGTGAATGCTAATTGCATTGTACCCTTCAAGGGTGGCCGAGTTCTTGGGGACGACTTTACCGACCACCGGCATGGGAAGTTCTTCATAGAAGCAGGTGACTTTGAGATCACGGCACTTCTGCTTCTGCTCTCGTATCATGGACCAGAAGTTCTCTTAAACAGACTGCAGGTGGCTGTCTTCTGTCTCCAAGACCTTAGCAGGGACCTGTTGGTAGACTTGACAGCCCCAAGAGTCCAAGCCGGTATCTTGGCCCAGCCGGCCATCCAAGATCCCCGGTGCGGAGTTCCCATAAATGCAATGCCCCTTGTGCAATGGAACACGTCGTTGAGATGCTCCTCGGGGTTGTTTCGGGAGAGCAGAATGGCTTCCTTGCAGATGAGCCCCCCGAGGCTGTGGGCGACGAGGAGCAGCGGCCGAGAAGAGGCGTCGGACAAGGCTCTGTCTGTCGTCAGGTCGTTCAAGAAGTTGCGCGCATGGTCAGTTAGCCCGTTTTGAGATGCGACCGATCTACGCACAGATACGCGTCGTACCCGTACGTAATGATGCGAGCTTTGCCGAGTTTCAGCGGCAGCAGCGTCTGTGGCCAAGGTGCGAGCTGGCGACCAGCAGTCCAGGTGCTGTTCCGATTGCCCGTCAACCCGTGAGCGAGGCAGATGTCGACGAGGGCATCGTGGCAGTCATGCAGAGCTTCTACACCATCCGGAAACGGCTGGTCAGGAGCGTTGCAAGACGACGGCCTGGAGCCTGCCTGGCCGCCTGAGGGCTTATAGTCGACGATGGCTGCCTGCGCTTCATGGTTGCGCGCATTGCCGCTAGACAGGCGCTGGTTACGAAAGGAAAGCTGCGACCTGAACCTCTCCATTGAAAATATAGTTATCCCGAGGCAAAAAAGAAGAGTGATGGCGGCCCCTAACAAACAAGCCGGCTTATGATGTGAGAGACGGCTTGTCGCCACATGGAGCTGCCCCGTGTGAGTTAAACAACGGGCTTACTGCCCACCGGTGCCGGTTACCGTTCTCTATGCTGATTTTGTGCTCCCTCGTCTATGTGACATTCTGCGTCGAGCCTGGACACAGAAAGTGGTGCTTCCCTGGACATCAGTGTTTACGTGTATCATAATATACGCACAATACACACTTTCCTGCTTGGTTGGGGATGGGGGGAGAGATGCATGTGATCTACCAGATATATTGGTCCAGTTTACTCCGCAAATGTACCAGACTCCAGAGTTGAACGGCCCGATCCTAGCGTGCCATTCATCTGTGATACCATCTTGTCACACTGATAACGGTGTACTACAAGACAAGACAATTCGGTGGCGTGGGCCATGGCTGGTGTTGTGTGATCAACTTGATGTTGAATCATGTAATGACAGATGGAAGACGACGTGTTCATTCACCATGTTGCTACACGGACGAATCAGACTCGAACAACGGCCCTCTTGCGTCTGCATTGCTGCGCATCATCCACAGCTAGTAGACATCTTTCCGCCTCACATGCCACTTCTGAGGGTGCGCTCTTGCTCATTTGTCATAAGACAGGGCAGGCAAAGACTTCCAATGTGTACGGTGTGCCATGTATACAACAATGGTACCAAAGGCTTCGGTGTTTATGGCTTGGTGGAAAGAATCGGTAATTTCTAAACCAACAATGTCATAGAGTGTAATTCTTCAAAATAATCCATCTAATAAATATATCTGAAACCCACTGGACCTCGCCCTGTAGAAGTCCCGTTTGCCGCCGCCTCGTCCTCCGCCTTTTCGAGCTTCCTATTCTCCCACTTGTGGAGATGGCGCAAGATCAATGCCAGCACACCGACCGAGAAGCTTATGACTGCATTGGAGCTTCCGCCCGGAATGTACTGCGGGCCCTGGTTCTTGTCATACATGTAGCTCCCGTAAATACTGGCCGTGTTGCCAATCATGTTGACAATGGCAATGGCCGCAGACCGCTTCACCAGCGGCCGCGGGAAAGAGTTGGCAACCCAGCCAACAATAATGGTGTACGCTGCCGTGGAGCCCATTGGCATCAGAAACATGGCGAAGAACCGGGCCCCAGGAGCTGTTGCGCCGGTGGCGATGGCGTTTCCGGCCGTGGCAATGGTCATGAGACAAAAGATGTGAATGGACTTGTCCTTGGTCTTGGCTGCGGTCCAATTGACCGAGATGGACACTAGGAATGTCGCAAACCAGGCTATGAGACCAGTCAGAATACAAAATCATCGTCTTGGGTCGACTGGGAACTTTTTGAGGGACGTACCTGGAACCGTGAGCAATAGCGTAATCAGAGGGTCGTATCCCAGGGTTTGCACGATACTAGGGAAGAAATACTGAAACGTCTGCGACAACAGACTCATGTGTGCCAAAAGAATAAAAAGATAAAGCCGGTAGTCTTTCAGCGCCAGCTTCAAGCCTTGCCAGACCGTCGTGGATTTGCCGTCGTCCATCTCGTTGATGTCGGCCAAGAGGCGCCAGCATGCAAAGGCTCGTTCTTCATCGCTCAGCCAGCGGGTTGTTTGAGGATAGTCTGGCAGGACAAACGCGGACAGAATACCAAAGCCAATGGTAACCACTCCTTCGACAATAAAAAGCCACCTCTGATCAGGTTAGTTAGCAACCAACGGCTCCAGAATATTGCGACAGCGCGCATAGAAACATACCCACCCGGCAATCCCATGCGCACCGCTCAAGTCCTTCAGAACGCCGTATGCAATGAGCCCCCCAAACATATTGGCAAGTGAATTGCCAGTGTATAGCCAGGCCACTCTGCGAGTCAGTTCGGCGCGGGTATACCATGACGACATGAGAAAGACGGCGCCAGGGAAGAAGGGTGCCTCGACGAAACCTACGCCAAGACATCACAAGGGCTGTCAGCCATTCATCTGTGAATTCCACAACATGCGCGGCCAGAGAGGGATGTCGCTCACCCAGAAAGAAACGAATGACGACAAGGTGGGCAAAGTTGTGAGCGGCGGCGTTGCAAGTAGACACGACGCCCCAAAGAGCAACGGCAGAGGCCAAATAGATGGAAGGGCGAACGCGAGTTATGATGATATTGGACGGCAGCTGCATCAGCAGATAGCCAACGAAAAAAATGGACGTGGCCAGATTGAAATCGGTTCCTTGCATCTCTAGGTCTTTTTCCAGAGTGCCCTGTCGGGCCTGCGCGAGGTTGGATCGATCGAGGAAGTTGAGCAAGTACATGACAATCAAAATGGGGAGCATGCGCGTGTCTATCTTTTGAACTAGCCTCTTGTCTTGGGCAGCAATCCATTCCGGGTCTTTGCTGGCGAATTTGCGAAACAAGTTTGCCTCTGCTTCACTTGCGCCGGGAACAATGTCCAGAGAGACCTTGCCAGGCAGTGAGCCAAGCTCAACCTGCTCCAGCTCTGTTCCCTTTGGCACCGTCATGGTTTGGCAAACGATGTCTTTCCAGCGTATTCAAGGGTCACATGAAGCGGGGAGGCGAGAGAACAAAGGCGTTGTACAGACTCGGGACGGAGAGTTGCGACGCACCCTCGGTGGCACTTATATACAAACTCTCTCCCAGGCGAGAATGACGACTTGGCAACTACCGGCTGAACAGCCAACTAACCTCAAGTGCTAGTACTAGTTGAATTTCCCCGCAAAGCCGGGTGTCCTAAGCGGAGCCGTATGTTGAGGGTGGTCACGTGATGAGGGTTCAGCCTCCCGCGATGCCCACAGCATCGCACATTCCCGGCTTGTCAGCCTTATTATTAGTTCAGCCAAGACAGTTCAATGCAATTGGTATTTCGTTAGCCTTACCTCCCTTCACAGGTTATAAGCCCTCTCGCTCTTAGAGCATTATTATAAACCTTATACTGACTCTTTCTGTCTTTATCTCCTAATAATTCGAGTGTTATAAGTAACGACTGAGGTTGTGGACCGTTTATTGTGGCTTACACATATAACCTACGCGTAAAACACTATAACTAACCGATTATAGCACTACTAAACGATAAGGATCTTAACTTATAGCATGCTATAAGCCTCTTTAAGAGACGAGAAGCTATAAAGAGCCTTATAAAACGTAAGAGGGACGAGAAGAAGGCTATTAAGAAGATTAAGGCCAGTAAAGCTTTTAAATCCGTGCCTAAAGCCTTCATTAATTATTAATAGCTTACCTTTCTTAAGCTTTATTATTAAAAAAAAATAATAACCGCTAGAATTGAACTTAAAACCTCTTTAAAACGGTAATTTACAGTAAATTTAGCCTTATTAAAGCTGCTACCTTAATTATACAGTTATAGCGAAAACACTAGTATTTAGCACTTTAACTTCGTAGTTAATACATTATTAATAACTATAATAAAAGAAAAACCCCCTCACCTAATAACTTTACACGAATAGTAGGCTAGAACTTAACGTTACTTTTATAAGTAACCGCCTTAGGCACCTAAAACTAATAATTTAGAGTTAACGCTAAAAAGCGGATTATTAGGGTAATAGAAATTTTAAAGTTATTTGCTCTATTTAAGTTAGTAATAATAATATAATACACGAATAGGGAGAGTAATTATATTAAGGGGAAACTAAACTAATGCTATTCACGAGTTATAGCGAAATTACGGCTTACTAATATAGCCTTTAAGAGCCGTGTGCCCTTAACTTCGCTTTTACTGTAACCGGCCGGTAATTACAGCGACTTTTAATTATAACGGTGAAGTGCTAGCTACACTTACCGCTATATTAAAAGACATTAAAGCTAGGTTTTAAATAATTGGCTGAATATATAATACCTAAAGGCCCTTATATAACATTTAATAACATCGTAAACTGTATAGTTAAATAATAGCTGTTCGTTAACACTAGTGATTTAGGTGATAATTAAAACAACGACGATTAGATATCGTATAATATCTTAACGCATACTAAATTTTACTGTAAATAAGCATATTAGAGTAAAATTTAGAGACTTTTAAATCTATCTGAGATAACCTATAAGCTTATAGGCGGTTTTAGAAGATCCCGTGCTCTTTACGAGTAAACTTTAATAGAATGTTAGCTTTCTCTTTATCAGATAATACTATTACAGTAAATATTAAGGATTTAGTGGATTTAATTAATTACGATAAATGGAAAACTTTAATTGAGCTCGCAGCTCGCATGTTAGGTCTGCGAAAGATCATGCGTGGTGAAATAGAGTATTCTAAATTATTAGATGCTAGCTTTATAAAATGTAATATATTAATTTTCTCTATAATATCTTCACGGATTTAAAAGAATCTTAAAGCTAGAGGATAGACTTTAAATAAATTACCAGTTAAAATAATGTAAATAATTGCTAAAGACGTTAGTATATAGGCGGATATTATAATTATTAATGTTATTGCTTAACTTATAGCCTTTAACTGTTTTGCTTACGTAAAAATGCGTGACTAGCTAAATAAACACTAGGATTTATAGAATTAAATTAAGAGAAAACACCCTAATATACCTAAAGTTATTTAAATTAGAGTAATAATAAATGTAATTTAGAAGTTACATTCGTAATTATACGCTCTGTGGAAAATTAGCACTATTAAAGGAGATTTAACTCTTAAAGAAATGCTTAAAATGTTAAACTATATAGCTAATAGTAATTAAAACACTATAAAGATTGCCTTTATGCTTTAGGGTAATAGCCAGAATAGCAATCAAGGCTAGAATAGCAATTAAGGCGGCTATTAAGGCTAAAATGGTCGCAATAATAATAGTAATAATAGTAATAATAGTAATAGTAATAATAATAGTAATAATAACTCTAGGGGAGGAATTTCTAACCCATAAAACACTAGAGAGTTTAATAACACTAATAAGAATATTAAACTTAATTACGGTTATATGATTAAACCAGGTAAAGTTAAACATAAAAAGGATAAATGTTAGTTGCTTTATCTTAACTTAGCTCCTAAGAACTAAAAGCTAAATAGCTCTAAAAATAATAATAGGTTAAAGCCTAATCCTAATATTATAAACATTAGTAGAAGGTTTATAGGACTTACACTTAGTGTAAATACATTTAATCTTAAAACTATTCTTATTAATAATAGCTTAAATAGCGCAATTAATGTGGTCCTTTCTTTAGGAAACCTTAAACGAAACGATGTGATTCTTAACTTTAAATGTAGTAATTATACCTTTAATAACCCTAAATGGTTCACTTATTTGAACACATCTTTATGTGTAGATTATATGAAAGCCTATAATAGCGGATAACTTTAAATTAATAGCGTTAAATTAGTCCTTATCCCCGTGTTAGGTGGTATATTGGAATTAGTAAACGTTAACTACTCCTCGAAAGCAGCAGTTAATATAATATCTATAGGACTTTTACGTTCTAATGGAATTATATTTAACGGATTTAAAGATACACTTATATAACGGTTAATAAAGCAGCTTATTGCTAACTGCTACTAGACTTAAAACGTTATTATAGTAAAAATCACTTAAAATAATGTATAACACTATAACTTTACATCTCTTTTATTAAAAGCTATTATAGGATCTATTAAGTATAGCCTTCTTTATAAAAGACTAGGTTATACCAGGTAAGAACGGATCTTAAAAGTATGTAAAGAAGAGGGAATTCGCATTAACCAAGACTCTTTACGTAACTTTTATTATAAAGCCTATAATCTCGTAAAGGTAGACTAAATAGTTAATCGTTAACCTATTATTAAGGTAATTAGCTTTCTTTCTTATATTTACTAGGACTTCGTGGAATATAAGCCTATATCTTTTAATGGAAAATAATATACACTTCATGCTATTAATGTGAAAACACGCTTTTATTAGGTTATTATAACCGTTAATTAGAAGAAAGTTATACTAGCAATTAATACATGGATTAATTAAGCTAAAAACCTTAATAGTAGCTATAAAGTTCAGGTATTAGCTTCTAATAACGCCTAGGAATTCATTGGCAAGAAACTTTAAGAAGTTTATAACTCTTAAGGTATTTATTATCGCATAGGTGCCTTAAATACGCCGGCATATTAAGGCATAATTAAAAGAGCTAAATGAACTCTTATAGAGTTAGCTCGTGCCTATATAATTAAATCCAAATTGCCAGAGGCTTTATAGCCTTATGCGGTTTAACACGTAGTAAAAATCATTAATTTACTTCTAATAAATAGTAATTTAAATAACAAGTTACTAACTTAAGCCTTATATAATAAGCTTAGTCTTAATATAAAAGCTATAATTCGTAACCTTTAAACATAGGGATGTATCGCCTACGTATAGATCCTAGATAGTAAGAGAATTATTACAGCTAAAATAGCATTAAGAGCTATTAAAGGCCGTCTTATTAGCGTTAAAGGAGCGACTAGCCGTATTTATAATGTTTAGTTACTAAAAGAGAAACGCGTTATACGTGCTTATAATATACGCTTCTTTAAAGGATAAAGCAAAGAATCTAAAAATAATGTATTAGAATAATTTAAGTATAAAGCTAAACTTATTAATCCTAAATTAACTGGTAAAGGAAGACGCATTTACATTATAGGTGTAAACTAAGTTAATGAGACAATTAATACTATAGGAAATAGCAATAAAAGCTAAGCTAACGCCGCGTCGTCTATTAATGTGGGTGATAATAATGAAAATAACGATAATAATAATCGTTCTAAGTAACTAACATTTTCTACGCTGTCTTTAATACTAAGCGAAATAAACGAACGCTTCTTTAACGTAAACGAAGACTTTAATCTCCCTCCTCCCGCGCTAAAGGCCTAAATTATTATGGAATAGGAGGAATTTATAGTCCGCCACTCTTTACGCTTAGGCACTTAACGTGATTATCTTTCTCTTTAAATTAGTGGAAAGAAATAAGCCTATCCTAATGGCTTTAAAGACACTCGTTTTTTTAATTTAGCAGTTAAGCATATTAATAATAATGTTTATAATAATGAACCTAATCTCTTTATTTTATATAGCCTAGCATTAATTAAATAAATTATTAATTATAAGTAAGACATTCTAAAAACTTAGTTTAAGGCTATTAAACGCTACGACTACGATTTCTTCTAGAAACCGGCCGAACGAAAAGAAGTTAATAGACTTATTAATTAAGATGTATATGAGCTTATTAAAGCTTTAAAAGAAGTAAAAGTGCTCCTAGGGTAATAGGTTTACCAGGTAAAGTATTTAATTAAAGGAGAACCTTACGCGAAAGCTCGCTAGGTTATTTAAGGTAATAAAGTAGGCAATATCTTTAATAACCAAGATCTATACGCTATCATGGCATATTTAATGTTTGTATGAGTGTTTTGCACTATTATAGCCGTATTAAACTTTAAATAGCGTTAATGTAATGCTATTATAGCGTTTCTTAACTTAAAAGTAAGGTAGGAAATCTATGTTAAATAACCTTAAGGCTATAATAACGGTACAGGTAAAGTTTACCTGCTACGTTAAGCTCTTTATAGCCTTCTTATAGCTCTAATATGGTGGTTTAAGGACATTAATAACGAATTTAAGAAGCTAGGCTTTAAATAACTTTAAGAGGAACTTTACATCTTTCTTTAGTGTAACAAAGTGCTCGTTTTACTCTACGTTAATAACATTATTATTACAGGACTAACCCTTTAAATCGTTAATGAAGTTCTTACGGCTTTAAAAGAATGTTTTAAAATTAAACGATTAGGCGATGTTAAATAATTTCTTAGCCTGGAATTTAAACGTGATAAAGGTAATCGCACTATTAAGATTTATTAAACCTTCTACGTTAAAGGACTGCTTTAGAAGTTTAACATTAATACGAAGGCTATAGCGAAGTTACTATGGCCTCTAAATGCAGATATCCCCTTTAATTAAAAGGACCTTAAAACTATTATAGATGTTACTAACTGGCTTAAACGCACTGGAAGTCTTAATTAGCTTATTATAGGCATAAGGCCGGATATTACATACATAATTAGTAAGCTTAGTGCTATAAACTACGGTCTAAAATAAATTTATCTTAACATCCTAAAGCATCTCTAGCGATATCTTTAAGGCACATAATTAAACGGAATTATTATGGGTAGCTATAAGTATAGCATTAATAATTTAAAGCTTCAAGTGTATGTAGACGCCTCCTTTATAAACGATAATTGCGATCGTTATTCTACGGCCGGTTACGTTATGTTTTTAGCTAGAGGTCCTATTATATGGAAATCGAAAAAGCAAACCATCATTACATTAAGCTTTATAAAGGCCGAATTCATTAATTTAACGCTCGCGGGTAGAGCTGCCCTCTAGATTAATAACCTCATTATTAACCTTGGTTATCCGTAACCATAACCTTTGGTATTATTTACTGACAGTTAAAATGCGAAGATCACAGCGCTTAATAAAAATAATACGGCGAGAACTCGTTACATTAATTTGCGGTATAAATGGATTATTTAAAGAGTTAAAGAAGAATACTTTAATATCATGTAAGTAAGCATAGAAGATATATGCGCTAACGGACTTACGAAGCCACTTAGCCCAGTTAAACACGGTTAATTCCGCTAATAACTACGACTCTAACATGTTTAAACGAATAATACATTTTATATGTAAAACTGTAGGTAATAACTATAAATGGAATGAATGAATTAGAGGAAATAATGACGCGGATACTGGATTTTCATGTATGTTAAATATCACAGCTCGGCTGAGGGGAGGTGTTAAGGGTGGTCACGTGATGAGGGTTCAGCCTCGCGTGATGCCCACAGCATCGCACATTCCCGGCTTGTCAGCCTTGTTGTTAGTTCGGCCAAGACAGTTCAATGTAATTGGTATTTCGTCAGCCTTGCCTCCCTTCACACCGTATTCCTCGGCAACAATAGATGACCTGCTTGGGGAAGCTTGACCAAACGACGATTACTCCTCCACACCACGTTTCGCGCGGGCGCCTTTGCGCCTACCCGGTGGAACAATCCATGCCGAAGTCTCAACTACCTCGAAGTACGCCTGGCAGCGGCCGGCAGACGGATGACACTGGCGGGCTCGAAATACCGCGGACTGACGAGAGCCAGGCGTCGCCACGAACCGTGTTCCCACAACTCAAAAACTCGGGAGGCGCACAAGCCATTCATTGGTTGGTCATTAGTAATTACAATCCCCGTACGGAGTACAATGGGGAGATTGGAAACTAGGGAGCAAGAAGACGAAGTTCATTTAGTCGCTGATGGGTGGAGGGTTCTATCCGGGACCATAACACTCTGATGGCCTCCCATCCAGGCAAGATCAGTCGAGACCGGACGTCAATTGATGTTGTATGCGGTCAAGTTGGCAATGCAAATGCACCCCGCACCAAGCCGAGAATCCATCAGCCAATCCTTTGGCTCTGATCCCTGACATGGCGCCCTCGTCCCATCTCGGCCCTCAACTGGTGAAGCGGAGAGCAGTCCGTCTTCACATCCCGCTTCTATTCCCGAGCATTTCGAAGCGGTACTCGAGGCGTCAATACCCTGCACTGCATCTCTCTCGACTGTCTCGTGGAACCTTGTCTCACAGAATCGCCATCATGAAGCTTCTTGTTACCGGAGCGGCTGGCTACATTGGCCAAGTCTTGTCGGAAGCGTTGCTAAATGCCGGCCATTCTGTCATCTTGGCTGATATTGTCGAGCCTCTCCTTCCTCTCGACGCGAAAGATGCCCAGAGCCGCGCGACTTGTGTTCAGGTCGACTTGTTCGAAGATGCAGAGTCCGTCATCAGCCAAGACTTGGATGCCATCTACATCTTGCACGGCATCATGTCCGCGGGGAGCGAAGTCGACATGGACCTCGGCTACCGCGTCAACTTGTACAGCGTGCTGAAGCTGCTGGAGGCGGTGCGAAGACTCTGCCCCGGCGTACGCGTGATATACACGTCGTCCATTGCCGCATACGGCTCTCCCCTGCCAGACCTGCCCTCTGAAAACACCGTGTGCACTCCCCAAACAAGCTACGGAACGCACAAGGTCATGATCGAGGCGGTGCTAAATGACTACAACCGCCGCGGCTTCATCACGGCGTTTGCCTTTCGGCTTGCCGGCATATCCGTCCGAAGTGGAAAGCCCACCCAGGCGGCGAGCAGCTGGATGAGTGGCATCATCCGTGAGCCGCTCCAGGGGCTGGAGACGACCATTCCATGCGGAGACGACTTCAAGTGCTGGATATGCTCGCCGAGGACACTCGTCAAGAACCTGACCCTTGCTCTGACCCTCCCCGCAGACTGCATGCCTCCGCATATCCGGCAAGTCCTGCTCCCGGGGATAACTGTCACAGTAAGGGAGATGCTCCAGGCATTGCGCAACGTTGGCGGTGAGGAAGCTGTCAAGCTGGTGCGGAGAGAAGAGCCCACCGCGGACATAAAAGCCATGTTGGATAGTTGGCCGACACAGTTTGATGATTCAAAGGCCTTGCAGCTGGGATTTGTGCCTGATCAGCCTTTCCAAGACACCGTGCAGGACTTTGCGGATAGCTTGAGGTGAAAGGACCGACCTGCAATAGCTCCTACCAGGGCTGAGTTGTATGCCTTGCACTACGTGTACTGGTTTTGTCTTTAACGAATGTATGTCATGGGAGTGTTCTCAGAAGTGAACTGTCAAGGTGATCTATCCACGTTTACAAACCTGTCAACGTCCGGGCTCATTGGGCCGGGCATTGTGTTTGAGATTTACATGCTTGCCCACGAGTCAGTCTGAAGCCAAGAGCGAGCGATACTAATCGCATTCACATGTACGGTCGAATGCCTCAAACCGCCACACCCGTAGTCGTTTCGAATTCCTGCCGACATTTTATCCGTGGACAGAGGCGAAGTTGATGCAACTGCGTCTCTGCTGTTGCTAGTGCACATACTGGCTTCAACAAGGGAGGGAGAAAAGACCAGGGCCACGCCAACGATTGCCTCCCTCTAGACACTCCTCATTCGAGAGTAATGTCCTGCCTTCGTCCGCTCACTTCGTCTCATCGGTTTCGAGGGCATGAGGTGTGACGAGATCAGCTCATCGACAGGGAAGAACCCAAGTCGTCTCCCACGTTTTTACCCAAGGGCAAGTCTCTGGCGCCTTGTTACTCCCGACACTCAAGCCTGACAAAGCGTAGACATGGCTGTGTCCGTACAAGGAGATCATAACACATACAGTAACAAAAACTCGTTTTAAAAATGCGCTGCTCATGTACGACTGTGACAGGATTCGCCATGTGGAGTAGCTTGAAGACTGTCTTCTGCTCGAGTGCGACTCATGTATACCACCAGTATCCCAATATTGGATATTCGCAACCAGAAACCTAAAAGAAAAATTCGTCACTCATCTGTGCCCTCCCCATGTTATTTCGATAATCATATTTCCCCAAAGAAGCAAGATGGCGTTGATTGATATGCAACACTTTTCTCGCTTTAGGGTAGGAAAGGTCTGGAAGTACTTGCAGGCCCCATTCCCCCCACATCTCCCCGCTTATGCAATTTAGCGATTTTAATTTTTTTCTTTTGCCATAAAAGGCCATCCACATGTGGTGAAAAATATCGTTGACATTCACCTCCTCCCAGAGTCACCAGACATGTCGTGACGCCTTGACTCACTGTACGCCCTCATTCCCGGGGCCAATGCACCTTCTTCTTATCCGTCATGGCGAAAGCGTGGACAACGTAGCTGGCCTCTACGGCGGCTCTCGCGATGCCGGCCTGACCAACCACGGTGCCCTGCAAGCACAGCGATTGGCGTCGAGCCTGGCCGCGTCCAAGTTGCAGGTCAGGCACATCTTCTCCTCCAACCTTGATCGGGCGGTCAAGACGGCCAACGCTGTGTGCGACTCTCAGAACAAGACGCACCAGTCTGCGCTGGCTGTCGTCCAAGTGGCCGAGCTTCGAGAGAAGCACTTTGGCAACTGGGAGGGCGTCAAGTTTGCATCTGGATCCGCCGACCACAGGCCAGTGCAGACGGGTGCCGAGACGATGGAGTCGCTCAAGGCGAGATGCGGTGCCTTCTTGGAAAACCACCTTGCTCCCGTCCTCACCGCCGCCATGGTCGAGCACGAGAAGAACTGCGTGGTTGTCGTTGGCCACGGCATCAGTCTCGGAGTGCTGACATTGGCTCTGGCCAAGAAGCTCAGCAGCACTGGCGCCACGCGTGATGCCCCCGGGGACGCCGTCTCGAACCAACTCGCCTCTACGAGGATATCCTGGAGCAACACGGGCTACGCGGATCTCGTCATTTCGAAATCCGATGCCGCAGTTGACGTTGCAGCCGGCGGCAACCCATGGTTTGGACTCGAGCTCCGTGTCGCGCAGATCAACTGCACCACACATCTCGCAGGACTTCGCAAGACTCGTGGCGGAATCGGCAGCGCCGCCCACGACGAGAAACAGAAGACCATCGAGGGTTATTTCACTGCCTTTTCGCGGAAACGCAAGGCAGACAACTGATACAACCCCCCCTTTTCTCACAAAGGTAAATGCCACTCTTTTTCCTCCCCGTCTTCCATTGCAGTCACAAAGTGCAGGCGTCGCTGTGGCGCTTCATATGATGAGAACACAATTAATTCACAGACCTGTTCTGAAACATAATGTGGAAACAACTTGTCCAACCGCTGTCTGATATGCACTATACTGTCATTTTTTGGTCTTTACCTGCATTACAACCTGCCTCATGTGCTTTGCTAACGTGGCATTCAAGTCTTTTAGGTTTTTGCTGAGCGACCCCGAGCCCAGGCATGTCGACATCTTCGAATGGTCATAAACTTCGTCTCCCGTAGCTTCGTAGTTCTGCCAAGTATTCGAACCGTGTTATTCTGCGTGTGAAAACATGTTAAATGCAGTTGACATGATCATGGTGTGATTTCTGATGTGAACAATAAAAAAACACTGGGGGGTACAGGAATCTGTTTTGGTGTGGGCGAGACATCAAGACCTGCATTTTATTTCTAGTTTCTCAAACGCGGCTCCATCATACATCTGTACTGTCTTCATCTTTGCCCGTGAATACTTTATACATTCGCCGACTGATGGCCTGCCCAAGCGTCCGATCCGACACCGCGCCGTCCTTGTTTGTGCTCTTCCTCACGGAATCAAGCCTCTCCGGACCACCACGTTCCAGCCCCTGCACCAACTTCGTAATGCTGTCAAACTCGGCGGCAATGCCATACGCGATGGGGGCAGTGACCCGCACAACCTGTTGCAACGTCCTCACATAGGTGTCGTGGGCACTGTCCCCAGTTCGCACTTGACCACTCTCCATGCAGAAGCCAGCGACGGAAGTTGCCTGATCCCGCTGCATCCTGTACGGGATCGTGGAGACGTGCTGTGTGAAGTTTACTACCCACCTAGCCGTGTCTATGGCAACAGCCGTATGGTGAATTAGCATCCCGTGCTCAACTTGAAGGGCCAGCATGGCATCTTCAATAATGTCCTCCGAGATGTACTCGACGCTCGTGCGCGACGAGGATGATGCGGCCGCGTCCGTAGATCGAACACCAGAGGCAAACTGTCGGTTTCGGTTGTTGCGATTCCGGCGGAGCCAAGGCGTCATGCCCTGAAGAAGGTATACAAACTTCATGCTGCCATGGTGCGTCTTGATATCGGCGACATGACTTGCCAGCAAGTCACCCAGCGCCATAGCAACAAGCTCTTCAGCTGTAACAATTACAATAGCGATTTCCTCGTCGACAATTCTTGCCGAGACTGGCTCCCATAAGCCAATATCGTCGTTGTATTTGCTCGTGACCTTTCTACGCCACTTGATAATGCTGTGGTTGGGGCAATTCCAAGTTGCATGGTCCACCCCAAGGCCTTGTAGCATCTCTTGGACTTGAATTCGCAGCTCTGAGCTGAGGCCAGAAGGTAAATCTACAATCATCTCCGGAGTCGATACCTTCTTGTCGGTGCGAAGCTTATTTACTTCCGCCAAAGCAGCGGTCCGTTGTTTCTCTGCGGCTTTCGTAGCCTTGGCTTCCTCTCTCTCAAGTCGCTTTCTCGTCTTTTCGAGCTCTCGCTCATGAGCTGTCTTTTGTGGTTTCGCCCTTTTGGTGGATGTAGCCGAGTAGGAAGTCCTAGACTTGGACCAGGTCAAGTCGCTCTGCGACCGTCGCAATGGCGATCGAGCACGGCGCTTTGAGACATCCATGTCTGAGATGGCTGGTAATTCGTCATTGACATCATCACTCAAAGAGTCAGAATCATCAATAGTGATCAGGTCTTCCAAGACTACGGGTTCGTTGGCCCATCTGGGCAGTTGGGGGTCGGCGAATAAGCTGGTGTCGACATCTTCATGCACTTCGATTGCGGATTGTCGAGATATTCCAGCTTGCCGGTACAGCCGATCTCTTCCCTTATCATATTCCGCGGCCGTGTTTCGACTTCGAGATGTAGTCAGCAACGGCGGGGGTGAGCTGCAAAAGGGATCAAGAGACACAGCCCTCTTGCCAGCAAGCGGTCTCTCGGGCAGAGGCTGGGGAGAGCTAGCGAAGGGCTCAGAGCTGAAGCACGTAATTGCGTCTTCGCATGTTGAATTTCCAATGGCCTTTTTAGCAACAGATGTTTGTGATGGCAGACCTTTGTCGTTTTGTTCTTCAGCCGGCGAAACCGGCTCTAAGGAGCTTGTAAACTCGATGGGATCCAGTACTGCTCGGTTCTGGAAGCGCCTATTCTGCTCTTTTAGCGGCAACGGGGGCTTCGATGAAATTGCACTGGTGAGTCTGTCGCAACTGGTTTGCGCGTCACCTGGTCCTGTTGTCCTTCTGCGTTTGGCTTGTCGGTCATCCAGATCAAATATACCGTCGTCAAGTTCGTCAAAGTCGTCGATGTCATCAAGGCTTTTTGCCGGCTGTTGCACGCAGGACGATGGAATTGGCTTCTCATACCGGCTCGGTGGTGTGCGGCTGCGATGCCTAGATGAATCCTTTGGTTGTAGCCTGTGTCGAATCGGTGGTGGCTGCGAAGCCTTAGACGAATGCGAAGACGTCGCCGATGGTCTGGTTGCGGTTGTTGGCCCAGGGCTAGAGGAGATTAGGTCGATTACATCTGGGGCCATTTTCATGACATGGCTTCTTTAGGCAGTTGCCATTCAAAGGCGTATAGAAAGCCGTATTCGTGAATAGGCTGGACACCACAGCTCTTGAGACACGGTGATGGATCGACCAGGACACTTGACGCGCTGGGCAACAGCACGCATCACGAAGGACGCGCGATGGTCACGTGGCCGTGCAGTGATGTAAGGTAGAGAAACACCAAGACGCCAGGCGGAACTCGCAGAGCACTCCCCCGCAGCACCAGACACATGGGCCAACGCGCTTTCACCTGGTAGTTAGTTCACAGACTGCTCAGCTTGCCATACAAACTCTCATGCCTCCCCTTGGGTCTGATCGTGCTAGTAGTGCTAGTCAGTTGTTCTGGGATGGATGCCATGCTGGCGCACGGGCTTCCACAAGAATTCAATGTTGCCTCGTCACGTCCAAGCGCCGTCCACGAATGCATGTTTGGTGGCAACCACGCTCGCTCCAGTAAACCCAGACGTTAGCTAACTCGGATTATTGTTTTCTTCTGTTTGACTTTACACGGTGAATACGGGTGACTATATTTCCAACACAAAAGACGAAGCCATCTACGGAGTACTACTTGAGCGCCTCCCTAGGTGGGTACCTAGGTAGTCATCCGACGAGTCTTTGTCTCAGATTTTCCTCTAAACCATGGAGCAACAAACGTCCTTGAGCATGCACGTACTGCTATGACGGTCTTTCAATCTCTCAAGTCTGTCGTAGCAAAGAGCCTTCGGACCTCACATTGGTTGGAAGCGCCCGCGTCAATCAAGAATTCGGTTCTCCCATACGTATCCCTGCTGACCTGGTCAGAGAGCCGCCTCTTGAGCCGTGTACGGCCAACCCCAGACTCGACATCGGTCTAGGCCCATCAAGGTAGAACGGCGATGGAAAGATCGATAGCTAGTATCATGTTTTGGCATCTGTGGAGGTATTCCATTGTGCGGTTCTGGATGGCGCGGTGTATTTTCGCCCTCTTTTGTAAATCCTGCTTTCTTTTTTGTTCTCTCCCCCCCCTCCCCCCTTCCCTGCATTTCTTTCTACGCACGCTAAATTCTGGCTGTGTTGCAGTCGGCGATTGGCGATTGACGATCAGGGTTGGCCAGACAAGTACGGAGTAAGTCGCGGTGGATTCGCGTTGTCATGATTGCTTTTTTAACTGCTCCAGGGGTCGGTGCTCCAAGTTGCCAAGCCTACTCAACCCATTGTATGGTTCTTGCTCGGCCAACAGGCATTGACCCTTTCAATCCAAACTTGTTCAGGGCTATGGCTTACTGACAAGTCACCGAATGCTCCGTACTGATCTGATACCGTGAAATGTGTCACTTTTGAATGACGCATATTTTGCCGAGCAGGGAGCGCTTCGCATCCGTCACAAAACTCCATCTGCCGGCTCGACTGCAAGACCAGGAATGGATAGGGATAGTAATTGGAACAAAGCCCGAGACAGGTTGCGATATCTAGATCCTTGAACTCTGTTTTGCATTTTTCTGCATGTCTCTCTGCTGATTTCTACATTCGGACCAGAGAGGCGGGTAGCGTAGAGAAAACAATGCCGCTGCTTTCTTCCAAGTAACCCTCGCTGCCAAAGTCGTTGCAACTCGCCCAACCCAGTTGCCGTGTGTTAGTGCAGCGTCCAACATGAGAAGAAATGGCCCTGGAGCAGCACAATACGTATGCTGGCGTATGGGAGAGCTGCTTGGGCAAGGTCTGTAAATTGTGACATTTGTCCCTACGCTGTTCGGCTATGCTCGGGACTTTGTTACAAGCGCTCTGTACCGTCATGTCCAAAATGCTGGGCTGATTTCCAAAGATTGACGGTCTGCTCTATTATGAGGCGGGCGTTGCAGACGACCACTATCAAGGCTGTATCTACTGTATGAGACATGACCGACCAAGTGTCTTAGATGCGATGATTGGCAACAAGTCAGAATTTCCTATTCGGACACAGTACGGAGTTCTCGGTACGATGTCTTCTACGGGATTCTGTAGCGAGCATGGCCAGCATAGTGCACGTTGCGTAGATCTTTGACACAAGACGCTCAACTGGTTGGGGACAAGGTCTCCTGTATCTCGCGCAATACTCCGTATTTGGAGTTCAATCCACAGCATGTAACAGCGAGCGGTAGTTGGTAGTAGACTTATTGACCACTTTCCCAGAAATGTGAGCAATCAGGCGCCCGCTCTAAGAGAAAACCAACCAACCTCTCACCTTGTCCATGGACGGACGGACTCGTCAAAGCGGAACGCCAGATCCCAGTATGTGAGCACGCGGGTTGCAAAAAAGGCCGCACACCCCGCACCCACAACCACGCACATAGGTGTGCGGCCTTTTTTGCAACCCGCGTGGTGAGCTACAGCAAGAGCAAGTCGATCCCTGAACGCGTCTTTTTTTTCTCCTTGTTTTTTTCCCCGCGAATCCTTGCCCGTTGGTTCGGGGTGGGCTCCTGGTGGCTTGTGATGGCGGCTCTGATTGTCCAGCTTCAATTAGTCTCTCAGGGGTGCCCGAGTAGATTGCTCAAACTTGCATTCTCTCAGCTCTCGCCTGGTCACCGGCCGGGCCTGCAGCTAGCCAGACCCCGACGCCAGGACGCTGACATTACCCACTCGATCTTCAGAACAGTCTTGGCCTGTTGAAGATTCTCCTTAGGACGGGTGAGCAAAAACAAAGAGGGCATCTTGTGGCCTCGGGAGCAAGGCAGGGGTCTTTTCGCGCCACTTCATTGTCCCTGTTGGAAAAAGTCTTCCACACATACAATAGTGTCCGCCAGGCGATGTGCACGGTACGCCGCCGCACCAGACACACCAGACCACATTGAATACCATCATGGTCAGAGTTTGGGAAGACCCTGTCCCGGCGGCGCCACACCTATTAAGCCAATTGATGGCGAACTCTGGGAAAGCCACCAGCCCACAGCACATCTCACAGCCAACCAGCGTTTCAATCTTCAGCTTTTCAAATGTCTGGTTGCAGCCAACCATCATTGTCGAGTCTCCAGGAGCAAGAAGGAGGATAAATGCTGTCAATTATGCAGCAGAGTTGTTCACCACCATTTTTGGACATGCCTGGCCGTTGCCGCGCCCCTGAAACTTTGAGGCTTAGCCTGTCATGCGCTGCCCGCATGGCCCTCGTTTTGCTTTGTACTCGGGCATCGATAGACACTCCTTAGGCGCCGTGTACCGAGAACCGAGAACCGAGTCCGGAGTACAAATCACGCTTCAAGCGTACAGAGTATTGTTTAGCAGTGGCCGATGGGGTGAGTTTGCTGCTGAATCAGACGAGAGACTGACGGAAGTGACAGAGGAATTGGTGATCAGACCTGTGTTTTCCGGTGTCTGGCCATACATACGGAGTACCTTATGGCGAATCCCTGCAAGCTGTCAGGGTGTCAAGGGGTTTGACCACCCCTATTTGTAGGTTTTTGCCTGCCGCGCGCTCCGTCCTCGATGGACGGGCAACCTGCGCCAAGTACCACCCTAACAAGAATGGAGTAACGAGGACTCCGTACGGACTCCTGTTTTCGAGAAATGAACCCGGGCACTGATATCAAGGCGGCGCGTCTATGCTTAGGCCATCAGAGACATCAACCGAACATGTACCGTAACCTGGGTTATATGCAGCATGAACTTGTTTGCACTTTCATGTGCAGTTGCAGTAGGTTGTGGACAAGATGTGATGGACGATCGGAACACCGAGATCTGTAATATGTGCCGAGTACTCCGTATACTCGATTGAAATGCGTCTCTACCGGTCATCAGGTGCCTTCTGCCATCTCGCCTGGCGGATGGAATGACAAATGTGTCAACGACGCTCTTCGGGGTACGGAGTACGGAGCTCTCCATGCTTTGACGACTCTCGCTAGTTCCCTTGCCGCGTGGGCTTGGGACCTTTGGAACTCCACCCGGTTGCAATTCAAAGCATCTTGCCACACTTGTTCGTCTTGCGCAAATTGCACGTAGCACAACAGCTACCTACTTAAGTAGGTACGTATCTAGATAGGTAGGTAGGTAGGTGCCTAACCTACTAGAGCATGTAGGTACCGGACTCTATACTGTATTCTTCGTATTCTGTATGTACATACAATACTCCGTACTCTGTACATGAACAGAGTTTGGTGACGAGTGTCCAAACGTCCAGGGGGGCCATCTTTGAGCAAACTTGTAACCCATGCCATGCTGCCATGTTAGCCGTGTACCTAAACGCATAAGACGGGATTGGGACTGACGGCATGGCAAACTGGCTTCCCGGACCTTTGCTGCCGCTCCAACAAGACCCCAGACAGCCAGTCGTCATGGTCGACCTGAGCCGGCCAACGTAAACCTGAAGCGGATGAAGCACACATGTACCTTTGGTGTCGCTCGCCGGGAATATCTGGACATGGAGGCATTGGTGGAGGGGAGGCGGGGTCGCGCCTTTGACGGCCAGACCAGACGTCTATGTGCAGGCTCATCGTTAATTGCCAGCTGGTCGCCAGCTGCCAGCCAGCCGCCGGCCAGCCAAGTGTTTTTCCTGAACCGCCATCCAGCCTTGCGTTTAATTATTGGTAGCTCCTCAGGCCCAAGTGCCTCGTCAACTCGTGCAAGCATCTGGTGTTCCTGGACCCTGGTCGTTGCCAGCCTTCCCAGGACCCAGGACCCAGGTCGCCGCCCGTCGCTCGCCGCTCGTCGCCGTCAATTGATCGATCCCCTTTCCTGACTGCAAACACCACACGAGTACTAGCTTTGAAGACGAGGGCAGTCGAGACTGGGACCGCCCAAGTCCGCCCAGGACCCCCATGACCCTCTCAGGACCACCCAAAACCACGCCCCCCCTCCCCAGCTTGTGCTTGTGCTTCCATCCACACACTAGTCTTCCCATCCCACGACGGACATACATAGTTCTCCGTACAAACATACATATTCCAATTTCCCCCAAAACTTCACACACTGGCAACCGTCCGTCGCTGCGGGTCTGTCGAATTTCGCCAAAATAACCCCAACTTCGCGCCGCGGCGCAGGGCCTCTTACTGGCTTCACAGTCCATCCGAGACCATCACCGGCCCTCGCATGATTCCCGGTCCCCAGCACGCACACACATACTCTTGTACAGGAAGGAATCTTGTCTTTACTTGTGTTTTTTTTCATTGTGCGTACCGAGTGTCCTCGACCTCTTTTCGCCATGGCCTCATCGCCGCCGGCGTCGCCTCTACATCAACGAGAGCGACCTCTCAGCGCCATCGTGAGACCAGGCCCAAGGAGTGCCAGCAGATTGAGCATGAGCAGCAAAGCTGGTGTTGGTAGCAGGGCCTCGGACGACGAGAGCCGGACAGCTGTCAAAGTTGGTATGTATACTTGGTGACATTGACTTGACGTTTTGCCATTTCAAAGCTCTAAAACATCGTCCGCAATTCCCTTTTCCTTACTAGCAAATAAAATTATTGTTTGCTGATCGTCTCTCCGTGAAGCTGTTCGGGTGCGACCACCGTTGAAACCCAACGATCCAGGCTATGATCTCATCCCACAACGCTTTCAACGCTCCATGGTCCAAACGACATCCAACACCAGCTTGGCCATCGACTCCCCGCAAGGCAGGAAGATATTCGTCTTTGATCGCGTCTTTAGCCCCGAGGTTATGCAAGATGGAATTTGGGAGTACTTGGCCGACTCAATCAACGCCTTTACACAGGGCTACAATGTCTCGCTTCTGGCATATGGACAGTCTGGAGCTGGAAAGTCATATACCATGGGCACCTCTAGCCCAGGTGAACAGGAAGATGAATCAATGACTGGTAAGGCATTGTTGCCGCTAGCAAACACCCCTAGCACAGCACACCGTCACTCATCAGGCTTGATACTTACCCTTTTTCACAGGTGTCATCCCCCGAGCAGCCACTGCTCTGTTCCAGAAACTTGATTTATCCAACGCCGGGGGCAGCAGCTCATCGTCCAACAGACAGTCCATGTCGAGTCTTCGGACTCCCCGCTCCTGCAACCACCAAAACCTTCTTGGCGACCGCAATTGGTCGTTGAAAGCGACGTATGTGGAAATTTACAACGAGCAGCTGCGCGATTTGCTTGTGCCCGAGTCGACTCCTGCCAGTGAGCGAACCAATATCGCCATCCGAGAAGACACAAAAGGAAATATCATTCTCACCGGCCTGCGACAAGTCGATATTGGTTCCGTTGACGATCTCATGAACGCCCTCAATTTCGGTTCCAGCATTCGCCAAACCGACGCCACCGCAATCAATGCAAAGTCTTCTCGCTCTCACGCCGTCTTCTCATTGAACTTGGTGCAGCGCAAGAGTAAGCTCCAGACAACTGGTGCAGAGAAGCGACTCTCCATGCCTCTGGAGGCCATGACTGGCCAGGACCTTGCAATTACGACGGACAGCAAATTACACTTTGTTGATCTTGCCGGAAGCGAGCGACTTAAAAATACTGGTGCACAAGGAGAACGAGCCAAGGAGGGCATCTCCATCAATGCTGGTTTGGCATCTCTAGGCAAAGTCATTAGCCAATTGTCCTCCCGTCAATCTGGCTCTCATGTATCGTACCGCGACTCTAAACTAACCCGCCTGCTGCAAGACTCATTAGGTGGCAACGCCATCACCTATATGATTGCATGTGTCACTCCTGCTGAATTCCACCTAAGCGAGACTTTGAACACGGTTCAATATGCGCAGCGTGCCAGAGCGATCCAGTCCAAACCGCGAATCCAGCAGGTTGACGATGGAGATAGCAAGGCCTTGATTGAGCGACTTCGAGCAGAAGTGTCCTTTCTGCGAGATCAGATTCGAAGCTCCCATGGCAGCGACCATAATCCACGGCGAGGCAATGCTGCACCGAATGAGCGGTCTGACAGATCAAACGAGCGGGAATCGGAACTCCAAAATCAACTGCTAGATGCCCAAGAAAATTACAGCGCGCTGAGCCAGCGACATGCCAAACTGATCGCCGAACTTGCGAGGGCGCGAGAACACGAATCAGAGCAGGCCGGCCAGCATGACTCAACCTCGGCCGACGATCGACTCAACCGATCCAACTCATTCGCACAGGCGGTCGAACAGGTTGTCCTCGAGTACGAGAAGACTATTCAGAGTTTGGAACAGTCTTTATCGAGCACCCGGTCTACACTCTCCAACACCGAGACATCGCTACTCGAGAAGGAAACAAAATGTGCATATGTGGACACCATTAACAGCCAGCTACAAGCTCGTCTTCAGAAACTTATGGATAGGGAGGCTAGTACCGAAAACTACCTCCACGACCTAGAAGCCAAGCTGGATGGCCACACGAGCGGTGAAGAAAAGAATGCTACGATTATATTGGAACTTCGCAAAGAAATTGCGCGAGTCAGAGAGAACGAGGCCGCCTGCGAAGATTACATTTCTACGCTTGAGGAGCGCTTGGCCGAAGCAGACCAGGATACTGAACTAATGCAGCGTGAGATCGATCGTTTGGAGTCGGTGGTGGAGCGTCAGCGCAGCCTAGGAAAGTTGGATGCTCTTCTCTATGAGCTCGATCACGTTGATTCGGGCAAAGCTGACGAACCAGAGACGACGACGATGAATGGAGCGTTTCATGGTCGCCGATTTACGGACCATTCTCGAAGCCAGTCGCACGTCAGCCGCAAGAGTCAACTTGATGGGCCGATTCCCGAAGAAAATGATGAGCATGCACAGGATATAAATACCGAGAATCATGTCCACCATGCTGAGGTGGATGAAGAGACTGCCCCGGATCCCGATCAAGAGAGTGCGGTGCCGCACGGCGTTGAAGTGGAGGCCCTGACAAACGGAAACACAGCTCGAAGCGCCAAGCAGAGCAAGTATGTCGCTGACAAGCTGGAGAATGTCACACAAGAACTTCTCGATCTCCGTGTTGAGCACGAGGCCACTATCCAGGACTATGATCAACTTCAGGCTAAATACGAAGAAGCTCTTCGATCGTTGTCTGAATTGCAAGATGCCGTTGATGAGGCACGTCACCCTGAGCGATCAAGACCCCGCGATTCCACAGTCTTTGAATCGCCCTTACCGAAAGCACGTCCAGCTTCATTTGCATCTGACGGCAAATCGGTCGACTTGAAAGATGAACCTCGGTCGTCCATGTCGAGATCCTTGTCGTCTGAGTTATCTTCCGCGATGGAGTCACCGGCTACTATGGATAGTTCGGCTATTGATTTGGGCTCAGAAGCTGACACTGCCACCACCAAGCCCGCTGTTTCAAGCGAGGATTTGGGCCATCGAGAAGAAAATGAACAGCTAACCGCAGAGATCGAGAGATTGCGCAAGCTGGCGGACGAAAAAGAAGTCGCTGAGAAGACTCTTGCTGAGAAATATGCCGAACTCGAATCTACTCACAACGAGACGCTGGATATGGTGGAAGAACTGAAGACCGAGGTGTCAAAGGCGCGTGCCGTCGAGGCAACGTCACCAAGAACTAGCACCCCCGTCATTCGTCGCAAATCCAGCCAGAACCTCTTGGTTATTGACCGTGCTCATCGCTCCTTTGCTTCCCTCCGCAACATTGCTTCTGAGAACTTTGAGAACCAACCCGAAGTTATGCAGAGCTTTGAGCTCAATTTGAATTCTGCCATGCACGAACTCCACTCCCGAAGTGAACGTATCCAAGAGCTGGAGGCGGACATCACGTCGGTCAAGAAGGAGATGGAGACTAAGATGACCATCATCTCGGGATTGACACGCGAAAGATCTAGCTTGAAGGCCAGCCCGATGGATATGTCCATGGTTGCAAACTTGCGCGATCAGCTCGAAAGAAACGAAAAACAGATGTCTGGGATGCGGGAGGCGCATGAGTCGCGAGAGAAGGAGTTGACATCGCAGCTTGATGAATTGCGTGAGTCTTTGCGGAATGCTGCGGCCCCCCCGACGACTGGCGGGAGTGTCAACTCAACCATTGTCGACGACTCTGCCAAGGAAAGAGAGCAACGAATCTCGGATCTCCAAGCAGAATTGTCTGGATGGGAGGAGACGCACAGACTAGTCGTTGACGCCGCGGAAAAGACGGAGGCTGACCTACGCGCCAATATCGCGAAACTGGAAGCACAAATTGCCTCATCGAATAATGAGGTTAAGAACCCCATCGTTCAGGATAGATCTGCGGATCAGGACTCGGTCAAGGACATGGAACAAAAGCATAAAAAACTAGTAGACTTCTTGCGCGCTGAGATTGACGAGTACAAGGCCATCATCAATATTAATTCTGCCAAGATTGCTGAGCTGGCAAATGAGCATGCCGATGCCAAGTCGGAGCTGGAGAAACTCAACAAATCTCATGAGTCTGCCATCAAGGAGCTTGAACAGCACCGAGAGCTCATTGCATCCCTGGAGACCCAGGTCGCCAGTCACTCTGAGACAGCCAAGTCCCATCAAGAAGCCCTAGACCTTCTCAAAGATAGACATGCGAGAGAGATGTTGGAGCTCAAGTCACATGAGCAGAAGAGCTACGAGGAACAGGCCGAGGTTCTTATGCAAGAGCATACTGATGCCATGCATAAGCTTGAAGGTGAATTATCGCGGGCTAGAGATGAGCTTAGCAAGATCGCTACCCAGGTCGCGACTGGCATGGGTGTTGACGTTGACATTGAGCTGCTCTCGGAAAGAATCGATCAGCTTTTGGTCTCTCAAAAGACGCTGGCCGAAGAACAACAAAAGGCCGAGGAAATGAAGAATCAAGTTGCTGAACTCACTTCTATCAAAGAGAATGCCCTTGGTGATATCGAGGCTGCGAAATCTTCCTTGACGGAGATGCTCTCGGACAGTGCTGATACTGTCCCCACGTCCGTAGTTGAGCAGCTTAGCGCTGTGAAGACGAAGCTTGTGGACCTGGAACGCCGCAATAAGAAGAACAGTCGCTTGGTTGAAGAGCTCGAGGAACAACTCCAGAACAACTTTGACGAAGCACAAATGACCAACAATCGTCTAAGCACTTTGCAGACGGAGCGCAATGCGCAGCTCGAGGAGGCTACCGCGGCTCGAGCCAAACTTCAGAGCGATTTGGATAACATCCGGGAAGAGTACGCAGCATTGCAAGCCAAATACCAAGAACTCTGCAGTATGGGTGAAATCAAACGATCCAATTCCAACTCGACGATCCGCAAGAGCGCCTCACACAATTCGCTGCCATCTCCACCGCCGGCCATTCCTCTACCACCACTGCCCAATGTTGCTGCCAGAAGCGGCTCCCCAACCAACGGCGTGCCCAATTCCCCGACATCTGGACGCCCTGTTAGCAAGGACAATGTCAACATTTCACAACTCACCGAAGACCAAGAAGCCCGAATTAGAACCATTGAGAAGCACCTTTACGCTGAGCGACAACTGACACAGACACTCGAGGAGGCACTCACCGACCTCGAGAAGCAGTCGAAGAAGGTCAAGGGTGACTGCGATGCGTGGAAGAAGCGCTCGCAAGAGCTGGAAGCCGAACTCAAGGAATTGAAAGAACGTCAGACCGAGCCACAAGCAGATAATCGCTGGAGTATGCAGGCTGTTGAAGAGGAGCGAAAGAAGCGACAGGCCGCCGAGTTGGCTAGAAAGCAGCTTGAAGAAAGGATGAATGCCATTAATAAGGGTAAGAAGAAGAAGGGTAGTCTGAACTGCTTCTAGGCGGGGCTGAGCTTTCTTTGGAAAACTGGTACGCGAGAGGCCAAAGATCAGGCTTCTCAAGGTAGCCTGACGACTTGAAGAGGCGTAATGGCTGGGGGCAGTCTCTTCATCACTGAGGATAACGCCCTCTGTTGTCTTTTTTTCTTACATCGGTATCTTTTTTTTTTTTCTTTTTCGTTTTGCTTCGGTACGACCTGCGGGTCGTTTTGAGACGGCCCGTCATGATCATGTTTCACTTTGTTGCGCGTTCGTGACGCTTTTTAATGGGCGCAACACAGGCGAAGTGTTTTCTTCTTTTGTGTATTTTTTTGGTTCTGGCGGCAACGAATGAAGTCTTATATCCCCCCTTTGTTTCTGTCATGGTTATTCTTTCTTGTACATTTGGTCTATGGTATTCATTATGTCTTGCCGCTCTGCACTTGATACCACGATTAGAGGCGTATCCTATGCCGTAGGGAAATGATGTTGTGCATGGTGGGAAGACATAGACTGTTGATGTTTTTACTTTTGGCTTTGTTTCAATTCATGGAAGCGATGACCGTGGAGGATGGACGGCCTGAATGAGTTGGTGCCTGGGGAGAGCATGTGCGGCCTCTCTGGCAAAGTTACGACGTACTACAGTATATATATCGAGTGAGAATGATAAAGATTGAATATTTTTTTTTGCCCAGCAGTGGGCTTGTATTTTACTCTGCAGCGAGCCTACTTTGTCAAACGAAAATATGAGACATGTGAGGATGGTCGGCCAGCTACTTATTGAAGTCTTTCAGGACCAGGGGCCGGGGTCAAGACGGACCATGTTGAGTACGTTAAATTATGCTGGTCAGCTCACGACCGACGTCAATGACTCTTTGTCCTCCGCGGATATAACCAACAGTGACTGATTTATGAGATTGACTCTGATAAGAACACGGTTTAAAGCGTTTGCTCAAGACGTTTGGAAACCACCACCCCTAATCAGCGGTTTGCTTCTGTCGTTCAGCTACAAGTGGTCTTTGCAAATACACGCCACCATGCTACGGAAAAAATACATGGAATTAATTCTGGTCCTCATGACGATGTGTGGAATGTTGCTATCGGCATCCGGCTCAATACCCTTCCCTTCTCATACGATACTCATGCTCGAATGGGCGGGAATAAGTCAAACAAATCAACATAGGTTTATAAGAGGCAGTTTCGGATCATTTAAAGTAATTAGTCTCCAAGAGCAGCCCAGTTTCCGCGGGTTTTCCGTATCAACAAGAAAGTTTAGACTGTTTAACATGGGTAAGACCCTCGTTTCTTAGTGCACAATCACGAGCCAAGTCACCACCCCTTGGCTCACCCGGCTCATCGTAAATTGAACGATGAAGGATTTTGCATTTAAATACGTTTCACTAAGGGCGGGTGGATTACGGCTGTACTGTTTGCACACTTGTACCTCCAGAGTTACCCCGACGTGCTGCTCATCCTCTGTCTTTGGCACGCGAATTACAAAGTCCTTTACCAATGCCAATCTCCTTTCAAACTTGATTACCCAAAGAATTTTTAACTTTCTTTAAGCACAAGCAGGCAGACCTAGTTCTTTTAGTTCGAGCACTTTGTAGTAAGCCGAGTATGCAAGCACGCAACGTGTGTATTTATGCTCCCTATGAGCTAACCGCACAACAGCAAATCAAAAACATGTCCAAGAAGCACTCAGGAAAGTGTGAGAGAATGACGTCTGGAGATTACGGAGAATTTCTGTCATGCCCATGCAGGCGGAACGACGGTGCGGGAGTGAAGGATGGTGATGCGTAAGAAGCGTTTGTCGGCTTCGCAGCTGATGTTGACAGTAAAGTAGGATACTGACATTCAATGAACCCAGATTTCTCTCTTGGATGGACTGAGGAGTAGCTTGTAACTGTCAGATTAGGATGAGGACATCTACGAAAGTGCTCGAAAATGCGCTCAGCATTTGCTACTACAACCGGATACAACACAGAGCAGAAGAATAACATTGGGCCATGCTGTAACCAGAGGAACAAAAATTTGGCCGTTTCATGACTATGAACCGTGTGGTGGCTGCCGGCCGTCTCGACAGCTGAGGCTTGTCTTTTGCGGCAGTCCCATTTCGGCTGCCATGGATTGGACGTTGCATACCTGGAAATGCAGGTGTATACTTGTCAGTGGGCAAGTCTACTCTGCTACAGGCTACAGGTAGGCAAGTTTATTGACTGAATTTCGCTGGACGAGAAGCCATTCGACCGACTCTCCCGTTTCCTGGCATTACCTCTATTTCCACCAGCACAGACGGTATCTTGTGCATCTGGCTGAAGATGTACACAGTACTCGGGTGGGCGAAGAGGAACCCCAACTTTGCCAAGTCTGTCCGTATGGTTCTTAGCACCGTCATGCTTTTGCATACATGTACCCCTAGCCTATGCGTTAGCAACGTTGTAACTATCCTGCAGTGGTGAGTGAGTTCAGCTAGGTGTGATATAGCAAGGGGAGTTGGAGAGATCAAATATATATATATATATATATAGAGTTTTGAATACTTTCTAATAATAATAGAGGCGACTATTGCTACGTGGCACAGAGGTCTCTGTGTATAATCCCCGCAAAACTTCCTTGTCGGGTCACTTATGGCCAAACTTACAAGGGTTGGACCGTAGGTTGGTAGCCAAGGCGATGAACCCATGGGTCAGAAGCTTGTGTCCCCTTTACCCTTGTGAAGGACTTGGCTTTTTGTCCGGTCCATCTGGCGAACAAGGGTCGGTCGGGACTCGGCACCATCTTGGCCGCCCCCCCCCTTTTGCTTGGTGGGACCGCCAGCTTGTAGGAACGTGTCAAGTACTCTGTAACAAAGAAAAAGAAGAAGAGGTAGGGGGAGGATGTGACGGGTCGCCGAGTTTGGCGCAACAGTGGGACTCGAATCCTTCCCGTCAAAACAATGCTGCGGACCCTTCCATTCGCACACTGCCTGATGACAACCCAGCTCTCCCGGCTCTCCTCCTTGACTTGAATGAAATCCCTCATGTAGAAATGCCCATGCTTCGAGAAAATCGTGACCTTTCCAATGTCAGGCCAATAGGAAACCCATGCTTATCTCGAGTGACTCGACACTAGCGAGCGGGAGATTAAAGGTACCCGCTCGTTCAACCAGTCCCTTCCCGCAAGCAGCCAAAAATATTTTATTAGTGGATATCTTCCAAATTCACTCAAATGACGCTTGATAGCTTGCTTCTTGGTTTACCCAATTGCGAGGTTGGAGAGGCCGTCTTCGTAATAACCTAATTCACATCATGTCAGTGGTTAACAATTCGGACGACGGCAGCGGCTCGCTAATCGTGCCGATGCTAGTTAAATATTTGCAGCATGTGTTCACCATGTCCGTCCATGGTACGGAGTATTGTAGGTGCAATCCCTTCGCGATCCTCCGAGCGCGTCGCACAGCTTCGAAGCACACTCCTAGGTACAAGGATGGCACCGAGTAATACCGGTTTGTTCCAGCGGCCAGGAGTGGCCTTGTTACAGGCTTTGAGGATGTGGTGTGACCAAACCTCTACCTCTGGGGCTCCTCTTGTTTCGCATCGCCACACAACCACAACTAACGTTGCGCGTTCAATTGTCGATCGAGACCCGATTTTTTCCCACAATGAATACATGCACACTGTGCCGAGACGTACGTAAATGGAAAAGGGAGAGGGCAGAATCCAAAGTGGTAGCATGTCCGACTTGCTTATGCCTGAAGACTACTCCGTAGTTTGTTAGCAGTGCAAGCTAGCAAACCGTTTTTGTGCGCTTATCTGACCTTCAAATTCTATCACGGGCTGGCTTTTCCATGTTCGTTACCGATGCGAATGTCACCAACCCCAGCCACCCAGATGCAGGCATTTCAGGGATCTCAACGCCACACAGGACCGAGCCCATGGCTTGGCTTTTGCTGCTGTCTGTTGTGTTTGTGTTTGCGTTTGCCTACTCCATGCATTGAAATATCTGAGTGTGATGCACCAAACTGGAAACCTTCTTGCCCCTCGCTATTGGCCAAATTAGACAGGGCCGGATTCTTCAACTCTGAGAGCGGCTTAAACGTCGTGGACAAAATCGACTTGTTGGGCTTGTGACCAAGGCCAAGTGGCGTCAAAAGGCGAAAATAGCCGTTTAGCCAGTATGACGTACGCATGTTTACGGGCCGGCGAAAACATGACACCTTTTGCGCTTGTTCAGGCTCAGGCTCCGGATTTCTCATGTGGCAGGCCAATTCTCGTCGCAAGTCGACGGACAAGGGATCAGCCTCGTGTTGTGCTGCTCGTTGCCACTGTGGGATGAAGATCGCACCACACACACTGTGTGCTCCATGTTGATCCTCCCTCCTTGGCCCGCCAGCCGAACGAACTTGGGTATTCGGCTCAGGTAGCCAGGAGGTAGGAAGGTATTGAAGCAGGTGGCATCTGGTGTACTTCAGATTCTGTAGGCCGTACTCCGTACATAGGTGGAAAGGTATTGACGGGCTTGCGAGCCGGCCGCAATCAATGAGTGCCGCCGCCAGCTTGGGAATGACGCCTGGCGACCCAGCTCGAGAGTGCAACTGTATGCCATCAATGCATTGCCGTTGCGTGGGTCATTGTTGTATAAAAAATTGGGACTAGAAGGTGTGCCCATTCGACTCGAAACAAGGCAGCACGGGCCACGGTTTTATTAGAATTTCCTGTTGCACATCACCTACTCCGTACCTAATCTTGAGACGCCGGGAGGCCACTTATCTTCCCGCTTTGCCTTGCTCGAGACCAGACCCCATGGCTGCTCCTGTGGCGCCCCTGTTCATTCCGCGAGGTGGGTGTGACCGTCTCCCCACCGCATGTACTGACTGAAATCGTGGTGAGCGGCGATCATGAGCTGGCCGCCTCTCGTTGATTCGTACGGCGTACCCAGGTACCGAATTGCGTACGGCACTTCAATGTTGCTAGTAGTCAGTTCGCCTCGTACCTGTGGAGTAGGAAGTCGTCAGCGTTCACGCCGTCTCTGTTCTCTCTGTGAAGGTGCGCGGTGTGGCCCCTGTCTGTTACCCGGTCTGTGGCCTGCCCACGGGCTTCAGCTTGAAGCTTCAGCGGCGCCAATTAGTTCAATGTTGCTTGACAGCATGCCCTGAAGCGTCAACAGCGTCCAAGAGAGTTGGCCGGTGCGCCTTGGGGGACAATTGACTAGAGATTTGGCTGTTGGTACTGCTCCATAATTTTTGGGAAGATTGACTGTAGTAGTACCAGATTCCAGACGGCTATTGCGCGGAGGTGTGAGCTGGGAGATGGACCTCGCTCCTTCCTTCCTCGACATCTGGAGCTTGTTTCCCTGACACAGACCACAGGCTTCGCACCGCCAAACTCTACCCTCCTTTCTGCCTCGTTCACTTCCCGCGTCCCTCTGCCCATTTCTTCCCCTTTCTTCCTTTGTCCTTCCTCCCCTGCATCGTTCCATTGTTTTCTGCTTCTGTTGTTCATGCTGTCTTCTCATTTCTACGCGGGACGTCGAATCCAGACATTGAATCGGGTCACGAAATCCCGCTTCCCTCCCTCTCTCGTTTTCAGTGCCATTGCGCCCACCACTCATACCTGTCGCTATCTACAAAGAACAAAGAGATTCATGTTTTGACTACACCCTAGTTTAGCACGCCCAAGTTCCAAATAGCGTGCCCTCCGAGAAACTTTCTATTCAAACGCGCCTTCGGTTTCTTTTTTCCTTTTCCTTTTCTTTTTCCCAGCTGGGCTCTTCAAATTACAGCCGGTATTGCCATTGCACCAGTCTGCTTCTCTGCACCTGTTTGCTGGCAACCCTTCCTTTTCGGGATACGAAGAAGCGAGAGTACGGGCTAGTTTTGGAGTGGCAATCGTTCGTGGATGGGTACATTGGCAGTCCAATAGTCCCTATCAGCTCACTGGTTGATGCGTCTCGGTGGTCTACAGGGACGAAACTGCTCGACACATCATGGGAATAATGCTGACAGGGCCCAAACGCTCCGTGACAATGCGAAGCTCGTCCTATCGCGCCCTTCTTGCCGCATTATGCGTGCTTCTCGTCCTCATGACCATACTCCGAAAGGAGTCGATATCAGTTCGTTCTGAACTCTTTGGGAAGACGGGCGTCAAGGCCAACACAGTCCACGAACAGAGACCACTCGAGGACCCCAGCCTGCCTCTCAGCGTGCCAAGTGATTATAAAAGCGGTATTTCAAGCAACTTTAATCTCAACTGCAGTGCCGATATGTCACATCTGCAAAAGATCAGGGAAAAGTACGGTATCGATGAAAGATTCCAATACATGAAGCGCTATATCCGCTTCACCCGCGTCGAGGGTCTGAAACGAAAGCGCATGACTAAAATCTCCGAAAACTTGCTGAATGGAGCCTTCAAAACCATCGATGTCAACAAGCATTACGGGCAAGACGCGTGCGAAGAGCCTCTCGAGGTGCAGGTTCCCGCTTCCGGTTTGCCTTCGTCGGTTAATGCCAGTGATTTCATGTTCGGTGTCTCGACGACCTTTAAGCGATTTATGGACCCGGAAACCACACCAATCAATGAATGGATCTACTGGCTTACCGATAGCCGTGGCCACTCCAACGGGGGCAAACTGGTACTCATGCTTCTCGATGCCAGCGACGATGAGCTTCAAGAGGTTGCCAACTTGCTCGGCGACGTTGGCATCGATGTCGACGTCTATCACTCTGACTCCTCGCTGGAAATGGCTGTTCGATATCTTTCCCTGGTGCCTACGCTCTACAGCCATCCCGATGCCCAGAAGAAGAAGTGGCTTGTTACCTGCGATGACGACACATTCTTTCCCAGTATGCATGAGCTGATGGAGAAAATGAGCCAGTTTGATCACACCCGCGAGATGTACATTGGCACTCTGTCTGAAGATGTCGGAGCCATTGAGCGTCACGGCTCGCAAGCCTTTGGAGGAGGTGGTGTTTTCTTGTCGCTACCCCTAGCAGAAAAGATCGCTGAACTTTTCGGCAGTTGTACTACTGAGCAGAAGGTTCTCGAGTCCAACACTGGGTGGGGCCCTCAGGGTGATATCATGCTCCGCAAGTGTATCTACGAAAACACTGATACTCGACTGACGAGCTTTTGGGATCTCTGGCAGCTCGACATCCTTGGTCATCCTGCAGGTTTCTACGAATGGGGCATTAAGCCGCTCTCCCTCCATCACTATCGTGGCAGTGGCTGGCACAAGGCCAAGCCTGGCATGTACACCAAGATTGCCCACACATGTGGCGAAGACTGCACGCTCATGCGATTCCAAACCAAAGACGATTTCATCATCTCCGGATACTCCATTGCCCACTATCCAGAAGGCGTGACTTTCGACACGAATCAGATGGAAGCCACTCTGCACGCAGCACCGGAGGACAAGGGCTGGAACCTTGACTTCATGATGGGACCAAGTCGGCCGAATCTCGAAAGGACGGGCAAGAAGATCTCGTGGGAGCTGGAAGAGTCCGAGGTACAATCCGACGGTTCTGTACTGCAAACCTACACCCGAAAGCAAAACGATGAACGATGGGTACACCCAGACAAACAACCCATGAGCAATATAGATGGTATTATTGAGCTTGTTTGGATCCCATCATAACAGCGGCTTCAGATGAGGCTACTTTTGTCGTTTCTTTCATCTCTCGAATTTTCTACTAGGCTCACGGCGCACTTGGCCATGAGCCGGGCCGCTATACTCTTCATCACGATGTCTGGACACCGTTTTTCTGGGGGCGACGGCGATGACGGGAACAAGCGACAGGGTCACCCTACAAGATGACTCTGGTAATAGACACATTGATTTTGTGGCCACATTCACTCTTTAAGCGGGCCAAAATATTACTTCCGCAGTCACGTGTATAATTGTGTCCTTTCTTTTATTTTTTTTTGGTTTCTTTTATTCATGCAAGATGGATAGACATGGCCAATCAGAGTCACGATTCGGCTCGGCGCACTCGATCTTGATTTATTCAGTATACAACATTTGTAGGGCCGGCGTTTGGGAAGACAGAATTCATTTCAGTGGTGTTGAACACTGATGCGGGTCTTGGAACGATATTTGTTATTCTTCATGCCATGTTTATGTGAGACATCTATGTACCCGAATCGGGCCTTGTGTACAGCAGTGGGTATGGATGAGCACGACGGGACAAGTCGTGAATTGACTATAGCGACGGCTTCAAAGTAGGACAATTCAATGATGATGAATTGGCCCAAGTCCAAATGTGATGGTGTCGGCCGAGCTTGTTTAGATAGTTTCGCAATGTACAGTGTTTTTCCCTTGTCTCATGTATTGCATGTGTAGACAAACCAGACCCGTTGGAAGCCGTGTAGGGCCGTACCAAGGCCCACGTTGGAAACTGGTAGTAGATGGCATGTTGACGAAGCAAAAGAGCGGCAAGAGTCCTGCGCCGAACAGGATTGTAAATCTGTATTCCAGACAAAATATGGTGTTGGCGCAAGAAAGAATTGGTGTAGCCCATCGACAGCCAACCAATGGTGGTGCAGGCGTCATGATACGACGGTAACTCTTTGCATTGGCCTCAACACCACCAGACCACATGCACGCATTTCCAACCTCACCACCACCACCACGCACCGCAACAAGTCTTTCCCACGCCTCAGACATGGCCACCACGAAGCGAAACTAGCCCGTCTCGCGTCGCTTGCCCCCCCATCCTTTTCCACCACACCAGCTACAGAGCATGGCGCGCTCCGACGAAGCCGCCGCCTTCTTCCACGCCGTCTACAGCGCCGTGCAAGAGATTCCACACGGCAAAGTGACTTCGTACGCGCACATTGCCACGCTAGTAGGATCGCGTATGTCGCCTCCTCCTTCCCTTCCATCCTAGCCGTCATCGTTTTCATCGCGCAAGGACTGACGAGGGACCGAGGGCGTGGTAGCACAACGGCCCAGACAGGTGGGCATGTGCATGAAGCACCTGTCGAGCGATGCGTCGCATCGCTTCAACAACGCCAACGTCCCGTGGCAGCGGGTCATCAATTCCAAGGGCGTCATATCGCCGCGGTGCGTTGATTTCCCCGCCCTGCAGCCTCCCGGCAATGCATGCTGATGAACATGGTGACTGCAGGTCCCAGCCGGGTGGTGCGCAGAATCAGGCCGAGGCGCTGAGGGACGAAGGCGTCCAGGTCACTCGTGGCGCAATGGGGGAACTCATGGTTGACTTTGACGAGTACGGCTGGTTTCCACGCGTCTTGCCGTCCGAAGCTGTTGGCGACGAGGCATGGAAAGGCAGCAATGGTGAGGAGGAGGGTGAGTAGGCAGGCCTGTTCAACAGCGGGCTGGAAGTGTGTCCTACATGGATAATAATTGCGACGGCACATGGTCCCTGGCGTTTATTCTCCCGTTCATTGTTTTGACACTGGGTCTGCCCAGATACTGGTAGACTATATGAGAATATTGAGCAGATCACACGCGCTATCCTAAGCTATCTCAACTCGGCCTTTGCCATGTTCGTCTTATTACCCTATCACCCGCGCTTCTGAATTCACTGACCAAAATTCGAAACCAGGCCTTCCTTGGCCTAATGGTAGCACACTCCATGCTCAATACCCTGGGCTTTTCCTGAATAAATATTCTCCTCCTCAGAGACAATTATTTTACCGAAGTGGTACCAGAACTCATCCGTGTTCCTGTACTATAGTTGGCTCGTCCTATGTGTCTTGCTGGTCTCGTTTGGTCATCTATCCCGCGTGATGGGTTCAAAAGATCAGCGTTGGTGCAAGGCGTGCCGTGGCTAGGTTCCTGTCGGTGACGCTACAGGCTGCGTAGACTCTCATGCCGATACTTACCGCATCACGCCATGCTTTATAAGCGTGGGAACTCTCACGAAATTTATTATGGACATGCGAATGGCAGCAAAATTTTGGATGGAAAGTGTTGATGGGCGGGTTAGTAGCTCCCTCGTCAGCAGGGGGGCACAGATGGGTTTGCCGCCCAGAGTGGCTCTTTACACGGAAAATTTTTTAAATAATATCATGTTTCACATACTTGAATAGGAGCTTTGCGGTACTGTTGCTGTACACGCTTTTTTGGATTTAGCGATTCATTTCAGCCGCGTCGCTGGCAGCGGTCCTTATCCGACTACGTGCCGCGCTAGATGGCAAATCCCCAACCATAGTACTTGTTTGGACGCACCCGGCAGATCATATCTCCAAAAGAGGCTTTCTAAATCGCCGTGGCTCTACTTGAGGACTAGGGGTCCAATCTGGGCGGCCGTCGATTACTTATTGTAGGCATTGCTTAGTGGTGGCAATGGAAGTCCGAAGCTGCTATGTTAGATTTAAGAATAGTAGGTACTAGTGAGAGATATTTTAGTTCCAACTGTGTGAGAATTATGTGCAGTCTAAGAAAGACAAGAGAGATGTGTCGCTTGTGGTACTCGACGGTTTTAAAGAAGCAGATTGACCTTTGCTGGGGGCATGGATATTATCGATTGCACCACACAGAGTAGCAGTAAATGGCAGGATACAAACCAGTTCCGCTAGATACCTGCCGCTCTGAATACCTCCGCAAGTTCCGGAGAGCAGACGACGGCGGCCTCGACATCTGTACAAGGACAAAAGGCAGAGCACCGCCGCTTCAACCACAAAGACCGGCGCAGCTGCTTGGTTCTACTGAGGGCATTGGCACCGCTTTACTTGCCGCTGTCATCTCAGATAAAGTAATAGATCTATAAAACGCTATGAGATGAGGCAGGTCTCTTGATACTATTGACTTACCCGACTCTTTGGCCTTTTGGTACCCCCGGCGCCGGTCTTGTGGTGGTATCTTTTCCTTGTACAGGATTCCGACACAAAACTGGGGGACATCTTCGGCAATATAATTGGCATAAAACTACCCCGCAAAGATAGTGCGCTTCTTTGTAGCAGATCCTAGTTTCATCGTGACGCCGTCTGGTATCCTGCCCGTGCTGCAGGCTCGTTAGCATTCGATGTTCCAATTTGGGGCGGCCCAGAGACATGTGCAAGAGTGTGTCTTGAAAGCTCGATATTAAACGTAGTAATACGTACTATCTCAACTTGACTGAAACATAACGATGGGAGACCAAGATATTTAACCAGATCGGGTACCAGTCTATCGTGATCTATATTTAAAAATCGTGGCTAATTCCGCCAAAGGGGTGGTCAAATAAGCCCTCCCTTATAGTGTTAGGCTGTACGGAGTACTCTGGGAGCATAATTATGTCCTACTATAGAATGTGTATTGTATAGTCTGGATGACGTGGAAAAAGTCTCATCCGCTGCCATGGGTGTCCTTGATTGTTGTCCCTGGTGCCTATCCCCAAGCCAGGTCACATAAACCAGAGAACCATAACAGGTTGAAGCAACAAGTTCTCCCGGGCGTGATTCGAACACGCGACATTCTGATTCAACTGATGAGACAATTACAGTCAGACGCCATAAACCAACTAGACTACCCGGAGATAGACAAATTTGTGTGCCTGGAGGTCGGTTATCGTATCATATGTTGGACAACTTCCATGGGCGCCCTACACTAGTTCTTCGTGACCATTTCTTCACCCTCGCAATCACCGAGACGTTCATGAATTGTACCTATATCTGGATATGAGTCGCTACACTTTTACTTTTGAACATGGACTTTCGAAGCTGGGCTGATCGCCCCGTTATTAGCCGTTTTCTTGATAAACAGGCTGTAGAATGAATGTGGAAGCGAGAGTGTGCGTCTGGGTCAACCATCAGCAAGATCTTGCTGTGTTGGACGATACAGAATGTCCTACTCGCAGCAAAAAAAAAACCCGAAGTGAAGTGTCGACACCAGGCCCTAATGTCTTTCTTCGTTGCCGATTTACTGATGTATGCACATAGAGATCAAGCTTCAGCAAGCAGTCCTGAATGATAAGACTCGACCCCTATTAGACCGTACAAACTATATTGGGAGAGTGGGAAGTCTATTCGTGCGTCTGGAACATTGAGACTAAGTCGGCGCGGCCGAGGAACTCCCGCGCGCTTAAGAAGAGCATCTGGCTCTATACCTGGAGCAAACAGCAAAGGAACTGCTACTGTAAGTGATGGATACTGCGACGAGTGTAGTTTATCGGCCTCTTACTAGGAAATTCAATTTTTAGAGCAGTCATGGTCTGGCTTGCAAACAGCCATGGTCAATGCTGGTTACGAACGACATCAGCATGATGGCTCAGCACAGAAATATGAGCGCGTGAAAAGACACGGTGGCAAAAACGGTACTCCTGGGGGTGTTTCACTTGCCAAGTCCCGTTTTTGACATCATGGTGGCCCGGAAAGCCCCAGAGAAAACAAGAATGAATTTGTGACAGGAGAGCTACGCAGAGAATTGCGACGGTATGATGTAGTCGGGACATACTCCAAGATGATAGTTGAACATAAGCCCAACCAGGCGCGTTTGGAACATGGCTGAAATTCTAAACTCGTCTGTGTGACATGTCCTCCGCCGATATATAATTTGCTTTTTATTCTTCTTTGGACGTACAAAGGCAAGGCTTAAAAGTACAGGAACTCTGGTATAATACTTTATTGTATGGATCTATAAACCAGAACTGGTTCTATATCAATCGTTATGAGATTGCAAATGTATATAATAATGGCGTTGTAGAAAGTTATCCTACACTCTTGGCCTTTTTCGAGCGGCTGCAAAGCCATTTGTGCAAGGCTTATAATAGACTATTTAGGCATTCTACTTCGAAAAAGTCGTAAATAACAGGCAATGTCCTTGAATTATGTGCGAGTTCATTCCGCAGCCCCTTGTCACTGTGGCGTGAGCCAAGCCAAGCAACAGAAAGAAGGACTCGCCCGTAGGCGTATCATATCTTTGTACTCCAGCGATATGTTTCCAAATACTTTTTTTCAGCAGATGGATGAAATATGAACGACAACTCACGGGACGATTTTCCGCCAACAATGTTTCAATATGCGTACTTCACTTCAGTTCCCGGAAGGGATCCTGTGTGAAAGCCTTTCACCCCAGTACCGAAACAGTCGCAAACTAGTCTTCTTAGGGTCATTCAGAAGTACAGCTCGATAAGCAGCTATGAATAAGTATCAAGTTCAATATTATTATGGGCAATTGCTATGCGTGCCAAACCACTTTACTGCGGGGGCCGTCTTACGAGGCCGTGTACCTGGTATTCCAAATTCGGCAGTTACCCCAAAGCTTAGTAATTGATTAATTGTAGAGGAAAAATGAAGAATAGAGCAGTGGTTCCGGCAGGCGCGCGTCGTGCCGTGTCGGAGCGCGGGTTCTAGTATAAAAAAGGATAATACACGACGTGGATCACACGGGATCGGCATGGGTGTGGTAGGGCAAAAGCGGCGACTCAACTAGAAAGCCTGCAAGGCTGCCTATCACAATCACTGTTGCCTTGAATAAGCGACTTTATCTTGACAACTGGTAGCACGAAGTTGCTGTGATTGGCTTACACGAACTAGGAAACCTCTTTTCATTCAAAGAAACTAGACTGCTAAAGATCGTAGTAGTAGTAGTAGTAGTAGTAACTATAGTCTGGGGTGCTCCTTCCTCGGAAAGAATTTCAAAAGGAAACAGGAGTGACTAGATGTTGCCCTTTGTGCCAGGCTTATTCCCCTCCGTCACTGGATCACGAAGAAATTGACGACTCGTCGCCCGGAAACCTACGCTGGCGCAAATCCGACGGCGCCGCTTATGGCGTCAAAGGCCATTTTCTTCAGGCGAAAGGCATGAGAGCCCGCATTCACAAAGCGTGGCAGTCTGGTCGAGTAGACGGCCCTAATGTCATTATCTGGCGCAGCCCCGGCGCCTGACCTTCCTGCCGCCACCGTGAAGCGCTCGCCATCAATGGCCGGGCTGCCAAAGCTGACGTCGATAATTGCGCCCGCCTTGAGGGGACTCGCTCCGCTCCCAGTCCGGGGCATGACGGCGTCGGTGGTGGGTGACCGGAGCCGCACGAACCCCCTTTGGAAGCCGGTGTCTAGCAGGACTTTGCACTTGACGCAGGGGGTCACGACTGTGGTTGGCGTCCCTCCGATGATGGTGTCGTATGTGAACTTGATGCAGCCGTCGAGTTGATCCCAGTCAAGGGGATGTCTGGGAACAGGTGGCGCGGAAGGCGGCGAGGGTGGGTGATGAGGCGGCAGCCGTGTGTATCTAAATTCTCGACTTCCGCCGGCGTTGAAGTTTGTCAGACCGGAATGGACTCCCCGCTTGGTGATGACCCAGCCGGGGCGGTAGCTGAACCAATTGACCGCGTGCCCGGCGACGGTCGTCATTTGCAGGAACGGGTTCTTGTCCGGATAGCCCTGGGGCTGGCCCGACTTCTGGCGTCCAAACCCGATGCCAAGCATCGAGAGAGTGGTGGGGTTTGTGTCAAAGACGACGGTGGGATCAGGACATGTATTCGGCGCGGCCAGGACGTCGTATTCTCCAAATGAGCTTCGGGGATCACAGAAGGCACTTTCCGTCACCGCCAGGACTGGCACCGTGGCCGTCATCTCCGGCTGTGTGGTGCTGGCAGAGCCTGGGTTGAAGACGACCTCTTTCTTGATCCAACAGCCCCTATAGAGCTTGTCGCTGCTTGATAGATATTGCCATCCCACATCTTCTGTGGGACAGGTTCCTGGTATAAAGTCGGGTATCTCCTTTGCAACGAGCATAATGCCGGTCGAGCCCGTGTCAACGACCGGTTTGTAGTCCTTTGTTCTACCACCTACGCAGTCCACCGTGCCGGTGCAAGAGAGACGCATGGATACGTGAACCGTATTTGCGAATGGATCAGCCACTTGATTCTCGAGCCAAGGAACCAAGGTTGATTCAGTAAAGCCATCGAAAATATCGGCGCCCACGAAAGGGCGGAGAAGGACGAGACAGATAGTCAAGATTTGAGCTAGCATCTTGCTCGTTGTAATCTGAGATTTGGGATGGCTTGAGTGAGAAGAGAGAGTAGTTAGACTAAAGCACCTCGAACCTCGAAGCTTTCCACGTCTTCCTGACTTTATACTAAAAAATGCGTTCTTGGTAGCGGAGAGAGGACCCATTGTCCGACATCATCCGGAGTCGCAGTGGCGTTCCAGATACACCCAGCCATTTGGTGAGAATCATTCACCGGAAACGGTCTGAATTCATACTGCAGCATCTGATACCACAGTCAGCTGGGACGCCACCGCTGAACCCAACTCGCCGGTCAACCGCATAAGCCGGCTGGCTTCGGAAAATGGGAGAGTAGCGTGGACACACTCATGCGTTTCCCGAGAGTTGCCCTCAGCAATTACCAAGGCGGCTCGTGGCTCTGGCGCAGCCGCTTCTACCATTGCGCCCGCAGACTAATGTTTTCATAAATCCTGGCGGTTGGATCCCCAATTCAGATGCGATGGTTGAACTGTCGTCGCAGCGCAGGAACGCAATTGCGTGTGCAGTACTCGGCAGAGGTATTCAACCTACTTGCCACACCATGCCTATACTGTCCATCGGACAGGCCGGTTAGGAGCTCTCACGACTGTTCTGATGGTTTTCTTGGAAGAAAGTGACTAAATATGTTATTTTGCGGGCGTGAATGCAACACGGGCACGGGAGAGTTTCACCTGCAGGCCAATCCATACCCCAGAATATGTCGCCATCGGAAGCCCAGCGAAATACCAGCCGAAAGTAGCATATACATGGAAACCCTAACATCCGTTTCTGATGCGGTGCAGATCTACCAACAACACAACTCAATCAGTCACAAGCTGCGCACTTAATGTCTCGCTGCGTGCGGCTTGTTTTTGATTATGGAATCGTAGTGCGTGTGAAAATATATGCCAATAATAACACCAATCCTGGGTAGTCCAACCTGTGACGGTACAAGAGCACGAGCAGGGTCGAATGCGACTCAGATAGAGCGATTATTTACAAGGAGGAAAGAGAACTCCCAAGCAGAGCTCTGACCGAAGCTATTTGCATATTAACTTTCATTCATTGAATAAGCAGGTAATATTATTCCTTCAAATAAGCCTGGTGTCAAAGCGCTTGAAATCTGCGATCATGAATCTTAGAAGCACTGCTCTAATACATTAAGAGTTGGATGCACCGGCGAGACATCGGCTGTGACGTATAATCTGAGCCAAAGTCCTGATCTTCGTCATGGCAAGGTTACAATGATAGGGAAAACGGACTTGGATTTATATTACTGGCATGGATTAATGTATTAGCAGCTCCAGCTTAATTTACCCATGCTATCGCTTCTTCAACCGGAGATATACATATGGAGCACCCACAAAGGCATACTGTTCGGAAGCTTACGTATAAAAGGATGTGATTACTGGATGTGAAGATAGTACTAAAAACAGGAGGGACTTTATACTGTCTTGGAGGGGGCGGCAGGAACTAGACAACACGCAATACAACCCCCCCTAATATTCTCAAATTTACTTTCATTCTATAAGCTAGTTGCCTAACTCTAATTACATCATATCGGATATTGACCTGACTTATCGCACCCTACTTATGCCTGTTAGGTTTTCCTCCTGGACCCAACAAGTTTCGACCTTGGAGGCCTGCACTTCCGAGACATGTTCGCTGAGAAAGTCTGACTTTTTACCGTCATGGGTCAGGGTCGTCGATGGAAAATACACAGCCTGAACCCAAGATTCACAAGCCATTACGATGGCGGCTGGGTATAAACGGCGAAACCTCGTCCTGCTTGTCAGCTGTCTTGGTACATGCTACTAGCAAATGAGAGTTTTGCTACAGTCTATGCTCTATAATAATTCTTCAAGGTATATGTACAGAATGCATCTGGACCGCACCCGGAAGCTATTGTGTAGTTCCAGCGGTAGGCCTCTCACATTGAGTTGGCCATTTAGCTTTAGCGCAAACCTAACAACTATATTTCTGCCTGTTGCCGCAACGACCTTTCAATGCATTAAAGGAGGTTGGCCTTCCTATTGGCAGGTCCCGCTATTTCTTAGTATGCTGCGGAGAAGTATAGTTCACGGCAGCGCCTAGGATGAAGAGTCCAGAAGTCTGAATATATTAGCCTCTATCAAGTATTCGTACTAATAGAGTAGTAAAAATCCCAACGCCGTAGCATGCTAAGAGTACTAGTTCTATTGATACTTGCTAGTAACATGATACAGTATACATATTAGTTGCTACTTGGCTCCTACCGCCGAAACTAAGAAAAGTTCACATTATTACGTACAGGTACGACACGTGTATTGCGCGAGGATCAGTCACATCTATGAACTGTAATACGTGAAATTCAGCGTTCGTCTGAAGAAAAATCAAAACCCTTCTTTATACCAATACTGACGACAAGACAGGGGGCTCTGCAAGAGCCAAAGAAGACAGTGATAATCTCCTGACACGATGCTGGAAGCGACTCGCTCCACCTGTTTCTTACAAGTCTAAGCTGTCCGATAGGCTGAGCTACTTTCCATTTTCTAGAAGGATATAAAGGGCTGGAATGACAAGATGAGAATTTACCAGCGTTTAATTCGTCTCACGGGCAAAACCTGTCAATAGTATGTGCAACTTCTTCTCAACATCACTGTTTCGAAGCAAGACTACTTAAGCGTGTAGATTCAGACATATGCGTTAGCTCTTGTTACCGGGGATAAATGAACTCAACCTGCAGTCGAGACAATAGGCATTTGAAATAACTCCATTCCGCCGGGTGGGCAAATACGTACTACCTCCCACTGTGGCATATAAATACAAATATCAGAGTGTAACTTCATTGTAAATACACGAGAGCAATTCCTGTAGTGATTTGCAAAAATAAAAATAAAGTTCATGTAAGCGGAAGACCGTATATTACTATCACTTGCTTGAGCAAGTTGCTTGCTTACATTCTACAACTATGCGTCAGCAGCCCTGCGCTTGTATCGAAGATGGCAAACGGACGAGAAAAACATATCACTTCCTATACAGATAACAAACACTTGAGTGCTGTGAGTAAATTCTTCCTAACAGTAATATAGGCAGCCCTACATGAAGCACACGAACATTAAACCCATATCCAGAGGAGATTCTAGACGTGGCATGCGGCGCATCACAATAATGGAACCATGAAGAAGAACAAGGAAATTGCGCAAAGTTAACTTCAAAGAATAGGAAACAATACATGAAATTACAAAACAAGCACAAAAATTGCGATAGTTCCCGCGGCATACTAATGTCCAGATGTTAATAATAACCTCACTAAACTTCGAAGCCATCGTCGTCGGCAGGCTAGCCCACGATGCCGGCGACGTCAGAGACCCCAAGATGGTAACCAAGCTTGTGGCTGCGGCGGTCGCGCACCACAAACTCCATCAATGCAGAGTCCTCCTTGTGAGAAACTAAAGATCATATTTATTTTCCCAACACACTCCAGTGGTCGAGACGTGCAAGGATTATTGAGCAATCGACTCTAGTTCAAGTGCGCTCTGGGAGCCCTTGTATGGCATCGAAGGTAACACGTAGCGTTGCAGCGAAGGGAATCGGCCTTTGTCGATGGGACAAGCCGAGATGCGCCCCTTGTAGTCAAATCGCAAACCTAGGGCACCAAAGATGCTTGTGACTGGCAAGGGCGGGCCACTGATAACGGTGCTAATCTCGGTAGTTCGGATGAAGCCATGGGTTTGCATCAAATAGATGGCCTGGGTGCTGGTATATGTCAGCCTATACAGTTTATACCTGTGTGGCCCGATAATAAGTTGGAAGAGTACTTACACGAAATCGCGACATCCAAAATACTGATTATCAAGGATGACAAAGTCAAATCGGGATGCTCGGTATTGGAGAAGCAACCCAATCACACGTCCAACAGTCCAATTCGGTTCAATAGGGAGACTGGAAGTCGAAAGTGTCTTGCTAGAAGGTCCAGAATTGCTGGTAGGGTTGACGCGAAGGAAGCCAGATTGAAACTTGACTAGTTGGCCATCCACAGAATCCGACTTGCTCTTGTAGTTATTGTCGACGGCCATTTCTAGTCGCATACCCCCATATTCATTATATGCATCCGCGAAGACGATCTTAAAGACTGCATGATTGGCAGCCTGCTTCTTCTCTTCGATGGGCTCGCCCCCAGTCGTTGTCCGTAAGAACTCTACCCACAATTTAGAGCAAACCGTACCCTCCAAGAATTTCTGAGGCAGTACAAACGGGTTTTCGGTCAGGTTATAGCCTTGCTCAGAATAGACAAGGGGGGCCATTGTGATTCAGATCCAGAAAGATAACAACGGGAGGGAAGAGAAAGTAAATAGAAAGTAATGAGGTAAATCAGATGCCTTGGAGAAGATGTAGTGACTCTAGGCAGCCGAGGGACAGCAGCACACTCTTATACCCCTTTTGGCACTTGAGAAGTTCTAAAAATAAAATAATGTAAGGCTATGCAGACCACGAATCGTTGGGTGAGGAGCAGGGATGACAGCTGTCACACGGAGAAGTGACATATCCTTCCGAAGACGGTCAATATATCCTGCTGCAGCCGGAATAGGCTGCATCAGCACAAAGGATGCATCACGAGGGCCCATGAGGGGGTCAAGATGTCAAATCAGGTTTCAAAGATGAAAGCCCAAGGCAGCTTTGACCCGGATGCCTCAGTTATCTAGGTCAGGTTACACACACCTAGATTATCATGTGTAATATATACAGGTCGGGGGCCAGGCCCCCAGATTGATCGAACCAAGAACCTTTTAAACGAAGGACAACTATTTAAAGCTATTCACGAGCCCTCTATTGAACCCTTCTCACAACAGCCGCGGGCCACCTGGCACCGTGGCAAGATATCGCGGCAGCATTTCTGGAATATGCCATGGGCGCTAATTGAAACTGCAGTTTGACGAAGCGCCTTTACATGGCCGATCTTACAAGGCCATTCCTGATTCCATGTAATTCCACCTAATTTTGGATCTCTTTGCTCGACTAACAACCAACAACAGTTACACCTCGACCCGTCACGTGTCGCGTGTCACGTGGCTTCTCCCTCACTTGCTGAAGTCTGGCCTGTAAACTCTGTTCTCAACATCATTACAATCGCACACTGATTCCACTTGGCCCCGCAGCTTGCCTTCCTTTTATTCATCGGCCAGCAACACATTCATCGCGCTTGTAATACGTATTTCGCTCATCATGTCGAACACAGTACGTATGAGAAGAGAGTGGCACGGTTCAGCCCTGCCCTCGCATGTCACAATCCCGCTGCCGTCACCAGCGGAACTGGTGCGGCTCTGCACGAAATCTCACCCCCTTGGTTATACCATCGGCATGCCCTATCCAGATGCGGATTCTCCTGTATTTTGGATCAAGTATCGTTCGAAGCTTGTATGGAACGAGCTGGCCGCACAGAAAATGGCTCACGATGGACTTCGCGAGCTCAACTCCCCAGTCAAGGCACCAGCGGTATATTATGGCTGCCAGGTGACCGTCCATAAAGATGACGCCCATGCATGGCAAAGTCGAACATATTTTGTGATGGAGTATATCTCAGGCAAGACAGCAGCTCAACGCTTGGAAGAGGCAACTGATGATGCGACCAAGGATGACATATACAAACAAATAGCATTGGCTTTGTCAGAGTTGCATCGCATCCCAGTGCCCCAGGACTCGCGTCCCGCGGCGGTTAACGGAGAGACCATACGCCACGTGCTCTTTTACGACAACGAGGCTTCAATACATTACAGAAATGTAACTGAATTGGAAGAACACTTTAATGCGGTACGTTATACCCTGAGGTAATACTCGCATCATGTAATACTAACACTTCTTCACACCCTAGTTTCTCACTCTGACAAAAAGAAAACATCGTGTCAAGAATCTTGCGCAAGAACCCATGGTGTTTTGTTACTCCGACATTTGGCTAGGCAACTTCATACTCGATGATGAGGGTCGCATTACGGTGGTGGACTTTGAGGATGCGAGTATCCTGCCGTCTAGCTTCTCCAAGCTTGTACTGGCCGGTACATGGGAGAAAATCGACAGAGACATTCGACACATGGTGGTAGTTCCACAAGCCAAAGACATTGACAACACACGCGCACTTGTTGCCATTTCTTACCCAATACAGGTGTGCGGAGGGTTTGCAAATGCCGGTCGCAAAATACTCGGATATTATGAGATAGAAGAAGCCGACAAGGTGGATAAGGTGGTAACAGACGAGCAAGGACAGCCTTTGTCTGCGCCAGCCATGACGAAGTTGACCCTGGAACTGAGACGGCCCATAGCTGTGGAGGGTCTACCGCCGCCGCCGCCGGAGCCGCGGCATCGCCCGTATACTCCGCCCCCCATTGACCCAGCTTGGGAGCAGAAGTGGCTACAATATTTCGGGGGGGGACATGTCGCACAAGCAAGTTCAGAATCTCAGTCGGGTCCTAAACGCGCTTAATATAAATTTAATCTTGGTCTTCTTTAATCTATTGGCTGTTGAAACTGTTTATTAACATATTGCTGGAGCACAAAGAGAACAGAGATGGATAAACATAGCTGTTAGCTTCGCTGTGTTACTGACTGAGACAACTCGGCGAAATGACCAAACCCGCGTAGCAATTTTGAGCACGCAAAACAAACCAATCATTTCTGGCTTGCTCACCGCAAGACATCTTGCACGTGTTGGGGAAGGCAAAAAGTTTCTGACAGCCCAGCCCAGTAAAAGACATTCAGCAGCGAAGCCCACACGAGACCCTGTGTTCTTGTCAGCGCACCGAGTCATTCATCGGCCCAGAGGCCATAACTCGGGCCTGAACAGACACGAATCAAATATAAAAAGTACTTACATGAGTACCAAACCCACCAAACTTGCTGGAAGTCAATTGGCATGTGAAATTGACCAAGCTGCTGCCACAACTCTATGCGGCTTGATGAAGTGCTTTGACTGTAGCACTGGCGTCGGCGACGCCTTCTTGAAGATGAAGTTCTATTTCTGGCAGCTCAGAAAATTCCTAGCCTAGGTCCTCAAACGGAAACGCTGGATCCTGCAAAGGTTGCGTCTCTTGCAGTGGCTGATCCATCTCAATGATTGGACGGGCCGGCAACGACCGGGCGGTAGGTCTGAGAGGTGCACGCCACACATACACTACTAGTGTGAGATGGGCGAAGTAGATGGTAGTTGGATATACAAAGGTGCCAGACCTCATGGTGTAGAGACTGGCCTTGAATGGCTCGGGAACAGGTACAGAGGCGCGTCGTGCGTTGAGCTGGTCAAACAAGGGCTTTGCGAATTGGATCGAGGACTACAAGTCTTCAGCGAGCTTCTGACATGCATGAAAAGAACTAAGAAGACGTCAGTGGCGTACAATATTTAGTACAAAATGAAGCAGCGGAAACATACTAAGGTGATTCTTGAATCGAGTCTGCAACCAAGGCTGGACGGGCCACATTTCGAAACGTCATGTGTGGGCTGGTAGCAAGTTTCCGAGTATGGTGCATGATGGAGCGCAAATTCTGCACAATCAAGCCCACTCGTATCCCATTCGTTGCGTCTTATGTAGGGGGGACGTCTCAGAAGCAATGACATCCACTTGTCTTCGATGAAGACAGCCCACCAAAGCCTTCGACGAACACTTTGTTTTCCTGTGCCGGAATGCCAAACGCTCAAGATGTATCCCCAGGCTACGATCAAGACCAACAATAGAGCACAAAGTGACTATATGAGTGGAGTATCAGAAGAGGCATAACGACACCGATCATTGCTGGTTTTGTGCAAATATAGCAACGAGGCTTGCAACGTCGATAACCGCGGTCGATGAATGGCCTCCCGGAGAGCTTTGTAGACAATGGGCCATATTTTATCTAGTCGAGGTTGTTGATTACCGTGCGTAACAGCGAGTTGGTCGTCGTTTAGGGCAAATGGCAGAGCAGAACCGTATACGCCTCACAGCGAGTGGGTTGGAATGCTTTCTAAGATTGTGCGTTCAGGGACCGACTCGATTGACGCGAGGCCGAACTGCGATCGTGAAATGACGGGAAATACTGGGAACACGCATTTGTGGAATCTTGGGCTGGTTAGTCCATCAATGATGCTGGGTTGAGGCGATATTCAGAACGTACAATCGAACTAGTCGTGTCCAATGAGTTGGAGAGACCAAGCTCAGTTCTCAGTTCTCTCTCGTTATCGACTCTAGTTTCAGCTGCGCTGCTCTCGAATAACTCGTCACCATTCAGCAAGAGCTGTATCGGTATTTTGTCTCTAGTCGGAACACCACTAGCATAGTGATGATGGACCCTGTGAAAGGACCGAAGGCCCAACTCGCCAAAAAGACAATGTCGTAACAGCCAGGGGTCCGATTCGGAAGAGCCCCCAAGGAGCTGGGCTGTACCCCCCTGGATTGGATCTAAACCATGCAACAGTTGGTAGATGGGCGATGCAGGTGTAATTCCGCTATCAGAGACGTACCCAATGCCTGAGCAAAACTATTTCGCAGTGGCTCTTCCGAGCCTGCAACAGCTGCTTCTTCGATCGATGACGATATACCAAAGGAGATATCTTGGTCACGCACTCTGGTAGGAAGAGGAAACTCATGAGGCTAAACGTTGGGTGTGCTGCGCTCATCAATCATGGAGCCATGTCGCTCTTGTCGGCTGAGTGGCGGAGGTCGTCGTCGCGGTTTGCCAACGAAGGTGCAGGCCACGTTGTTCCGTTGATATCGTTGACAATGGGGCTCGCTGTGAGTTTGACACCCCAACTTCCCCTCACGACATCGGTCGCAGGGTCTCTGTCGTTTCTGGGACCGGTGAACCCGTGTATCACTACCAGGGTTTGATGCCGGCTTGGATGACATGGCTCAGACTGGACAATCGGCAAGTTTCAAGAAGAATGAAAGAGCTCGGCGAATTTGCTCAATGCCAAGACCAAGGGTATTGCAAATCCAATCTGGAGTTGAACTGTCACAGCTGGACTCTTCTGCAGTGCCTCAACTCTGATGGGGAATTCGCAATAAAACCCCTTGAAACCTGTTGTGGAAGAAGAGAGAAGCTGGCAATTTTTGAGGCGGGCGGCACTCAGCTAACTTGAGTCAAGCCAGCGACAACCGCTGCCGTCACCCACTCGTTCTTGTTGTCGTAGCCCTCTGGAACAAGGCGTTCATAACCCCCTCCAAATCTGGCTCTTGTGAGGAGTAGATGGGATGGTCACGGTGGTCGGCCAGATGCAAATCGAAGTCATGGTTGTAGGGCGTCGATTTCTTGGTCTTGGTCGTTGCCAAGGTGGGAAGGATAGAGGTTGGATCTGTGGACTTGGTCCTCGGGCTTCGTGAAGATTGGGTCGCGGTCATAGCGGCAGGTTGACGGTGGAGGAGGAGGAGGGCGCTGATGACTGGCCTGGCGGTTGTGGTCCTCCACTGCCAATGGGTCAGCAAGCTCTTGGATAGTCTGTTCCCAGAAGTGGCACCTGGGGGAGAATATTTCCAAGATGCCCGAGCGTCGAGTTCGTCTTCATCTTCTTGGCTGGGGATCGGCGGTGTTGGCTCGCGATTCTTCGGCGCGCTGCCGCTTTCGATTCGGCGGTGTTGCTATGGGGAATCCATGGCCGAGAGACGAGGTAGAGGGGATTTGGGAGCGGGATATTCAAGTCGTTAGGTCGCTGTTTGTGGTCCGCGTTTTGAGCTGGGGCTGTAGGCAGTACTTGAAGGTCAACTGGTGCTAGCGGCTGGGGTGTGGAGGAATCATTGACATCTGTAAGGTGTAAAAGGTCCACGGATACCCAGTGTGGGTAGCTTATCCGTGGGCTTTGGGTAAGTATAGGTAAGAAAAAAAAACTTGAATGAATTTATAAGAGAAAATAAGTTATTTATCATTATTTATCATTAATCTTAAGTAATCACTAATCGGCTAGTGTGTCTAACGTATTGCGATGCGTGTACTTATAGTGTCTTGCGTGATTAGTTACGGTTCCCTAGCCTAGGTACAGCCAAAATATATTATTACTAGATGCCCTTTATCTAGCCGGTTTTTTTGATTATTTTTTTTTTAAATAAGTTAATTAATTTTAAGTAATATTAAGTATTTATTTAAGACTTAATTTTTTATTTAATATATAAAAATTTATTAATAAGTTATAATAAATAAACTTATAATACTTACAAGTATTATAAGTAACCTATTATTTTTATAAGTTACTTAAAATATACTAAATAACTTATATAATAAAATAGGTAACCCACGAATAACCTGAGAAAAACTTGGATACCCACGGGCCACGAGTACCTAGGGGTACCCGTTTTTACACCCTAGACATCTGGATGCTTTACTTGATTGGGGAGGAACGTTTCGGGCCGCATGCGGGTCTAGTCGGCGGCTCATTTCCCCGGGATGCTGTTAGCTAGCCGTTTAATTTTAGCCGCTGGGAATGGAGGGGCTGGGAAGTGGGGTGGCGTGAACAACGCATATGTAGGAGGTCCTCCACTACTCTAGCTCGGGGTCAAGTCTGTTTTATCCGTCAGCTAATACTTGACCTGCTCTTCTCAGACAAAAGTGGGGCGCCCCTTTTCAACTGCTAGCTCGATTCCTCCCAATATTCTGAATGAAGGAAGGCAAGAGCGCTTATCGAAAGCTCGTCGTCGTTGGTGATGGCGGTTGTGGGAAGACCTGCCTGTTGACGTGAGTTTTCCTGCTTTAAGCAAAATTTACCAGACCCCACCTCAAGCATTCTGGACTACGGGCCTCTTCACTTTTACATCCAACGCGTTATTTATACTAAGATAAATGTAGTGTCTTCTGCAGGGGTGTATTTCCCGAGGTAAGATTGTGCTGATTATTCTAGCACGTATCCTAGTGCCTCTCGAATAGACTTTCAATCGACATCGGCCACATAGCGTCTACGTCCTAACAATTTTGACAACTTTTGCCAATCCCCGAATGTACTAATCTTGTCCAAGGCATATATCCCGACTGTGTTTGAGAGCCATGTTCAACAATTTCAAGTTGATGACACCTCTGTCGAGCTGGCTCTATGGGATACCGCAGGCCAAGAAGATTATGACCGCTTCCGTATCCATTCATACCCTAATGCCGACATTATTTTGGTCTGCTTTGCTCTAAACAACGCTTTTTCTCTTTCTAATGTAGTGGACAAGGTAATGATATATATGTGGTACTAAAAAATAATGAGGCAACTGCTAACTAGTCTTCTTGTACTTGAGTGGCATCGCGAAGTCTGTCAATACTGCCCCGATGTACCTATTATTTTAGTCGGCTGCAAGCAGGATCTGCGGAACCAGCAATATAGCTCTAATATTACCAGCAACTTGGCGCAAACAAGTACATTTACAACCCCTAAAAAGGTAACTTGAGCATCTTTGATTAAAGAGCGTAACGTTGAGGTTGTCTGGCAACTGGCACACAAGGATTCGGAGCCATCACATGAATTGCATATATATGCAGCCTTTGCTAACAGATCCTGCCAATAGATTGAGAAGATTCGAAAATTGCTTGAAGCTGTCGCTTACCTCGAGTGCTCAGCACTGAGCGGCGAGGGGGTACAAAAAGTGTTTGAGGTGGCTGCTACTTGTGCTATCCAACACCAAGACAGACCTGCTAGAAAAAAGGACAAGTGCATTATTCTATGATGCGGTATAGCAATTCCGGATGAGGGATAAGCCGGGCTAAATAAAACACAATGGAATACTCTTAATCCGTCTTCTAGCCTAATATCCTTAGTGTTTCCCTCTTAATCTTGAATCGAATTTGTATCGTTTTGGCTCACAAACGTAGCTGGACATGGGCGTGCCCTATTGACCTTAAAGTCAAACACATCTAGTCGTTGGTAGCCGCCCACAATGTCATGGTATTGTTTTCCTTCAATGCAGTCCTCCACGTTCATGTCTGCGTATAAGATTCCCTCAACATCCTGCAAAAAAGGAGCAGGTTCTTGGATCTGTGTCTCATCGTTGACGGTAAAGCCTGGCAACTGCGCTCCTGTAGGGTCCAAAAACATGGTAGCGCCGCGCTGGGAGTGTTCCAATACATTTCTCAAATGCGATGAGCCGCCGGAAATTTCCTCAATCGCATCTTTTCCTAGCACGCCACAGCAGAGGACACCAAAACATTTAGCCTCAAAACAATGGCCAGCAGCACGGGTTCGATTGGCTGCAACGTTGTCATAGTTTGCGTTGCACGATGTAGTTGGACCCGTCACATCCTTCACATCTCGTGAGGGCTCAAGCCGGGTTGGCCATATCGCTGGCCACGTCGATATGTGAATTTGTTCGCCTTGGGCCATGAGGGCGTATCTGGCGAGCGGGTTTGTGTTCTCGCCACAGATGAGGTTGCCAATTTTTCCAAACGGTGTTTCCGCAACTCGTAAACCATGACCATCGCCTGGGGCCCAGGTGAGTTTCTCAAAAAAGGTCGGTACCAACTTCCGATGATGAATAAGAGGCTCACCCTGGCTGCTAATGAAGAGATTGGAGTTGAATAGCGTGGCACTACTAAAATCAACCTTTTCTGAAAAGCCAAGGCTGACCATGACGTTGAACTCCTTTGCAGCTGTGCATATATCCTGAATCTCCTCTCCATTAGCATATATCGACTCCGTCGCCATGCGCTTAAAAAGGTCATGATTGGCAGTTGGAGGACGAATAGCACTCCACACAGGAAATGCAGGTATGAATGTCTCGGGGAAGACGACCAGGTTGGCTCTCCGTGCCGCGGCTTGTTCAATCAGTCCAATGGCCTTTTGGGTTGTCTTCTTAGCTGATAGGAAAATAGACGGCACATGACAAGCCGCTACTCTTATGGGAATGGCCATGTTTTGATCGGGTTTTCAAAGTGCGTGTGGGGTTTGAGGAGAGGTTAGAATTGAGGGGGTTACATTCAACAGCTTGAAAATATAAATAGAGCAAATGTAGTACAAATGCTGAGCTAATTGGTACCTCGGCGCTTGTTCTGGCGCCGATGCGCCTGTCCATTCTGATGCTGCAAAAATATAATAATTAGCATCGTTTCCCCTAGATTTGTCCGGCTTCATCTCTAGCATGCTAAAAATGAACTGTCAGAGGTGTAATGCGTTCAGCTCGGGCTTTACTACTCCTATAGCAAAATGCTGGTATAGACGACCGAAGCTCAAAGTGTCTATGCATTGCTTAACAATCTGGTAATCTGCACAGCTTTACTATAGCCTTCGTTACTCTTAACAGAAAGATAGAAAGGCTGGAATCAATGTCTGGTTGGCGGTGACAAAATATAGTCAGCCTTTTCATACCCGCTCTCGGCTGTGTCATATCTTTGACTAGCTTCTTTCCAAAGTAAGTCTGTTGTTGAGACTGCCAAAAAGATATCCCAAAACGATTAACAAATGGGATAGAGTCATAGGTTTAATAATATTGGAGTACAATCCTGTTCCCTGCGAACAATAAGAACACTCATATCCCCTACGTTGACCATGTCAGGGTTAATGGGTACAAGGATTCTATGGCTGAGAACAGAGAGACAGAGAGCTTTGCCTTTGTGCACTGCTATCGGACCGTTTGTAAGACACAACTGACTTACTAATAGTATTAGCTATGCATAATGAATACATTACAAAGCTTACTCTAGTAGGTCCTTCTCTATAAACATCTCTTCAGGCACCACGGGCAGGAGAGACGGATAGCGTACGCGAAATCAAACCATGTTAGGTTCTCTGCTAGGCCAGCTTCAAGTTTGGGCTCCGCAAACGCACTACCCCTAGTTCTATTTCTTATATTTTCCAAGAAGCCAGAGGGTGCTAAAGCGAATCACGCCAGCAAGATATGATCCTCCTGCGGACGCGATGATGCCAGAGTAGGAACCACGACTTGCGAGTATAATTTGGACCGCAACTGGTAAACCGGTCAATGCCCAAATAAATATGTCAGCTTAAGCCTTTCTAACTATGCAAAGTATTGGTAGCACTGCTCGCCCATGAACAAGAGCATGTACCGTGATCGTAACGAAATTTGCGCTAGAGGGTGCAGGAACCTAGGGTCATTCGTTATCTGCCACTAGTGGGCAGATTCGGTGGTCTGGATGACATTCTTGCAGTTTTTCAACATTATTTATTTAACCGAGGGGCGACTGCTCTCGGTTGGCACTCTTGATTCTTGAATCTTGACACATTCAACGACCCGTACCTCCGCACTGGTGGCACGTAAGTTTTAGCAACGGGCGGCACGGTTCACGTTTGCCAGAAGCTGATTGGCAGCCGGGCCCCACTTTTATCTGGCTAGACCCAAGGCGGCAATCGTTCACGCGCCATGTCTTGGTTGCATCACGACTTGAGCAACCAAGACTTGACTCCTTGCAGTTGAAGTAAACCGGCTTATGGGTTCAAAACACGAGCTGGAACCCAGTCGAATTCCGTACACGGTACAACAAAGACACCCTTGGTATCGGCCCTCGATCTCAACGGTTCGGAGCGTTTGCGCGACGTTGAGCACAACTTGATCCCGCCAACTGTAAAGAAAATTCGCGCCACCGAGGAAGTAGACTTGCGACAATGCCTTGGTTCATTGGGCCCCGAACGCGTTACCCATTTGTCTCCCTTGTCTCACAATCCAAGGAATGGTTGGTAAAGGTATGCCGCGGCGGCAGCCGATGTGCCCAAGGTATTTGTGTACGGTGCTACTCTTAGGCAATGTTGAAGAAGTTGTCATAGCTAGGTAATGCACTGGGTGATTTCACGTCACCCCTGCCTAGGCCTGACAGACAGAACAATGTTCCTCGCACAGGGGCTGGAATCGCATCTGGCATCCTGCTCACCCTCACATTCGAGCAGCTAGCTGTTGCAAAATGAACCATTGAAACTGTCCATGCCAAGGCATGTCGATCTTTTCTGAGTCTTCTCAACTACTCCGAAGTGGTTCAACCGCACAAAATTGACACAACACCATGGCTTCTGGATCAGCAGCGAGCCAGCTGCCGCCAAGTAGAGCACTACAGGCTGATACGGCGTTGAATGGTGAGAGGCTTAACCTTCAACATGTTGAAACAAGGCTCTCGTGTTGGTGACTGTGGCGCTCCTGGGGCGCAAGTCTCGGCCGTCCGTCCCTGATGAATCTGAGTGTACCTATCCGCCACCATATATGGAAAAGAGACGAGGGAAACGGGAAGGGAGGGGTCCACCATCGATCATCCGCCTCTTATGTCTTGGTCGAGGGATTGCGCCCTCTTCAGCGGGAGGAACTATTAAAACGCCCCGACGCCAAGCAAATCATGCCAACCCACCGCATCGGGCAATATGCCCCAATAGTTTCGGTTGTGACAGACTCATGAGCCAGACGTCTGAAAGAGGTTGCTGCGAAAAATGCGGGCTGAAACCGGAAACTTTTACGTGTCTATGATTTCCAATAAGTCGCCGTGCAACCCGCACGCTTCGGAAACTAATACAAATGAAATCTAACTTCTCGTAGATCCGAACCGCAGAAACTACTCTCGTTCACAGTATCATGCTACACATTTCATTATGTTGCCGGCGGCGCGTCGTCTCGTCTTCTCCGTCTTTTTCAATGCTATCGTCGTGGCAAAAATAGTGCATCTCTACGTTAATGCCCACTCTTTTTCGTTGGCTGCTTTCCTTCTTTGCCTTCCTGTGTTTCTTATCCCCGATGTCCTTGTCCTGCTCCTCGTGTGGTCTCTTTTGCAAAATAGACGAGGACGATGTTCTCTGCTGAGTACTGTTGCTTCGTGCCTTATCAGGTACGGATCCCCTCCTTTCCATCCACATATTCCCTCAAACACAACCAATATGAGTTCGATAGCACATTTCCACGAAGCTGTTTTTTTATCTAGATACTGACGAAAGAACCATCACCAACAGCATTTCAACATGTTTCGCCACCGCAGCACTTGTCAGCTTCTTCTGTGAGACGGGAGGGGAAATCCGATGGGCCGATGCTGTCTCGGTTGCCTTCGACGCTGGCGCTAGAAAGGTAGCGTCCAGCGGCTCGGGCAATGCGTTGATAGCTTGTACCGCGATAATTGTGGTTTCCTTTTTTATCCAGGATCTGCTTCACCGAGCTGTAGGAGCAGTCTTGCACTACGCACGCGCTCAGCTGGATTTAAGTAAGTTGGGTGGTTTCTGAACTCCTCTTTAATCCGCCTCGCTAAACGGCCCATCCACCAGTGCTTCAGCTCACGCCGGGAAAGTACTTTTCGAAAAAGCTGGCGGGGCGAAATAATCTTCTTCCCACGGTAGATAAACAGATTGCCGATTACATCGGTTTCGATGAGCTTTATGCCGGAAAAGAACAGTGTGTAGCAGCCAGCTGCTCTTATTCGGCTGGTTACATGACTGTGAGTCGGCTCCTTTGTTGGTGTCTAATTGCTACTCAGCTTCTGGGTTGTTTAGTGTGCGTCTTTCTTCAACCTAATCTTCCCTACCGTCATGCTTCAGCGACATTGCCGCTGTCTCTACTATCTGTCATGCGCTCTTGTATACTAGGGGCGACAGACCACCCGGATGTTACGTGGCCACTGCCCGACCTTGTGACAAGGCTGAAGTGGGAATCCCCAGATGGTTACTTCAAGGGCTGGGCTCCCGGAACGGACAACGAGTTCGTCAGCAAATACAGAAGCAGAGTTCCGGAGTGGCTGCCCCAGTCGCCGCCTTCAGGGTTCCATCGTTGGGAACCACAATCAAAACCGACGTCTGGCGGCACATCGGACGATACAATGAATGACGAGCTTGCAGAATCTCCAGATCTGGCCTCAGAGAGCCAACACTTTTATAACCCGGTAAATGACCCCTTGAAGATCAACAACCTCCATGGAAACATCTTGCCGGCGTTGAGAAACACGCTGGGGTTAGAGTCTGTCAATATAAGGCATGTTGTCCTTATTCAGATGGAAAGTATGCGGCAGGAGTTGTTTCCCCTTCAAGAAGACTCCAACTTTCACAAAATGGTTTTGCAGTCACATGGTGAGTCGAAGTATGATGATGTCAATCTTCAGCTGGCCCGCCTCACTGTCAACGCGGAAAGAGTAACCGAAGTGTCGGGAGGCTTTCATACAGCTGACGGAAGACGAATTTCACCGGTGTCCAATGAGTGGCACGACAGGACAGAAGCTGGCCTAGGGGGCTTGAATGTCGTCGGGACGCACACTACTTGCAGCTCATCCATCAAGAGCCTAGCGGCGATACACTGCGGCGTCTGGCCCATGCCGGTGGACTGGTGCGAGGAATCGAAGCTCCAGAGCTATCAGCCTTGCTTGCCGCAAATATTCAAATTATTCAATATGCTAAAGAATGGACCACCCAACACCTCGGACTATCGTGACCATAAATGGTATCCCGCCTTTTTCCAGTCCATCGACGATGAGTTTGACGACCAAAACGACATGGACGAGATGATTGGATTCGAGCACATCGTGACTAGAGAGCAAATCGACGACCAAATTGCAAACGGTGGGGTGGATGAAGAAGAAGTCAACTATTTCGGATATGCTGAAACGGCGATAAAATCTCACATAAAGGACTACATGAAGAAGGCGATAGAGAGAAATCAACGCATGTTCCTCTCCCATTTCACCAGCACGACACATCATCCTTGGAGCACCCCGTCGTGGTTCGACAAGACGGAGTACATGGGTAGTGCGCGCGGGGGACTTACGACTTCGCATGAAGACATGAACAATTATTTGAACACGATTCGCTGGAACGACGCCTGGGTAGGCGAGCTGATGCAATTGCTCGATGACTTTGAAGTCTCAAACGAGACGCTGGTGGTATTTGTTGGAGACCATGGGCAAGCGTTTAGAGAGGACGCCAAAGCCAGTGGCACATATCAGAACGGCCATATCAGCAATTTTCGCGTGCCTCTGACTTTCAGGCATCCGCGAATCCCCCGCGTTCAACTTGCTGTGAACTCGACCTCGATCAACATCTTGCCTACAGTGCTTGATCTCTTAATTAGTAGCGGGTCGCTGAATGCGCGTGATACCGATGCGGCGTCGGATATTATGCAAGATTACGAGGGGCAGTCACTGATCCGTCCCTTCAAAACCACGAATCAAGGCCGCCGTGCTTGGAACTTTGGCATCGTCAATCCAGGCGGGCGCTTCCTTGCCGTGACGTCGGCCGATGCGCCCTGGAGACTTGTCCTCCCTTGGGACGACAGTGCGGAATACGTTTTCACGAACCTTGAAAAAGACCCGCTAGAACTAGACCGCATCTTAAATTGGTCCCTGGAAGGTCTTGTATCAGATGTTGAGCGATATCTTGGCATGGATGCGGCCACATGGGTGCGTGAGGCAGAATCTGTAGCCCGCTGGTGGGGGATGGAACGTAAACGACTCTGGCAATACTACTGAGAGGCGAAGCCGTCACAGAGAATCTAACTGCTATATAGTAATGCAAACATTGCGTGGGTTGATATTGTTGCTGTTGTATGGCATCCATGCCGTGTCTGCCTGACAATGGAGTTCTCAGTGGGTTTCTCGCATTGATCTCACCCTTGGTGTGTTGCAAAATCCTTTATTAACAATCCGATTTGGCCAGTATGGTGAAGTGGTGGAGGGCATTTATTGCGAATTTCATTACTGCGCCGGATTTTGATCCTGTGGCTAACTAGTTCCTCTTTACTGCAGTGGAGGCAAAAGCTATTCAGCCAGATCACATAATATACTTAGCTATCGCGCTTCATGCTTAATATATCACTGTTTATTCTTGAGGGTTACTTTTTGATGGGCAAATTGATTCTGCCGCGGACTGTAACTGGTCATACATACAAGTCAAAGGTTTCTTACGAGCATCTTCTTTGTCAACCTAGCTGACTTTTAAATCAGTGACAGTACGCACCATGGAAGATACTGGCGTCTCTGCATCGAGGGAATTGAGACAGACATTCTTTGTAGTTGAACATCTAAAATGACAGATATCCATTGAATAGAAATGCCGTAGCTAGTAGCTTTACTAGCTGGCTTTTAATCTAATTCTCACAACCTAGTTTGAACTTTATAGGCTAGTTCGAACCACCTAGATATAAAAAGGGCCGGCTAGATGACTCATTTAGGGACCTTAATCACGTACTAGCTGTTGAGGGTGGTCACGTGATAAGGGTTCAGCCTCGCGCGATGCCCACAGCATCGCACATTCCCGGCTTATTAGCCTTATTATTAGTTCGGCTAAGACAATTCAATGTAATTGCTATTTCGTTAGCCTTACCTCCCTTCATAGGTTATAAGCCCTCTTACTCTTAGAGTATTATTATAAACCTTCTATTAACTCTTTCTATCTTTATCTCCTAATAATTTAAGTGTTATAAGTAATAATTAAGGTTATAGACCGTTTATTATAGCTTACACATATAACCTACGCGTAAAACACTATAATTAACCGATTATAGCACTACTAAACGATAAGGATCTTAACTTATAGTATATTATAAGCCTCTTTAAGAGACGAGAAGCTATAAAGAGCCTTATAAAACGTAAGAGAGATAAGAAGAAGGCTATTAAGAAGATTAAGGCTAATAAAGCTTTTAAATTCATGCTTAAAGCCTTTATTAATTATTAATAGCTTACCTTTCTTAAGCTTTATTATTAAAAAAAATAATAACCGCTAAAATTAAACTTAAAACCTCTTTAAAACGGTAATTTATAGTAAATTTAACCTTATTAAAGCTATTACCTTAATTATATAATTATAGCGAAAACACTAGCATTTAGCACTTTAACTTTATAGTTAATATATCGTTAATAACTATAATAAAAGAAAAACCCCCTTACCTAATAACTTTATATAAATAGTAAGCTAGAACTTAGCGCTACTTTTATAAGTAATTGTCTTAGGCACCTAAAACTAATAATCTAGAGTTAACGCTAAAAAGCGGATTATTAAGGTAATAGAAATTTTAAAGTTATTTGCCTTATTTAAGTTAATAGTAATAATATAATATACGAATAAGAAGAGTAATTATATTAAGAGGAAATTAAACTAATGCTATTTATAGGTTATAGCGAAATTATAGCTTATTAACATAGCCTTTAAGAGCTATATACCCTTAACTTCGCTTCTACTATAATTAGCTAGTAGTTATAGTAACTTTTAATTATAACGGTAAAGTGCTAGCTACACTTACCGCTATACTAAAAGACATTAAAGCTAGGTTTTAAATAATTAGCTAAATATATAATACCTAAAGGCCCTTATATAACATTTAATAACATCGTAAACTATATAGTTAAATAACAGCTATTCGTTAACACTAGTAATTTAGGTAATAATTAAAATAATAACGATTAAATATTATATAATATCTTAACGCACACTAAATTTTACTATAAATAAGCATATTAAAGTAAAATTTAGAGACTTCTAAATCTATCTAAGATGACCTATAAGCTTATAAGCGGTTTTAGAAGATCCTATACTCTTTATAAGTAAACTTTAACAGAATATTAGCTTTCTCTTTATTAGATAATACTATTATAGTAAATATTAAGGATTTAGTAGATTTAATTAACTATAATAAATAGAAAACTTTAATTAAGCTTATAGCTCGTATATTAGGTCTGTGAAAGATTATGCGTAGTGAAATAAAGCATTTTAAATTATTAAATATTAGCTTTATAAAATGTAATATATTAATCTTCTCTATAGTATCTTCACGAATTTAAAAGAATCTTAAAGCTAAAGGATAAATCCTAGATAAATTACTAGTTAAAATAATATAAATAATTGTTAAAGACGTTAGTGTATAAGCGAATATTATAATCATTAATATTATTGCTTAACTTATAGCCTCTAATTATTCTACTTACGTAAAAATGCGTGACTAGCTAAATAAACACTAGGATTTATAGAATTAAATCAAAAGAAAACACCCTAATATACCTAAAGTTATCTAGATTAAGGTAATAATAAATGTAATTTAAAAGTTACATTCATAACTATACGCTTTATGGAAAATTAGCATTATTAAAGAAGATTTAACTCTTAAAGAAATGCTTAAGATATTAAACTATATAGCTAATAGTAATTAAAACACTATAAAGACTACCTTTATACTTTAAGGTAATAGCTAGAATAGTAATTAAGGCTAAAATAGCAATTAAGGCGGCTATTAAGGCTAAAATAGTCGTAATAATAATAGTAATAATAGTAATAATAGTAATAGTAATAATAATAGTAATAATAACTCTAGGGGAGGAAATTCTAACCTATAAAACACTAAAGAGTTTAATAACATTAATAAGAATATTAAACTTAATTATAATTATATGATTAAACCAGGTAAAGTTAAATATAAAAAGAATAAATATTAGTTACTTTATCCTAACTTAGCTTCTAAGAACTAAAAGCTAAATAGCTTTAAAAATAATAATAGGTTAAAGCTTAATCCTAATATTACGAATATTAGTAAAAGTTTTATAGGACTTACACTTAATATAAATGCATTTAATCCTAAAACTATTCCTATTAATAATAGCTTAAATAGCGTAATTAATATAGTCCTTTCTTTAAGAAACCTTAAACGAAACGATATAATTCTTAACTTTAAATACAGTAATTATACCTTTAATAACCCCAAATAATTCACTTATTTAAACACATCTTTATGTATAAATTATATAAAAGCCTATAATAGCAGATAACTTTAAATTAATAGCGTTAAATCAGTCCTTATCCCCGTGTTAGGTGGTATATTAGAATTAGTAAACGTTAATTACTCCTTAAAAGTAGCAGTTAATATAATATTTACAGGACTTTTACGTTCTAATAGAATTATGTTTAACGGATTTAAAGATACACTTATATAACGGTTAATAAAGCAGCTTATTATTAATTACTATTAGACTTAAAACGTTACTATAATAAAAATCACTTAAAATAATATATAATACTATAACTTTACATCTCTTTCATTAAAAGCTATTATAGGATCTATTAAGTATAGCCTTCTTTATAAAAGACTTAGTTATATTAAGCAAGAACGAATCTAAAAAGTATATAAAGAAGAGAGAATTCGTATTAATTAAGACTCTTTACGTAACTTTCATTATAAAGCCTATAATCTCGTAAAGGTAAACTAAATAATTAATTGCTAACCTACTATTAAAGCAACTAGGTTTCTTTCTTATATTTACTAGGACTTCGTAGAATATAAGCCTATATCTTTTAGTGGAAAATAATACACACTTTATACTATGAATATAAAAACACGCTTTTATTAGGTTATTATAACCGTTAATTAAAAGAAAGTTACATTAATAATTAATACATAAATTAATTAAGCTAAAAACCTTAATAATAGCTATAAAGTTTAAGTATTAGCTTCTAATAACGCCTAGGAATTTATTAACGAGAAACTTTAAGAAGTTTATAACTCTTAAGGTATTTATTATCGTATAGGTACCCTAAATATACTAGCATATTAAGGCATAATTAAAAGAGCTAAATAAACTCTTATAAAGTTAGCTTATACCTATATAATTGAATTTAAATTACTAGAGGCTTTATAGCCTTATACGATTTAACACGTAGTAAAAATTATTAATCTGCTTCTAATAAATGGTAATCCAAATAGTAAGTTACTAACTTAAGCCTTATATAATAAGCTTAGTCTTAATATAAAAGCTACAATTCATAACCTTTAAACATAAAAATATATTGCCTACGTATAGATCCTAGATAGCAAGAGAATTATTACAGCTAAAATAGCACTAAGAGCTATTAAAGGCTATCTTATTAGCGTTAAAGGAGCAACTAGCTATATTTATAATGTTTAGTTACTAAAAGAGAAACGCGTTATACGTGCTTATAATATACGCTTCTTTAAAGGATAAAGCAAAGAATCTAAAAATAATGTATTAGAATAATTTAAGTATAAAGCTAAACTTATGTAACGGTGGCTTAGGTTCTAAGGCACAGTAGGTCTGTTTCTTAGGAAGTAAGTTAGGTTAAATGCTATAGAGTAGCTTTTAAGTAGTATTATAATAAGGCTATTAAGAGTATAACTCTTAATAGTAAGACTATTACTTAGATTAATTAATAAAGAACTAGATTATCTAATTATAGGAATACTTTCTCCTTAAGTATTCGTTTATCTCTTTATTATAGTTTTAAATTAATTAGCTTAACCATTAATCCCTTTAAACCTTAATTAATTAGCTTAAAGTTCAGTTGGTTTAATTCTCTCTAGTTAATGTGTTTAAATATTAACCTCTTTAATCGCCTCTTAGGTTACGTGGCTAGTTACGTGCCCTTACCTTCTTTTTATACCTACGGGTTATGCTTATTTTAGCTAGTGCGGTCTCGTCTTGTGTCTTATATAGTGTTATTTATAATATTATACCTCTCCTTTATTAGTCTTATCCTTAAGGCTATTAAAATAGGCTAGCTTAAGTATTATGCGTTTTCTTTCTCCTATTATTATATGCTATTATATTAATTAATTGTGTCTTAAAATAGTGGTTTAAAGCTTCGTTTACTTCTTCCCTTTATTAAAATAACCTTCTTTTTATAATAATTAATAATTCGTCTTTATCCTTTATAAAGGCTTACGCTTATTATGCTTGTATAGGACTTCCTTAATGTAAAGCCTTCGTTTTTAATTTAAGTTATTATATGAAGTGTATAGTGGATAAGTAAGGGAATTATAATATTACGAGCGTAACCCCTTAATAGCTTTATAGTATTATAGATTAATATTATAAGCTTAAGAGAGAGCTTAAAGAAGCTAAGAAGCGTACCTTAACTAAGAATTAAAAGGTCTTATATTTATAAAAATAAAAGAAATTATAGTTTAAGAAAATAATACGTGTAATTACGCGTGGTATTAATAACGTTAAAGAGTTAGAACGTGTAAAATATAAGAAAGCGGAATAGCTTTAAAAGATTATAAGGGTTCTTTTTACTCCTTTTAAGGATTTAAATTCTATTTTAATTCGTTTCTTAGATATTAAATTTAGTATTAAGTTATTAAATAATACTTAAAAGATTAATTGGGATGCGTTTCTTAGAAATAAAATTATTTAAGTAACGTTAAGTAATTCGTAAGATTTTTAACTGGTTTTTAGGTGTTTTTAGAGTTTAAATATCCCTTTTATTTAATAAGATAATAATGATTCTTTATATCTCCCTATACTTTAAGTATTTATTTAACTTTATATTCGTTAGTATCTTTTATTATAATATTTATAGCGATTATAGATTTATCTAATACTTTCTCTAGTAGTAATATATGAAATATAGGATAGATTCTTATTTTATTTAGTAATAATAGTTTATAGTTAATATTTAAGATTTTTCGTTTAATAAGGAATAATTTAATCTTCTTTTAGTTAAGTTTATTACTAGGTTACTTAGTTTTAATATTTTTACGAATAAGGTATACTTTATATTCCTTCTCTAAGATTAGCGCTAATAATCTCTTTTTATTCGCGTAGTATTTCATTTAATTCTATAAAAATATTTATTCCTATTATAAGTGTTTTTATATTTCTATTATGGTTACTATATGCGTTATAGCTACTAGCGCGCTTACATTTTATATTACATGTGTTTTAATAATAGGGTTAAATCCGTAATTTACCCTAAATAATAACATCTTTATATTATTAATCTTAGAGCTATTATAAGCCTATTATACTAGTAGTAGCTATTTTACCTAATTATTCTATTAATAGTTAATATAGCTTCGCAGATATTATTTAAGTATTTAGTTTAAGATTTCTATTTACCTATTTAATTATAGGTGGAATACTATTAATAAGCTTTATTTAATCTTTATAGTTTTTATAAGGTATTTTTAAAAGTTTAAGGTGAATAATTTATTGCGATTTAATATAAGCTTTATTAGTAATCTATGTTATATAATAATTATTTTAAAGAATATATACGTTAAGTTCTTAGTATTACTTGATTTCTTATATGGAATGTAATAGGCGTATTTTATAAGTTTATTTATAATAATTAGAATACTATTATAAGCTACTCCTATTATAGGTTCTTTTAACTTTAGTAGTTTAATGATAAAGTTTATTATAATAGTTTATTATGCTCTTTTAAGTGGTAATATTAATTGTAATTCTTCGTATAATGCGTGTCGCGTTAATTTTGCTTTATTACACGTATCGCATTTCTTAATAACTTCTTATACTATTTTTTTACTTTTTAAAAAGTTATATAATCTTCTTAGCCTACTAATTGTTTTCCTTATACCCTAATATTCGTGTAATAAGTGCTTATATATTTCCTTAATAAGCTATTCTTAAAGTGTACTAGGAATATACTACCGTTTATTATATAAGAAGGTCTTACCTTCCTTAAATAGATACGTTTTCGTTTTCTAATTATTTAAATAACTATTATTATTAATATATAATGTGATTTAATACATTTATGTTTTATTTAGCTTAACTTATTAGGTTATATTAATTTCTTAGGTGCCTAGTATAAGGTTCTTATCCTTAATAGCGCGTAGTAAGGGTGTATTACTCACTTATTAATTTAATTTTAAGTTCTTTTTTTAGCTAAGCGCGTTAGCCCTTTCGTTTTTAAATCCTTTATAGTATATAATCTTAAAGTTATAATTTATAAGGGTTTTATATTATTTAATCTATTATTTATTTAAATCCTTTATAGTTAAGAACGATATAAGATTCTTATAGTTAGTATAAACCTTAATTTAATGCTTTACTCTTATAAGATAGTATTTTTATTCTTTAAAGCACTTAATAATAGCTATAAGTTCTTTATCGTGGATCCTATAATTGAGTTTAAGTTCGTGGAGTTTCTTTAAGAAGAATGTAACTAGGTGTAATCTTTCTTAATTATCTCGTTATTTAAGCTATTTGCCTAGTATAAAGTTTAAGGCATTCGTTTTAAGCTTATAAGGTTTATTTTAATTAAGTGCTTTTAATATAGGTTTTAACGTAACTAAATCTTTTATCTTTTAAAATGCTATAGCTTTTAGTTTATTCTATTAAAAGCTAACTTCTTTCTTTATTAGGTTTATAAGAGGTTATAAAATGTCTTTATATTCGCTTAAGAACTTATAGTAGAAGTTTATAAATGCTATAAATTCTTTAACTTCTTTTAGATTCTTTAGTATAAGCTATTTCTTAATAATTTTAATCTTATTTAAGCTTATTTATATTTCTTTGTATGTAAGCACGTACCCTAAAAAGTGTATAGTATTTTAGTAGAACTAGTATTTTAAGGCTTTAACTAAGAGTTTATTATCCTATAGAGTTTATAGTACTTTATATACGTGCTATTTGTATTTCTTAAGGGTATTTAAATAAATAAGAATATCGTTAAGGTATATAACTATAAATACTTTTAGTTGTTTTTATAAGATTATATTAATTATTCTTTAAGAGGTTATTAGTATATTAATAAGCCTAAAAGGTATTACTAGATATTTATAGTGTTCTCTGCTAGTTTAAAATGCTATTATTTACTCGTAGCCTTCTTTTATTTATATAAGGTTATAGGCTTCTTTTAAGTTAAGTATAGTAAATTATTTAGCTTTCTTAACTTTATCTCTAATTTCCGTTATAAGCGGTAATGGGTATTAATTCTTAATTATAATCTTATTTAAGTGTTAGTAATTAATATATAATTATAGTTTTCTATTCTTCTTTAATACTTATAGGATTAGGTATTTTATTAAGGACTTTAATAGTCTTATATATCCCTTTTATAATATATTCTTTAAATACTCCTTAAGCGCCTTATTTTACTTAAGGTTCTAAGAATAAATCTTATTAAACGTTAATTTAATACTAGGCTAGAGTTTAATCTCGTAGTCCTAGCGTAAATACTCTAGTAGTCTTATTTTTAGCTCTTTATTAAATAGCTTATTATACTTTAAGTATTTCTTAGAAATCTCCGTTATCTTAGCTTTAGGCTCTCTAGTAATTACGTATATTCTTAAAGGCCTATTATAGTTTAAATAAGATGCTCTTTATAGATTACTCTTTACTTTATAATTATATTCTAGTAAATTCTATTAAAGTTAACCGGTTCTTTAATTAACTTATAGATTACTTACTTATAACTAGGGTATCTCTAATATAATATCGTGTTTTAAGATTACTATAATATTTAATGTAACTTAGTGTTTTATACCTTATATATTAATTAAAAGCTACGTAACTTTTATATTAATTACTTCTTAGCTATACTTTACCGTAGTTTCTTCTATAATTATAAGTTAATAGGGCTTATCTTTAGGTGTTTAAGGTAATTATAATCTATTAACGAGATTTAGCGAGATAAAATTTTCTTATACTCTACTATTAATTATTACCTGAATCTTTCATTCTATTATAGTTATATTAATTATAAGGTGTGCTATACTGCTAATATTTATAGTATATAAAGACCTATTAGATCTTCGTTAAGGAATTAATCTTAATTGCAATAATAGCTATCGTTTCCTAATTTATTATTTCTCTTCTCTTATTATTTAACGCGTATCTTTAAGCGCTATTATTAGCGATTATCCTTTAACGCATTATTAGAGCTTTCTTAGTAATTGCTTAATCTACTATTTATATTAATTAAACTTAGGCTAAGTGAGTTACTTGTAATTATATAGTTCCCTTTCTCCTTATATTATAGGGTTATAGCTTAGGTAGTATATACGTTATTCTTAGTATAATATAACTTCTCGTTTAATATCTTTGAATTGGTTTATTATAATTTTAGTTGTATTATAAGGGTTATTCTTCTTCCCTTTTATTCTTGTAAAAACTATTTATTACCTTACTTACTATTAAGGTGCGTGTAATAATTATTATTATAATAAAAGGTTTAATTAAGGAGTTTATATTTAATTTTAGGTTTATCTTTCTTAGTTAAATAATTCTCTTCTTCTTAAATTCATTCTAGTAAAGGTTTACTTTTTAGTAAGAGTGTCTAGTATTCCTAAAAGTTATTAGGTATTAGTTAAGTTTTAAATTCCTAATCTTTATTTAAACTAGTATTATTTATTAACGTATAGTTTCCTTTATTACTTATTATACTAAGATTTCGCGTGGGTAAGTCTTTTTAATTTATAGTATAAAGCTTCTTACCTTTAAGGATTAGCTTTTATAGCTTTTTTAGGGCTTTACATTTATTTATAAAGTGTCTAGTCTTACTATAATTATAATAAGTCCTCCCCTTTTCCTTATTTATAACGTTAAGTTTTATAGGTTTAGCGTGGTACTCGTATACTATTAATATTTAGCGTGGCTTATTACTATTAGGTTTATTAAACCTAATATATAATTTAAATTTTCTATAACTTTTTTCGTAATATTACTTATATAAATAATTATTTACCTTAATAACTATTTTAATAAAGTTATTAAATAACTTAAAATAATCTTCTTAATAAATGTTATCCTTTACTTCTTCTTTAAGTTCTTAATAAAAGACTTTTATTTTAGGTTTAATATTCTAATTAAGTTTTACTATAATGCGTTTAAACTCCCTAGCGTAATAAGCTATAAATCTAGTCTACTTAAGTTAAGTAAGCTATTATATAGCTTCTTTATACTTATTAGGGTTTTTAAATGTAATGAGAAGTTATTTCTTAAAGGTTTCGTAATTAAAGAAAATGTAAATAACTTTTACTTTAACTTTAGCGCTATGCTTAAGATATACGCGAAGAGTTAGCTTCTACTATTTTATTGCTTTCTTAATTAAGAGGTTACTAATATAAAGAATCTATAACTTAAGTATTATATAGATTTTTTCGTTAACTTATAGGTAAGCTTAGGCTTATATAAGAAAGTTCCTTATATTACCCTTATAATTATCGTATAATTTAAGCTTAGGGAATTTTAGTATATTATTATTATTAATAAAGGATATAAGTATAAGATTTTAAATTACTATAAGTTTCTCTTCTTATACCTTAAGTTTTTCGTAAAGATTATTCTATTAATTAAGAAGCTATTAATTTTACTTCTTAAGCTTAATAATCTTATTATAAAGGTACTTTATTATCTCCTTAAGGTTAATAGTCTTTCCGCTTAAAGTAAATATCTTAAAAGTTATTATTACTTAAAGTTTTAAGGTAACTTATTAAATAGGATTAATTAAAATATAATAATAGCTTAGGTTTTAAGGTATAATAGGTTTATTTCTTAAAAAGTAAGTTAGGTTAAATGCTATAAAGTAGCTTTTAAGTAGTATTATAATAAGGCTATTAAGAGGATAACTCTTAAGAGTAAGACTATTACTTAGATTAATTAATAAAGAATTAAACTATTTAATTATAGGAATACTTCCTTCTTAAGTATTCGTTTATCTCTCTATTATAGTCTTAAATTAATTGGCTTAACTATTAATCCCTTTAAACCTTAATTAATTAGCTTAAAGTTTAATTGGTTTAATTCTTCTTAGTTAATGTGTTTAAACATTAACCTCTTTAATCGCCTCTTAGGTCACGTGGCTGGTCACGTGCCCTTGCCTTCTTCTTATGCCTACGGGTCGTGCCTGTCCTAGCCGGTGCGGTCCCGTCCCGTGTCTTGTGTAGTGTCGTTCGTAACAACTTATTAATCCTAAACTAACCGGTAAAGGAAAACGCATTTATATTATAGGTGTAAACTAAGTTAATAAGACAATTAATACTATAGGAAATAGTAATAAAAGCTAAGCTAACACCGCGTTATCCATTAATATAGGTAATAATAATAAAAATAATAATGATAATAATTATTCTAAGCAATTAATATTTCCTACGTTATTTTTAATACCAAGTAAAATAAATAAACGCTTCTTTAACGTAAATAAAGACTTTAATCTCCCTTCTCCCGCGCTAAAGGCTTAAATTATTACGGAATAAGAGAAATCTATAGTTCGTTACTCTTTACGCTTAGGTACTTAACGTAATTATCTTTCTCTTTAAACTAATAGAAAGAAATAAGCCTTTTCTAATAGCTTTAAAGACACTCGTTTTTTTAATTTAATAATTAGGCATATTAATAATAATATTTATAATAATAAACCTAATCTCTTTATTTTATATAGCCTAGCATTAATTAAATAAATCGTTAATTATAAGTAAGATATTCTAAAAACTTAGTTTAAGGCTATTAAACGCTATAACTATAATTCCTTCTAAAAACTAGCTAAATGAAAAGAAGTTAATAGACTTATTAATTAAGATAAATATAAGCTTATTAAAGCTTTAAAAGAAGTAAAAGTACTCCTAAAGTAATAGGTTTACCAGGTAAAGTATTTAATTAAAGGAGAACCTTACGCGAAAGCTTATTAGGTTATTTAAGGTAATAAAGCAGGTAATATCTTTAATAACTAAGATCTATACGCTACCGTGGTATATTTAGTGTTTATATAAGTGTTTTACACTATTATAGCCGTATTAAACTTTAAATAGCGTTAATGTAATACCATTATAGCATTTCTTAACTTAAAAGTAAGGCAGGAAATCTATGTTAAATAACCTTAAGGCTATAATAATAGTACAAGTAAAGTTTACCTATTACGTTAAGCTCTTTATAGCCTTCCTATAGCTCTAATATAATGGTTTAAGGATATTAATAACGAATTTAAGAAGCTAGGCTTTAAATAACTTTAAGAGAAACTCTATATCTTTCTTTAGTGTAATAGAGTACTTGTTTTACTCTACGTTAATAATATTATTATTATAGGACTAACCCTTTAAATTATTAATAAAGTTCTTATAGCTTTAAAAGGATATTTTAAAATTAAACGATTAGTGTTACGAACGTCACTGCACGAGACGCGGGAAGCTGGGCCGCACTGGCAAGGGTAGGCACAGCCGCTAACCAGCAAGGACATTAGGTCACGTGATAGCTCATTAGATCATATAGATGATCCAACGAGACGGGATTATTGGGATTATTAGGACATCAGGTCACGTGATGGCTTATTGGATTATGTAGATAATCTAACGAGATAGGATCATTGGGATTATTAGGCGATCTAAATAATCCAGGACTATAATAGAGAGATAAACGAGTACTTAAGGAGAAGGTATTCCTATAAGCCAGATAATCTAGATCTCTATTAATTAATCTAAGTAATAGTTTTACTATTAAGAGTTATACTCTTAATAGCCTTATTATAATACTACTTAAAAGCTACTCTATAGCATTTAACCTAACTTACTTCCTAAGAAATAGACCTACTATACCTTAGAACCTAAGCTACCGTTACATTTTAATTAATCCTATTTAGTAAGTTACCTTAAAACTTTAAGTAATAACGACTTTTAAGATATTTACTTTAAGCGGAAAGACTACTAACCCTAGGGAGATAATAAAGTACCTTTATAATAAGATTACCAAGCTTAAGAAGTAAAATTAACAGCTTCTTAACTAATAGAATAATCTCTACGAGAAACTTAAGGTATAAGAAGAGGAACTTATAGTAGTTTAAAATCTTACACCTACATTCTCTATTAATAATAATAACATACTAAAATTCCCTAAGCTTAAATTATACGATAGTTATAAGGGTAATATAAGGAACTTTCTTATATAAGCCTAAGCTTACCTATAAGTTAACGAAAAAATCTATATAACACCTAAGTTATAGATTCTTTATAATAGTAACCTCTTAACTAAGAAAGTAATGGAATAGTGGGAGCTAACCCTCTACATATATCTTAAGCACGGCGCTAAAGCTAGAGTAAAAGTTATTTACATCTTCTTTAATTATAAAACCTTTAAAGAATAACTTCTCGCTGCATTTAAAAACCCTAATAAGTATAAAGAAGCTATACGATAACTTACTTAACTTAAGTAAACCGGATCTATAGCTTATTACGCTAAGGAATTTAAACGTATTATAGTAAAACTTAACTAGAACATTAAACCTAAAATAAAAGTCTTTTATTAAGGACTTAAAGAAGAAGTAAAGGATAACATTTATTAAGAAGATCGTCTTAAGTTATTTAACGACTTTATTAAAATGATTATTAAGGCAAATAACCGTTTATACGAGTAACGTTACGAAAAAAGTCACAGGAAATTTGGATTATATGCTAGGTTTAATAAACCTAATAATAGTAAGCTACGCTAAACGTTAATAGTATACGAGTATTACGCTAGACCTATAGAACTTAACGCTATAAATAAGGAAAAGGGGAAGACTTATTATAATTATAGTAAGATTAGACACTTTATAAATAAATGTAAAACCCTAAAAAAGCTATAAAAGCTAATTCCTAAAGGCAGAAAGCTTTATACCATAAACTAAGAAGACTTACCCACGCGAAATCTTAGTGTGGCAAGTAATAAAGAAAGCCCTACGTTAATAAATAACATTAGTTTAAATAAAGATTAGGAATTTAAAACCTAACTAGTATCCGATAACTTTTAGGAACACTAGACACCCTTACTAAAAAGTAAACCTTTACTAGAATAAATCTAAGAAGAAGAGAATTATTTAATTAAGAAAGACGAACCTAAAATTAAATATAAACTCCTTAATTAGACCTTTTATTACAATAATAATTGCTACACGCACCTTAGCAGTAAGTAAGGTAGCGGATAGTTTCCACGAGAATAAAAGGGAAGAAAAATAACCCTTATAATATAACCGAAATTATAACGAACCGATTTAAAGATATTAAACGAAAAGTTATATTATACTAAGAATAACGTACACACTACCTAAGCTATAACCCTATAATATAAGAAGAAAGGGAATTATGTAACTACAAGCAACTCGCTTAGCCTAAGTTCAATTAATATAAATAGTAGGTTAAGCGATTACTAAGAAAGCTTTAATAATGCGTTAGAAGATAACCGCTAACGATAGCGCCTAAAATAACGCGCTAAAGAATAATATAAGGATAGGATCAATAAATCGGGAAACGATAGCTATTATTATAATTAAGACTAATTCCTTAACGAAGATCTAACAGGTCTTTATATACTATAAACATTAGCAGCATAGCATACCTTATAATTAACATAACTATAATGGGATGAAAGATCCAGGTAATAATTAATAGCGGAGTATAAGGAAATTTTATCTCGCTAAATCTCGTTAATAGATTATAATTACCTTAAACACCTAAAGATAAGCCCTACCAACTTATAACTATAAAAGGAACTACGGTAAAGTATAGCTAAGGAGTAGTTAACATGAAAGTAACGTAACTTCTCGTTAATATATAAGGCACGAAATATTAAGTTACACTAAATATTATAATAATCTTAAAATATAATGTTATATTAAGGATACCCTAGTTATAAGCGAGTAATCTATAAGTTAATTAGAGAACTAGTTAACTTTAATGGGATTTACTAGAATGCGGTTATAAAGCTAAGAGCGGCCTATAAAGGGCACCTTAATCGAACTATAATAGGCCTTTAGGAATATATGTGATTGCTAGAGAGCTAAAAGCTAAGATAATAGAGATTCCTAAGAAATACTTAAAGTATAATAAGCTATTTAGCGGAGAGCTAAAAATAGGACTACTAAAGCATTTACGCTAGGACTACGAGATTAAACTTTAACCTAGTACTAAACTAACGTTTAATAAAATTTATTCTTAGAACCTTAAGTAAGATAAGGCGCTTAAGAAGTATCTAGAGGATATACTATAAAAGGGATATATACGACTATTAAAGTCCCTAGTAGAATACTTAATTCTATAGGTACTAAAGAAGAACGGGAAACTATAACTATACATTAATTACTAACACTTAAATAAGATTATAATTAAGAATTAATACCTATTACCGCTTATAATAGAAATTAAAGATAAAGTTAAAAAAGCTAAATGGTTTACCACACTTAACTTAAAAGGAGTCTATAACCTTATACGAATAAAAGAAGGCTACGAGTAGATAATAGCATTTTAAACTAGCAGAGAACACTACGAATATTTAGTGATGCCTTTTAAGCTTACTAACGCACTAGTAACCTTTTAAAGAATAATTAATATAATCTTACGAAAATAACTAAAAGTGTTTATAGTTATATACCTTAACGATATCCTTATTTACTTAAATACCCTTAAGAAATATAAATAACATGTATATAAGGTACTATAAACTTTATAGGATAATAAACTCTTAGTTAAAGCCTTAAAATACTAGTTCTACTAGAACACTATACACTTTTTAGGGTACGTGCTTACATACGAAGAAATATAAATAAGCCTAAATAAGATTAAAACTATTAAGGAATAGCTTATATTAAAGAATTTAAAGGAAGTTAAAGGATTTATAGTATTCGTAAACTTTTACCGTAAATTCTTAAGCGAATATAAAGATATCTTAGAACCTCTTATAAACCTAATAAAGAAAGAAGTTAGCTTTTAATATAATGAACTAAAAGCCATAGTATTCTAGAAAATAAAAGATTTAATTATAGTAGAACCTATATTAAAAGCACTTGATTAGAATAAACCTTATAAGCTTAAAACGGACGCCTTAGACTTTATACTAGGCGGATAGCTTAAATAATAAGATAATTAAGGAAGACTACACCTAATTATATTCTTCTTAAAGAAACTCTACGAACTTAAACTTAATTATAGGATCCACGATAAAGAACTTATAGCTATTATTAAGTGCTTTAAAGAATAGAGACACTATCTTATAGGAGTAAAGCATTAAATTAAGGTCTATATTAACTATAAGAATCTTATATTATTCTTAACTATAAAGGATTTAAATAAACGATAGATTAAATAGTATGAAACTCTTACGAATTATAACTTTAAAATTATATACTATAAAGAATCTAAAAACGGAAGAGTAAACGCGCTTAGCTAAAGAGAGAACTTAAAATCAAATAAGTAAGTGAGTAATACACCCTTACTACGCGCTATTAAGAATAGGAACCTTATATTAGGCATCTAAGAAATTAATATAACCTAGTAAGTTAAGCTAAATGAAACATAAATGTATTAAATTACATTATACATTAATAATAACAGTTATTTGGATAATTAGGAAACGAAAACGCATTTATCTAAGGAAGGTAAGACCTTCTTATATAATAAACGGTAGTATATTCCTAGTACACTTTAAGAACAGCTTATTAAGGAAATATATAAGCACCTATTACACGGATATTAAGGTGTAGGGAAAACGATTAGTAGGCTAAGAAGATTATATGACTTCCTAGAAAGCAAAAAAATAGTATAAGAAGTTATTAAGAAATGCGACACGTGTAATAAAGTAAAATTAACGTAATACGCACTATACGAAGAATTACAACTAATATTACCACCTAAAAGAGTATAGTAAACTATTATAATAGACTTTATTATTAAACTATTAAAGTTAAAAGAACCTATAATAAGAGTAGCTTATAATAGCATCCTAGTTATTATAGATAAACTCATAAAATACGCCTACTATATTCTATATAAGAAATTAAGTAACACTAAGGACTTAGCGTATATATTCTTTAAAATAGTTATTATATAATATAAATTACTAATAAAGCTTATATTGGATCGCAATAAATTATTTACCTTAAACTTTTAGAAATGCCTTATAAAAACTATAAAGATTAAATAAAGCTTATTAACGGCATTCCACCTATAATTAAATGAATAAACAGAAATCTTAAACTAAATACTCGAATAATATTTATGAAGCTATATTAACTACTAATAGAATAATTAGGTAGAATGGCTACTACTAGTATAATGGGCTTATAATAGCTCTAAGATTAATAACATAAAGATGTTACCATTTAGGGTAAATTACGGATTTAACCCTATTATTAAGATACATGCGATATAGAATGTGAACGCGCTAGTAGCTATAGCGTATATAGTAACTATAATAGAAATATAAAAACACTTATAATAGGAATGGATATTTTTGTAAAACTAAATGAAATACTACGCGAATAAAAAGAGATTACTAGCGCTAATCTTAGAGGAGGGATATAAAGTATACCTTATTCGTAAAAACATTAAAATAAAATAACCTAGCGATAAACTCAACTAAAAGAAAATCAGACTATTCCTTATTAAACGAAAAATCTTAAATACTAACTACGAACTATTATTATTAAATAAAATAAGAATCCATCCTATATTTTATATATTACTATTAGAGAAAGCATTAAATGAATTTATAATCGCTATAAACATTATAATAGAAGATACCAATAAATATAAAGTTAAACGGATACTTAAAGCACGGGGAGATATAAAGAATCGCTATTATCTCGTTAAATAAAAGGGATATTTAAACTCTAAAAACACCTGGGAACTAGCTAAAAACCTCACGAATTACTTAACGTTACTTGAATAGTTTTTTTCCTAAGGAACGCATTCTAATTAATCTTCTAAGCACCGCCTAACAACTTAATATTAAACTTGGCATTTAAGGAACGAACTAAAGTAGAATCTAAATCCTTAGAAGGAGTAGGAAGGACCCCTATAGTCTTTTAAAGCTATTTCGCTTTCTCACGTTTCACACGCTTTAACTCTTTAACGTTATTAATACCGCGCGTAACCGCACGTATTATTTTCTTAAGCTATAATTTCTTTTATTTTTATAAGTAACGCACCTTAGCGCTCGCCTTTTTAAGTTCTTCCTTGGTAGCTTCTAGTTTAGACTTAGCTTTCTAGTGTTAGGTACTAATACAACGTAACTACTATAGGGTAAGAGGATTTATGTTATAGTAAGACCTGTTTAGACGAATGCACTTATAATAACGGGACGAGTCCACGTTAAACGCCTTATAATTCTGGAGGCCTTAATCTTAGTAAAAGGAATAAGCAGGTATATTAACTAGGTTTCTAATTATTAACTTAAGAAGGGCGTTTCGCTTATTTGTTTTACGAGAAAGTTTACGGGATTAGACGGGAGATCTTAAGATACGATTAGTTAATATGATGATATATAAGGAGAATGAAGAAGGGAAAATTACCTAAAAACCCCTAGCCGGCCTACTTTAATAGCCTTAAGGATAAGACCAATGGAGAAGGGGTATTATATTACGAACGTTACTGCACGAGACGCGGGAAGCTAGGCCGTATTAGCAAGGGTAGGCACAACCGCTAACTAGCAAGGACATTAGGTCACGTGATGGCTTATTAGATCATGTAGATGATCCAACGAGACGGGATTATTGGGATTATTAGGACATCAGGTCACGTGATGGCTTATTAGATCATGTAAATGATCCAACGAGATAGGATTATTGGGATTATTAGGCGATCTAAATGATCTAGGACTACAATAGAGAGATAGACGAGTACTTAAGGAGGAGGTATTCCTATAAGCTAGATAGTCTAGATCTCTATTAATTAATCTAAGCAATAGTTTTACTATTAAGAGTTATACTCTTAACGGCCTTATTGTAATACTGCTTAAAAGCTACTCTGTAGCATTTAACCTGACTTACTTCCTAAGAAACAGACCTACTGTGCCTTAGAACCTAAGCCACCGTTACAATTAGGTGATATTAAATAATTTCTCAGCCTAAAATTTAAACGTAATAAAGGTAATCGCACTATTAAGATTTATTAGACCTCTTACATTAAAGGACTACTTTAGAAGTTTAATATTAATATAAAGGCTATAGCGAAGTCACTATAGCCTTTAAATGCAAATATCCCCTTTAATTAAAAGGACCTTAAAACTATTATAAATATTATTAACTAGCTTAAACGCACTAGAAGTCTTAATTAGCTTACTATAAGTATAAGGCCGAATATTATATACATAATTAATAAGCTTAATACTATAAACTATAGTTTAAAATAAATTTATCTTAGCATTTTAAAGTATCTCTAGTAATATCTTTAAGGTATATAATTAAACGGAATTATTATAAGTAGCTATAAGTATAATATTAATAATTTAAAGCTTTAAGTGTATGTAAACGCCTTCTTTATAAACGATAATCACGATTATTATTCTACGGCCAGTTACGTTATATTTTTAGCTAAAGGTTCTATTATATAAAAATTAAAAAAGTAAACTATTATTACATTAAGCTTTATAAAGGCTAAATTTATTAATTTAACGCCTATAAGTAAAGCTACCCTTTAGATTAATAACCTTATTACTAACCTTAATTATTCGTAACTATAACCTTTAGTATTATTTATTAACAATTAAAATACGAAGATCACAGCGCTTAATAAAAATAATACGACGAGAACTTATCACATTAATTTATAGTATAAATAGATTATTTAAAGAGTTAAAGAAGAATACTTTAGTATTATGTAAGTAAACATAAAAGATATATACGCTAATAGACTCACGAAGCTACTTAGCCTAGTTAAATACAGTTAATTCCGCTAATAATTATAACTTTAACATGTTTAAACGAATAATACATTTTATATACGAAACTACAAGTAATAACTATAAATAGAATGAATAAATTAAAGGAAATAATAACGCGAATACCGGATTTTCATGTATGTTAAATATCACAGCTCAGTTAAGGGGAGGTGTTAAGGGTGGTCACGTGATGAGGGTTCAGCCTCGCGCGATGCCCACAGCATCGCATATTCCCGGCTTGTCAGCCTTGTTATTAGTTCGGCCAAGACAGTTCAATGCAATTGCTATTTCGTCAGCCTTGCCTCCCTTCACACTAGCTAACACGTACGCATTGGATGACGTACTCGTTGACACAATGCCTAACCGAGGATTTGGTTTGACACACTAGGCTCGAGCAAGAGCATTTTAAATCGAGACAGAGGCGGAATAGTCTGTACATTGAATTGTACAAGGCTTTCCACTGGATCGGCCTGAAAAATAAATGGTTATGTTCACTTCTTAGTCGAAGCTTACTTCCAAATCCCCCTTTGCCCGGGGTATAAGATGGCTCGGCACTCTTGCGTTCAACATCCACACCAACAAAAATCACCAGCTGCTCCCCGATCTGCAAGCCGAGTAACCGCCACGATGCCGCCTTACTTACTTAGGGATGCAAAGTTTTTTGACGACTTCACTGATAAGATTGAATCGTACCCTGAACGTTTTCCTCGTTATGGAACTAATGCCCCTGCAGTTCCTGTTCAGGAAGCTATCAGTGGCACCCCTGCTAAAGGTCATGTCAACTTGTCGCAACGAATAGTGCCAAGGCTCTCAAACAAAATCCGTGAGATGGTGCACAGGATAATACGCCGAAACGCTTATAACGAGCATAACGCCTATGACGAGCACACAAATAGCGCCTATAACGAGCATATAAAGAGCTCATCTCTCACGGCATTACCTAGCGAGCTTATGCTACAAGTCATGGGTTATTTACCAGCATCTTCGTTATACTGCCTGCGCCAGACTTCGACACGATTCATGTTACTATTTCAAACAAAAGAGCTTGAAAGGTTCCATCAAGCCTATGGGTTATCTAGCAGCTACACCGGGTTTAACGTGGATGTACTAAGCGCTGCTGAAAAAAACGCTGTTGCGAATTCTTTACATCACGAGGAATACTGCGCCTCCTGCCTTGCGGCTGAAGAAAGCGGCACTTTGGATACCGGGTTAGGAATGCTACGCAGGTTGCGACACTGTGATGGATGCAATCGACTACACGCAAGTGCACTCTTCTTGCCCGAGGCCCAAGAAGGAGATGACGGCGGCACCGGCCAGCAATGTATCGGACGACTCGGACATATTACACTCTGCAAGCATCGTTCGTGCCGGCCCATCACGTGGCGGGATATGTGTCAAGGTTTAAGGACAAATCGGTTCCTTGAGACGAGGTATTCACTCGTGTGCACAAACCAGTCACACCAACCTAAATGGCAAGGCGGCAATACATATGGCTTGGCTGGATCTGCATTCCCACGGCTTATTGCACAAGATAGTGCTATCCATCCCTCGGTATTCCAAATAGGGTATGGGTGGGATCTCCCTCTGCTTGAAATCAAAGATGGCTATACGATTCCTCTGGCCGCAGTTCAACAAGCGCTTTCTGAAGTAGTTCTAAATGCTTTTAATGAGCACAAGCTATGCCCACATATCTCTGCCGGCAAAGAGATTCAGACTTTTATCCAGCTTGGCATTTGTAAATGCTTTTTGAGGTATAAATGTACCACATTTAAGGAAAGTAGATTGAAAAATGTGAGTGTCAACGTCAAGTCACCCTGGAATGTCGAGTTTGTGGTGCGGTATACGCCTGGTTTAAAAAGTCTAACCATGTGGTCCTCTCCTTTCGGTACGTCTGGCATGTTCAAAGGCCAACTAGTCCCGGATGGCTTGGTCTAATTGATAAAGAGTTCAAAGAAAAGCTCTTTACCAAAGAAAATCAGAATGTTCTCTGGTGCGAAACACTAAATTGTCGGACGAATACGAGGGGGCGATGGGAAGCACTAGTGAAGGAAGATTTGGAGAGGGAGTATATGAATGCCCCGGATAATGATGCTGATAACTGGTACGATTATGTGGAGGCGCTGTTCGCGTCCCATGAGAGTTCCTTTCAGAACTGGTGAAGGACCAAAGGAAGACAATGACTGCTGGCTATGCCACGGTAGGAAATTTGAGGAAGGACTGGTAGTTGACTTTAAAAGTGCGGCTAGACATAGGGAGCAAGCTGAATAGATTGGCTACTTCCAGTGAGGTTATAATACAAACACTTTCAAATGGTGCTTAATTTGAACTGTAGACTGTGGTAGTTATGACTTGCCCTCAAACTGCCTAGGTTGTGTCACGGCCCGTGGGGGACTTCAAAGCACGGTGTCTTGAAGATTGAACCAAGAAAATGTCTTCAGGCAGTGTGGATGGCCAGATAAATAAGACCACTGCGTGTATCAATTAAAGTTGTAGCGAGTCATGTCGGATTATTTCTCCTGGAAGCAACTTTCGACGGCACCGTTATTCCTCCAGACTCGGTAGCCTTTGCAATTATTAACACATGGCTCGGACGTCCGGCATCCTGACACGCCAAATTTAAGAATAAGCGTGCCTCACTGTCAAAACACATACTAACGATCTAGTGCTCATTGCAATAGCTGTGACAAGGGCTCAATAGAGGGCTTGAAGCAAAAGGGCTCAATTCAATGATAATCTTGTAGGATGTTAAAGGTCCTTAGTTCCTCTAAGCTAGAAGGCGAGGGGAGACTATCTTATATATATAAAAGGAATAGCCTATACCTAGTATACCCTATAGTTCTCGTAATCTCTTTATGTAATAAAAAGCTTTTAATCCTTACTTAACCTAATTCGTGTAATATTAGCTCTCTTCTTTTATAAGCTTAACCTTAAGTAATATAAGGTTATTTACACCCTTTAATTTTAAGGCTTATTAGAATTATTTAACTTATACTATTATAATAAGAACTTTACACTCTTACTTAAGAAGTATTTATAAGGCTTTTAAGTTTAATGCTTTTTAGCTAATTAACCTTTTTACTTAACTAAGTACTTTACGTTACCTTTACTAATCTATTAAAAGTTCTTTATTACTTTCACTTAATAATTTTCGTTTACCTTAATAAATAACGCGTTTCATAGAATTTATATAGTATTAAAAGCTTTTTAATTATTATTTATATAAAATAGCTTAATTAAGAAGATATAAAAGGAATTATAAATTCTTTAAGAAGCTAATAAAGCTAATTATATTACTATTAAAGAGATTACCTTAATTATCTTAAAGGGTCCTAATATCTTCTTATTTAATTTCTTAGTAGATCGCTTTATCTTAATATTTTAGGCATTTAATATTATAAGTTAATCTACTTTATATTTAAGGGCTTTTATACGTTATTAGTTAAACTAGTCTTTCATTTATTATTAGCTTTATTTTAAATATTTCTTAGCTTTCTTATATACTTAAACTATCTAATAAGAGTATAATTTACTTTTAGGGTTTTTAGGTTTTTCTTATAACGTAAATAAGTTACTTATTAAAGGGTAAAAGCTATAATTCGCGTAAAATAGCGTTATTTTAATTAAGGCTAATATAAAGTTATTATATACGAATTCTACTATTAAGAGAAGGTCTTTTTAATTTAATATTTCGTAGTTTATAAAGGCTTAAAGGTATACTTTAAGGGTTTAATTCATACGCTTTATTTATTCGTTTATTTATAAATAAAAGGCAATACTTATTTAACTCTTAATTTCTATAAGCTTAAGAAAGCTAGTTTATAAGTGTATTATAAATTACGAATCTTTATCTAATATAATATCTTAGAGTACCCTATAATACTTCTAGTATATTTAAGTGAAAATACGAATTAGGTCTTTTATCTTCTTTTCTTCTACTAGAAGAGATATAAAGTAAGCTATTTTAATAAAGGGGTTTATTATAATTTAAATTAAGTTATATTCGTTTAATAAGAGTAAATTCGTAATAAAGTTTATTACTATTAATTATTAAGGCTAGTAATAGAGTTTTAATAGCTAGAGAAGTTTAAAGGCTACGTGTTATAAGTTCTTATTTCTCTAGTATTTAAGGTAATTACGTATATAGTTTCTAACCGTTATCTTTATATTTAGCTATTAGAAGTATCTTATAATTAACTTTATTATTTTATTTCTATTAAAGTAGCTTATTACCTTAAAGTTATATTTTAACTCTAGGATTTCCTTTTAAATAGCTTTTAAAACCTAAAGATAACCTTTTTTATATAAGAGACTATCCTTAATTATTATTATTTTTAATAGCTTTCTTAATTCTTTTTAATAGGTAAAGTTATTCTTTATTAATACTTAAAGCTATTAAAGGAAGTCTAGGTTTTAACCCTTTACTATTGAGCTATAAATCTAATTTAACGTTAATAGAGTTATTAAAGAAAAATAAAAGTGTTTCTTTTATAAGACTATTAATATTAGCTAATCTTTACCTTCTCTTTTATTTAGCTTATATTAAGGGAGTTAAGAAAGAATATTTACTTTATTATTAGACTTTCTTAGCTAATAATTAATAATAAACTAGAATTCTACTAGCTTTTAAGCCTATTAGGCTTAATAGCGATTAAGGACTTTAATTATTATAAAGTAGTTAAGGTTCTAGTAGTTAAAGTAAACCTTAATATAATATATAGCACCTTTTAGGTACTAATACTAGCGTTTAAATAAGTCTATTATAGCTAGAAGCTCTTTATCGTGTATCTTATAGTTTATCTTTACTAGTAATAGCTTTCTTAAATAAAATATTATAAAATACTACTTCCTATTAAAACCTTTTTAAGAGAGTATTACGCCTAGGGTAAAGTTTAAGGTATTTACTTTAACTTAAAAAGGTAAAGCTAAGTTAAAATAGGTTAAGATTAAAGCTATATAAAAGGCTACTTTAAGCTAGTTAAAGGCATTTTATATCTTTATTATTTAGGCCTAAGGTTTTAAAACGTTTATAAGAGGTTTAATAATTTTTAAGAATCTCTTAATAAATTATTAATAAAAATTAGCGAATCCTATAAATTTCTAAACGTTCTTAATATTCTTAAGCGTTTCTTATACGCGAATATATTTAACCTTCTTCTTAGATATTAAAATACTTTTTATAGAGATAATATAGCTAAGAAATTCTACTTTTAATACTCTTTAATAGCATTTTTAAGGGACTACTATTAAATTATATTAGAAGAGACAAGTAAGTACCTCTTTAACTATAGTATTATATTCTTTAATAAAGCTTACGTAAATAAGAATATTATCTAGGTATACTAGAATACTAGTATTAATTAAATCTTAGAAAATACTATTTATTATTACTTAAAAGGTAATAGAAGCGCTAATAAGACCTAATAGTATTACCGTATATTTAAAGAGGCTATATTTACACCTAAAGGCCGTCTTTTATTCGTAGTCTTTTACTATATATACGAGGTTAAATTTGGTTTTAAGGTTAATTTTTAAGAAAATTATAGCTTCTTATAGGCGATCTTAAAGCTTATAAATAAGTGGTATGAGGTACTTAATAGGTACTATAACTTTATTTAAACCTTTATAATTAACGACTAGTTAAAGTAGGTCTTTTAGGTCTTTCTTATTTATAAATATTAGAGAGGCGTTATAAGGTGCTTTAGATTTTCTAATTTAGCTAGATTTAAGCATTTTATTTAACTAAGAATAAAGAGCTTTAAGCTCTTAAATAAATATAGTAAAAAGAGGTCTTTATAACGGAGATTTCCCTTTTATTAGTTTAATTTAGTAATTCTACGGTTAATAGTTTAAAAGGCGAAGAGTTACTTTAACTAATATAATAGAAATAAACTCTTTAAATTCCTTAGGTACTATATTAAAAGCTACTTATACTATTAATTTTACTATTATAACGTGGTCTTTTATTTACGTAGGTCTTAGTAAATCTAAGCTTACGTAGTTCTTTTTATAGAACTTTAAGGTAAACTTTATCTTATTTAAGTTATTATTTTAAAGATTTATTAGCTAATATTACTTTATTTACTAGTAGAGAAGAATAATATTATAGTTAAACCCTATAGCTTTTAACTTAAAGTTTACACTTATAAAGTAGTTTTCTTAATACCTTAAAATAATAAAGCTTATATAGTAGCGGCTATTAGAGTTATTAGGCTTATTATTAAACCTATATAAGGTCTTCTTTTAAGGTTACTTATAGATTAAAATCTTTAATTTTTAAGCTAGTATTAAAGATATAATAGGTAAGAAGCTATTAATATTAAGAAGAACTTTAACTAGCGTTTCTTTCTTTTACTTAATTAAAGTTATAGAAATTATTAATCGCGGCTTAATTTAGGGTTTATTAAGTTAAAGCTTCTTTAAATATAAAGCTATATTAGATTTATTTTAAGGTAAAGACCTTTTCTTATAAGATAACTTATAGAAGTCTTTTAAAAATCCGAATTAAAGTTAAAGGGTAACACGTAATTACATTCTATTAGATCTCCTAAGATTATACTAATCTTAGGCTATTTTACTAATAATAGCTTTGCTTCAATTTCTCTTTACTAGATTTTCGTTTATTATTACTAGATTCTATAATACTAGTAATCTTAGAAGGGGCTAGTAGTAAGGTATTACCTTCTTTATCTTTACTAGTATAGTATTAGGTAAAAGAGTAGTTATCTTATTTATAATACTAGTAGTAGTTATTAGCCTTCTTTCTTTTCTTAATAAAAGCTTTATTAATCTCTTTAAGAGCTTTTTAAAGAGACTTTTATCTCTTTTCTTTACTAGGCTTATTATTCTTAGTTTAATTCTTTAAGAATTCCTTTAATAAGCTTAAAGGTTTTTATAAGCTATTAGTTTTAAATTAGCTTAATTTTAAGAGCTCTTAAGTTAAATTAAGCGCGCCTTTTCCCGTAAATTTAATTAGGCTAAGGTTTATTAATATATTTTCGTAAACCTAGCTTACTTTAATAATAACGCTAAAGTATTCTTTATTTAAGAGTAATATATTACCTTTTCTTAAGTAAATTAGCTTAATTATCTTATTTAATAATACCTTAATAATATACGTTTAAAGAGTAAGGCTAGTTTAATAGATTATTTTATTTAAGTCTATTATATTTATAAGGAATTATAAGATATTCTTAGAGTATTTAATCTTTAAAAGCTTCTTAAGGTTATTAGCTACTTTTAAGATATCTTTAAATCTCTTTTAAATAGCGGTAATATACGCGTTCTAATAGTTTATTACTTAAAGACTTTATAATTACTAGGCTCTTTATTAATACTAGATCTTTACTTTATTAGCTAACAATAATTTTACTTAATTAATTTTAAGTTAATTAAAGGGTAAGCTACGCGTAGAAGAGTTAATATATACGATAATATTAGTCTATTAAAAGCGAAACTTCGTAGGGGATCTTTTTATTAAAAAGAGCTAGCTTAAAGATCTTTAGCGAGTTATCTCTCTTTATAATACGAGTTTAATTAATAAGATAAGCTAAAGAGTTCACTTATTTAGGTTAATTAAAGGGTTTTAAACCTAAGTTTAAGGGCCTTAGGGGACTTAAAGGGGGTCTACTAGGCCTCCTATTTTAACGATTATCTTTACTACTAAACGAGTTACTTAAATAGCTAGGGTTTAAAGAGGCCTTATAAATTAAAGGTCTTAAGAAATAAAAGTAACGTTAACTATTCTGTGAATTTCTTATATATATTATACGAAGTATATTCTTATTATAATAAGATAGGGTAAGGGTACTTCTTTTAATATTTTATAAAATAATAGTAATAAGCGACTAAATTAGGTAATTTAAGGCTGCTTTTCGCCTAATCTTACCTAATATTCTTTTAATATTAATAGATTAACCTATCTTAAACTTCTTAAGAGTATTCTTAATAATAAATTTAGCTAAAATATAAATATCTTAGAGTTATACTTAGGTATAAATATTAAGATTTTAAGAGCTAATATATTATTAGGTTAAGAGATTAATAATAACTTAGTTTTTATTTATAGCTTAACCTTTAATATTATATTAAGTTCTTATTAGTTTTTAATAAAGTGCTTAAACTTTTATTAAATTTTAAGCTTATACTTCTTATATTCTAGTAATTATAGTTTTCCTATTAGTATTATTTTATATATACTTAATAATTTAACTATATACGTTATTAGTGAATTAACGAGTAATATCTTTTATAGCGTATTAGAACTAAGTAAACTTATCCCTTTTTATTATAATACCTTACCTTATAAGAGCGATAATCTCTTAATATTTACCGTAAACCTCTTAGTAATAGCGTTAAATAGTTAAGAGGTTATAATAGTTAAAGGCTTTAACGTGTTAGGCTTATAAGCGTAAAGCTTTATAAGCTTAAGTTAATTAAACGTTTAAGCTAATAATATTATTATACGCTATTATAAATTAATTAATTAGTTTAATATTTTAGGTTAAGTTAAGAGCTTCTCTTATAATTACCTTAAAGCTAAAAGGGTTATAAATAACTATTTAACTTAGGTTAATAGATACTATAACTTTAAAGTAAGGCTTAGCTTAAGGTCTTAGAGTAAAGTGTTTTCCTTTATTCTAAGAGAAGAATAATATAAGTGGGTTAAGTACCTTTAATAATAATAATTAAGTAGGTTTAAAAGGTATAAAGTAATAATCCCTCAACTTAAGGTTATAATTCTCGTTATTATTACTAGAAGTATAATAAGTATTTTAATTAATAATAGTATTAATTAAAAAGAAAGTAAAGAAGTAATTTAAGAAGTAATAGGTACCTATACTTTTATAAGATAAACTATTATAAACTTTCTAAAGGGTATAAGGTAGTTAAATAAGGGCTTTTATAATACTAGAGCGTTCTAGGAATAAGAATAATAATAATTTTTCTAATAATAATTCCTATAAGGCTTTACTTATAAGAGGGGAACTAGCGGTAAGAGGTTAAGGGATATTATAAAGTGGGTTAGGTAACTATAGATAAGAGGCTTATCTTTAAGGGTAGAAGATTATTTATAATAAGAGCTTAATAGAGAGCTTAAAGTAAAAGAGCTTAATTTAATAATAATATTATAGGATATTAAAGGTTCTTAGTTCCTCTAAGCTAGAAGGCAAGGGGAGACTATCTTATATACATAAAAGAAACGGCCCGTGCCTAGTATACCCCATAGTTCTCGTAATCTCTTTGTGTAATAAAGGGCTTCTAATCCTTGCTTGACCTAATCCGTGTAATAATAGCGCAAGCCACCTCGTGCCCTCCTCGAATGAACACAGCGTTTTTGTACTTATAATGTCTCGAACAAAATCACGTCCGCGTCTAACCTCAAGCCTATTGCTCCGGCTTCCGATGTTAAACTCCAGCCCCTAGTCCTTCGCCCTCCAGCCGGCATAGTGATCCAACTGTGTAATTCCTCTAACTGTAGTTCTGGATCGCGACTACAAACCGACCCCAACCTATATGATGGGAATCGCCTACTCTAGCTATGGGAACTCGGGGCCGCCTTGGGGTCTTGCTGAGTGCTCCTAGTAGGTCCAAACCGTTGCATCTGATGGGGACAGCACAAAAGTCACATCAAAGATGCTAACGCCAATCAAGTATCCCATCAGAGTGATCCACTTGTCCCGCCCGCGGCCATGTTAAGAATCAAGCACCCAGCCAGCTTAGAAAGCTGGTAATCTCGGTAGTCATGGTGACATGAGCCCCCTTGATAGCTCGACCAACATGCCCTCCCGTAGCGTCAGCTGTCACACGGATTAGGTCAAGCAAGGATAGGAAGCCCTTTATTACATAATAGGATCACGAGAACTATGGGGCGCACTAGGCACGGGCCGTTCCTTTCATGTATAAAAGACGGTCTCCCCTCGCCTCGAGGCTTGAGGAAACCAAGGACCTTTGACATCCTACGAGATTATCATTGGATTGAGCCCTTTTGCTTCAAGCCCTCTATTGAGTCCTTGTCACATCGGCATAGCTCCCGAGCTACACTTCTTAGTAGGCAAATGTATTCTACCACAGAGTGTAACTTGTAGACTTAGGCATGATCCCCATGAGTCCTGGAGTTCCAACCCTACTAAATTCTCAGAAGTAACTCGAGACAACATAGTCGTTGCATTACGAGCATCTCAATAGCTCCGGCGCCAACATAGGCAACAATGCTCCCCGTAAAGTGAATCCGGCCATGAGACAGGCGTATCTGTGGCTAGCCAGTTATATCCCACAGTGTCGACAGCCTCCATATCCGGCACAAATTTGGTAGAGCCGCCTGCACAGACTGGTAGTTGGGATTGCCGATGCGTCGGCACATAACCGCATGCTAAACCTGCAGGTATTTGAGATGCGGTTCTAGGCTCTTTATCGCGAAAAAGAACGCGCTCTGATCGAATAGCAATTATACCCCCTTATATGCCGTTGACACTCTTTGGACTCCACAATATTCACAGCCTTTCATGGCTTAGCAATAGATCAAAACTATGTGTGTGAAGTCTGGGCGATGTGCGTGCAACCAACTCGAGTTGGCGGAGGGATAGTTACGATTTGAAACATCAAGGATGGGGCCGATGCGCGTAATACAAGGCAATAGCAAAACGCCCCAACGCTCAGCGGTAGGGTAGCAAAAGTTACCCTAATCTTACAGCCTACATATAACGGTTTAGTCATATATTCAGGGAAAGCGGTTTTTACCAATAGCTACAGGAATAGGCCGCAAATGTGGTAACACAACCCTAAGACTCACTCTCTCCGTGACGGGAACTACAGTGCACAGCAACGTAAGCAATGTGGCACAAAACACGACATATGCAAATCAGAAGTGCTGCAACTGGGCTCTCGGCATGGCACACTACATTACTCTACAATGAGACGAGTGTATAAAGCCACGCTACAACATCCCTCGTCAACTGTCAGGCTCACCAGACTGTTTCTAAAAATTCAGCTAATCGTGTCCAAACCCAGAGTACTACACGGCTGCCAGCGTGGCGACTAGACCAAAACATAATTGAAGATATCAGGTATATAAGCTATAACGATGCTAGGTAGCGGAGCGTCATACCATGTCCCAATCAACCTCGTTACCACCTACTGCCGCCCTAGACGATGCCTCCGGAGGCAGCGGAACATTTGTCATTATACTAACTACCGGTACTATCACAACTATATCTCTTCGCTTCTAGTCCCGTAGTACTCAGAGGGCCCCAGATGCACCGGGCAGTTTCCATGTCTCCCGTTTCTGGTGGGATGACTGGGCTGCATTAGCTGCCATGGTACGTGTTCGCAAACAAGAAGCCAGATGCTCTGACAATACACACGTCACTAAGCTTGAACCTGGTCTCCATCCCTTTATTCTCGGCCTATGCGGCAAAATATTTGCCATGCTGCACCACGGGCTCGGCCGCCATACTCAATTTGTGCCGCCAGAGAAGGTTGCCGTTTTCTAGGACTCCTCTATGCTCTGTACTATATGTACAACTTTAATCTGTTCTTGACCAAGTGCTCAGCACTATTCTTTCTCTCGAATCTTTCCCTGGCACGCAAATACAAGGTGCTTTAACTACGCTCTTGCCAACACTCACCTCCTCAACGCCGCCTGGCTATTGGGCGTGACCTTTGGCACTGTCTTCATGTGCAACCCGGTCGAAAAGCGATGGAGTCAGCCGCTGAGCTGCGGCCTAACAAGCGCTCTGAAGGCTGGTACCTCCCTTAATTTAGATATAACATGTACGCTCTACTACTTTGGAAAAGCCTGATCAATATTATTGGCTGTCCTTGTACTTGCAGACTCAGTAGTTCGTCTCGGTTACTGGGTGTCGGTCGAGGCTTCCATCACGTTGTGCATCTGTCTTCCTGCAACTTCAACATTGACTCGGTATCTCAGAAAAAGTCATCCATTCACTATTGCGAGCAAGGCCAGGGCATTTTTCAACTTTGTCAGAGACAGAAATTCCTCCGGAGCGACAAGTCAAAAAAAGACGCCACATCGACACCCGCAGCCGAACCGCAGCAAACTGGGATACAACCGATAACGCCTACCTTGTCTACCCTGACCCGGGACAGCACAAACATTGATCAACGAAGTGTTCCATGCTTGGAAAGTGTAGATGAATTATTGCCGCACGAGCATAGAAGCTACCTTACTACCGGGAAGGAAACTACTTCTCGCACGGAAGGATGTAATGCGAGGGTGGTGTTTCCAGGTACCCGAACTTTTTCCATTCGTATCGGCAAGACAGTATCTGTTACGCAAAGCTCCCGAAAGTAGCACTCTTATTAAGGGCGCTTGTATCAAATCATCGGTAGAGCCAAACCATAATTACGACTTGTATATTCTTTGTGAGGGAGAGGTGAAAACAATATACTTTACCTGGAATCACCTACAAGCTAATAACACTAAGTAGCAAAGGGTCGTATGACACGAATTGCCAGTCACTCGGAGTTCCTGATGTCAAATGGTATCCCACTTTGGGCGGCAATGGTTGAGACGGAGCACGGGTATCGGGTGAGGGACCGCGACGGAGAGCTACAGCGAGGTCACAAGAGTTCGTGATGCAACTGACAAGTTGTATTGCAAGAGAGCTAAAAGAAGTGAAAAGCTTGATGATTTATGTCAGGAAAAGAGCTAGCTAGAAGGTGCCAGCGCAGCAACAGTGATATGGTGCCTCACACGTGACTGTGTAGGCTCTAACATGTCGCGGCCCCGGCGGCTCCGAGGTTATTGGCGATCTTTGAGCCATTAAAACCTCGCTCTGTTGATGACTACTCGGCTTTGGAGGATGAACTGCTGTTCTTGGCTTGTTTGCGTCGCACGGGTCTTCTAATGGTAGCTTGTTGTCATTTGAGAGCTATATTCTTTGTTAGTAGATAGACGCCTGCGTTAGATTGTCACGCCACACCGTAAATTTACTCTAGACTGCCACTGGAATTAAAATTCACCACATCCTTCATGCTCCAATTCGCGAACTTTCTTCCAATGACAGGGCCAACTTCCTCCAGTGGCCGGAGGGAGTAAATCAATGGAATATTTAATAAACTCCGTTATTATCGAAACATCCAAGAGCTCCATTTGTCCTCTACCAATTAATAACGATACTACTGAGGCGAAAGCGCCTACGCAACGGTTGTTGGAGGGCCGCTCAACATGTGTTGGTTCCATATCATCTACTGACAAGATAAGTGTTTGAGAGCGACGAATATTGTCTCGTTTCCCTTCGGTCGTTGGTTTTTTAAAAGAATCCAATGCGCACCTTTAAGCCGCAACATCCAATCGCCTCCCCGGAAAAAAACGGTGTCGATATTACCGCCTATCATGTCCCTAAGGACAGCTACAAAATTATGTAAATTATATACAGCCTGTCGTTGGCACATAGAGTTTGCAATCATACGAGATAGTCCGTGCGAATAGCAATCTCGAGTGCTATGCACACCACGATAGAACCCGATCTTCTCTGTTTTCTCCCACGCAACCACTATAACATTCTGCCGTGCTTTCCGTGCCACACATTCGGAATGCCTCTTCGTATTCACGACTCCAATCCAAAGGAAGAAATTTCGCCCTTTACGGCGGGACGCAACGTTGCGAAAAGCTTCCCCCGGCTGGGAAATTTGACCCAGCAGAGGGAGCCTACGATCAAACGAGGGTCACATCCGCAGTCGAGTACGCCGGAGTCTGTCCGCTTTTTTGCCCCAGAAGCCCGAGTAAACTACTCCTCTGCAGAGACCATTTCCGATTGATCTTGGACACTGAATTGCAAGCCTGCAATGGGGTGGTGCGAGCAGCTGAATTGGGACAAAAAATACGGCAACGTCGACTGAACGCCCGGATATGCCGTCTTCAAAACTGTCTCGTGTTACTAACAATTCGTGACCCATATGCAAAGTTATGATTCTTGAACGATTTAATGCAGAAGACAGTCTATATATTGCATAGTACATTGGTGACAATTGAAACGGCATTAGCCCTCTGGCGCAGGAACTACAGAAGCCACAGAATGCTTTATGAACTATGACTCTATTCCACTTTCAGTTGCACCGTTATCCTTGCATCTACCCAAGTGTAGGAGCAGTTGGTGTCTGCAATTAGGCAGCGACTTTGGTACTAGCAGGTTGCGATTTGGGAGGCCACTTCACGCGCCTTTCCGCGCGAACGTACAAGTTATTCGGTCTGATAAGCTGGAACATGGGGTCGTACTCGACCGTCCCGTCCCCCTCACGTGAGAACTTGTACCGGTAAATCAGCTTTGGCAAGAAGACCTTAACCTCTTGTAGCGCGAAGTTGAATCCAATACACATTCTTTGACCGGTGGCAAACGGCACATACGCCGCCTTGTGCCGATTCTTCACCTTATCCGTATCCCACCTATCAGGGTCAAATTTATATGGGTTGTCCCATAAATCAGGATTATTGTGAATATGGTGTATAGCGGGGATTATGACGGCTTCTTTGGGGAGCTTGTATCCTCCAGGCAAGATAAGGTCGACTTTGGCAGTGCGTCCAGGTTGATATGATGGGTTATGTCGGCGCTGCATCTCCTTTATATACTTGTCCAGGAAGACTAAGCGCTCCGTATATTCGGCAGTCATAGTGGTATTATCGTCAAACTCGTTATCGACCAGTTCCTGGAGGAGTCTCTCTTGCATATTTGGGTAGGTGACCAAACCATAGATAAGCCATGACAGCAAGGAACTAGTAGTGGTGAATCCAGCGCCAGTAGCCACAACCAATGCCCAAACTAGACTAGTCTTGGGCAACTTTTCACCTTTGTTGTCGATGGCACGGATCGAGTAATCTTGGCGCAATGTCAGCTCAGATACTCAAAGCGGGATTGGACGGCAGGCACGTTGTTACTCACCGACCACGTTCGCCGCCTTCAGTGCAGCATCTTGAAGTGGGAGGTCTTCCACTCCGCCTCTGGCAGCGTTTTGGATAGACTCGTCGACTAGCCGTTCAATGTGGCTCCTAACATACTTCAACCGTTGAGGGTCGCCAAAAGGCAAACTGCTGTACCAATCACCTTTGGAAGTAACCTTCTTGTTGAGTGATAATAACTCGGCAATCAAATGCACCATTTCATGCAAAGGCGCATCAGGTGACGAAAAGTGTTGGAAATCCATGCCTAGAGTAAGCTTACCAACAGCCTGTGAGCCAAGCTTTAACATGTATTGGTAGACATTCCACGCTTCTTTCTGTTCATCCAGCGCATCAAACACCTTGAAAGCGTCTTCAACAGTCTTTTGCATCGTTGGTGCGTAGTGTCGGACCGCCTTGGGACCAAGGGCTGGAGGTAGGAACTTGTGAGCCACTCTCCATTCCGGCGTGTCAGTGTCGCCGAGGAATATTCCAGCAGATGGTGCTTTTATTGCGTAAAGTGGGTGGGCTGCATTGATCTTCTTGGTAAAGAAGTCGGACTCGACGAAGGCAATGGCCGCAATCTTGGGGTCGTTTGTGTGGTATGTGACACGTCCCATGTTATTAGTCTTTATTACTGGGCCGTAATATTCAAAGAGGCGCTGGTGGTTGCCGAGATGATCTGGGTAGACCTCGAAAAAGTTTCCAACGTAGGGCAAGCCTCTTGGCCCTGGAGGATCGCGAACGGCACGTCCGTCAACAGAAATAGCGACTGGTCCGGTCGCAGAAATGACATCTGCGACATCTAGGAGTACGCTGCTCTGCACCTGGAATCCAATTCCTGCGTACGTTCTTAGTATGTGGCACTGTGATTTAGCGAAAGACTGTTCTAGTGTTGCATACCACTGGGTTCGACAATAGCAAAATAAGAAGCAATAAGATGTTTTAGTCCGTCAGCATTCAGATTCTGGCTAACCGGAATATCAATGGCTGTTGATGGTGACTCTCCAAGCAAGTGAAACTGTTGTGTGGCCATGATGCTTGGTGTTGTACGGAAAAGCCGCTGGTGTTTGTCTTGTCAAAAGTCTCAACTTGTGCGATGAATCAGACTTATATGCAAAGATTTTAAATGCTTTCGGATCTTGCTGCCAATGGTCCGAGCTGGCTTATTCCCGTGCCAGCAGACTGAGAGTTATTTCGTCATTAGCCACCATCAAGCACCAAGTTCCTTCCTTGGTACCAGACTCCATATTTCTTTCCGAGGTACTGCTTCCCGGCCCTGCAGCTTGTCAGTAGTCTCCGCGGCATGGATATAACTAATTGGTTCGGCTGGCTGTCATGGACGGAGCTCCCCGGCGAAATAGTGGGACTGGGCCGAGGAAAAGTGCCGTGCTTGGCGCTTTGCCCTGATCTTTTGTACGCGCATGTTGTGATTGTACCGTTAGTAAATATGAAAAGTTTTCTGCAAACCTAGTCTACATTGTATGTACCTTGTGACAGCCAGATACTTCTAGCCTCAAATACCCATCCGATTCTGTCAGCTGCTTTTTTCCGGATCATCCCCTGTTCACCTAGTCGACTGACAAGACCGTTTTCCTTTTCCCAAGTAATCAGGATAAGCAACCCATTGAACAGCATGGGCGAATACACTGTGGCAGACGTGGCGGGACACAAAACCAGAGATGACCTTTGGGTGATCATCCACGGAAAAGGTAGCATTACTTCCAAATGCGCAACGCCCGCCGGATATTTGTCATTCTACTAACTAATGCTCCCAGTCTTGGACGTGACGAAATACGTGAGAGATCACCCTGGCGGGGCTGACGTCCTCCTTGATGTTGCCGGGAATGATGCAACGGTGGCATATGATGAAGTTGGACATTCTGAAGATGCAGATGAGCTTCTAAAGGCGTACGTGGTCGGTACCGCCAAAGATGCTCAGGAGATTAGTCGTGCCAAGGCTGTACGACTGGTTCAGAATGTGGCTGAAAACCCAAGGCCAACTTCAAGCGCATCTGTTCGTATTGGCACAACTACTGTCACAGTCGGCTCGATTACTGCAGCCCTCTCCCTGTTGATTGCGTCACAAGGCCGTCTTGGCCTGCCCGACGTGTTGTCAAGGTTCAGTCCACTCTCTCAGCTGCAATCAAGATGGATCTCAACTGTCCACATACCGCAAGGAGGCTTTTCAAACGGTTTCATCGCTGCTACTTTCTTTTGCGCAGCCATCGGTGGCATGATTGGACTTCGGCTTTCCAATCTGACTCAAATAGAATCGGGTTTCGAAAAATACCCTCCACACATCAAGAGTAGACCGTTGGCTAAGGCAAACCCCCATCTTTCCAAAGGCTTCCTAGAGCCCAAGGAATACAAGTCTCTCCGTCTCATCAAGAAAGAAGTCTTGTCGCCGAATGTGTATCTTTTCGTTTTCCGGCTGCCTGGCCCCCAAGACGTTATCGGTCTACCTATTGGTCAACATGTCGCCATCAAAGCCAACGTTGGCGGATCAGACATCTCGAGGTCATACACTCCGACGTCAAACAACACTGATCTAGGCAGACTGGAATTAGTGATTAAATGTTATCCTGACGGGGCGCTCACCGGAAAGTATCTCCAGCATCTTAAACTTGGCGACAGCGTCCTTTTCCGTGGGCCAAAGGGGGCCATGAAATATACCAAGGGCCTCTGCAAAGAAATAGGAATGATCGCTGGCGGAACTGGAATCACTCCCATGTACCAGCTTATCCGAGCAATCTGCGAGGATGATTCTGATACAACCCAAATTAGCTTAATGTACGCTAATCGCACGGAAGAGGATATCCTTTTACGCAAGGAACTTGAAGCATTCGCCGGGAATTATCCAAAGAACCTTAAAATATGGTATATGCTGGAACAACCTCCACCGAAATGGGCCTATGGCAAGGGATACGTTACAAAAGAGCTCATGGCTTCAAAACTACCTAAGCCATCTCCCGACACAAAGGTTATGATATGTGGGCCACCAGGCATGGTAAATGCTTCTAAGAAGTCGTTGATAGCATTGGGGTTTGAAGCCCCAGGAGCCGTTTCCAAGATGACGGACCAGATCTTCTGCTTCTAGTGCATCCGGTGCACTCTGGCATTGCTATTACGTCTTATTAGACATTTATATACTCTTGTTAGTTGTATAGATAGATGTTGTCATTTCAATTCTACTTTTCTACAAACGGATCGTAACACTAGATGGAGACTCGGCCGCGCTTCCCGTGAATCGGGTTCCCTCACAGCCGGCATACAGCTTTCTCGTTGCATATAGCTTTGCTCCCAGGAAGAGTCCACAATTATCTATGGGCTCGCTGCGACATTTGCTGAAATTTCTTCAGATTTATTTTGAGGTTTTTCTTAGGCCGCGGCAAGAAACGTACTCAGAGCCGACTGTATCCCAAGGATGCTGTCTCATTAAGATTTGCGAATTTCTTGTCTCTGAATTATTCTGGTGACGTGACACGAAAAATGTTGGGCCACTGCGGAGCATAGAAACACATTGCTAGACTAGCGTGTCTCGCACAGACCAAAATTATCAACTCCTTTTGATATCCGCGCCCTGGAAGTGACTTCTTTCCGCGGCTACAAACCCCAAAATAGCTTTGATTCAGAATGGCAGTTCTTATGGACAGCCCCCGCTCGGAATAGCCATAGACATATGCGTGATGGAAAGCCACCGCCAGCGACCCCATAACCGCCGAGGTTCGGGAGCCGTTGCTCCATATTATCGTCACAGCCCAATCCACTCTTGGGCTTACGACTCGGATATCACGGACGGGCGCAATTCGCATTGTTGATCCTCGGGAAGCTTATCGACCCAAAACACAAGCTAGTCTGGCATTCCATGAATGACGAAATGTAGGCTCGCAGAGCCACAACCATGGCAAAAAGAGCCTTCAGTCGTCGTATAAGTACGTTTTCCCCTTCTCTGTCAGTCACCACATCACCAGTTTGCACGGCTCAATCTTTTATAAGAATCCTATTCTTAAACCACATATTCTGAAGCTGCCTGATCACATAATGACCGCCCCTACGTGGTATCCACCCGTAAAGTACACCAGCCGTCCCGTTGCCATTCTCGGCGCAGGTGTCCTTGGGCGCAGAATAGGTATACGAACTCCCTATTACATCTCAAGTTCAAAAGCTAACAGCGGTCAATAGCCTGTATCTGGGCATCGGCGGGATACAACGTGTACATACGAGACCCTAGCGCACAGCAACGCGACGACTGTGTGGCATACTTCGATGAAAATGTAGCCTCGTATGCTCAGAAAACTGGAAAGGCTCCTGGTACTGCAAAGGCAGTCGAGGACGTGAAAGATGCCGTTTCGGACGCTTGGCTTGTTATAGAAGCCATTCCGGAGAAGCTCCAGTTAAAGATCGATACCTTTGCTGAGCTGGACGCTCTTGCGCCGGCTGACTGCATCATAGCCTCTAATTCTTCATCATACAAGTCTTCTGAAATGCTTGACAAGGTTTCATCGGAAAGAAAGACTCAGATCCTGAATATGCATTACTACATGCCTCCTGCATGCATGATTGTGGAACTCATGACGGATGGCCACACGTCGCACCCGATATTCAATTTCATGGTTGAGCGGTCAAGGGAAGCGGCGACGCTACCGTATGTTGCAAGGAAGGAATCGACTGGCTTCATTTTTAATCGTCTCTGGGCCGCTGTCAAGCGTGAAGTCTTGACCATTCTGGCCGAGGGTGTTTCCGTTCCTGAGGAAATTGACTCGATGTGGACTGAAATGTTTCTTAAAGGTGGCTTGGCACCTTGCAGGACAATGGACGGTCAGTGTTTTCTTTTCCTTTTTTCGATATTGAGGAGCAACTTGGGGCTCGCACTAACGAGAAATGTAGAGGTCGGACTCGATACAGTGGCATTCATCGAAGACCATTATGTTGCGGAACGTGGCTTGTCACCTGAGAAGACTGTTAACTTCTTGCAAAAGAATTACCTAGACCAAGGCAAGTTGGGAAATAAATGCGCCAAAGGTGGTCTCTATTCGCCAACGGACTTAACTTCCACCACCACCAAGAGTAAGTCGGATGAGCCAAGGATCCTGGTCTTGGATATCGGCCTGTCTGCAGCTATTCCGACTACGACATCTGGTGAGATACTTGAGATTTCTCCCGACGGGAAGATTCAACGGGTTCTAGTTCGCAACCAGTCATACCCCGATGGCCTCGGGGTGGATTATGCAAGCGGGCGGATATTCTGGACCAACATGGGCGTCCCAGGGAAGAATGATGGCTCTGTCCAATCAGCTAACCTCGATGGAACCGACGTCCGTATTTTGGTTCCTCCCGGCACTATTAACACTCCCAAGCAACTCGTGGTCGAGGGCACTGAGAAGAAGATCTACTTCGCGGATCGCGAAGGCCTTGGCATATTTCGTTGCAACTTCGATGGTTCCAAGCTAGAACTTTTAATCAGGAATGGCGACGCCGAAAATCCAAAGGACCGAGAGGACGCCTTGAAATGGTGTGTTGGTATTGCTGTTTCCCCTAAATTGGGGAAGTTCTACTGGACTCAGAAGGGGCCTTCAAAGGGCAACAAGGGACGCATATTTTCCGCCAACATCGCAACTCCCGGTGGCCAATCCGCCCCGTCTAGGAACGATGTTGAATGTCTCCTTGATTTTCTGCCTGAGCCTATCGATCTTGAAGTAGATGAAGAAACTGGCACGCTCTATTGGACTGACCGTGGCGAACTTCCCTTTGGTAACTCCGTAAATCGGGCTCGGCTAGATAATTCTGGCCGCCTGGTGAAGTCTGCTTCCCCCGGAAGATATGAAGTTCTCACTAGGAGTCTCAAGGAGGCGATTGGCCTGAAGCTGGATACCCAGAATAGGCATATTTACCTGACTGACCTCGGCGGCAATATTTACCAGTGTGATATGGATGGTAAGAATAAGCGCGTACTTCACTCAGACGACTACCGAGCATTCACTGGCATCAGCATCTTGTGAATACCCAAGCCTGCGCTCAACAACGGATGTGAGATATCCGCCGGCTGAACAATATTTTGTCTAAGAGTACATCTTCATCCAGCATAGTCATAGTAACTCATAGACAATGGTAGAAGAGATTAGTAGGACCCAAGTCGCTGGTAGAAATGACGACTGTAGCTAGAAAAAGGCATTTATTTAGATGAAACTATAGCAAGCTTGGTAGTTGAATTCAATGTTCAATCCTGACCCTCATAGTGTTCTACTACCGAGCATATAATCCACACACATCCAATGCTTCGCCAGCCAAGCACAGCCTGAGTCGGTCTTAAGGCAGAGGGGACAATAAGTCGAATCGCTGCTGTTCCACTGGTTCCTGGTTTATGTCAGACGTGTTAATTCGCCCCGAAATACGACTGCCGAAAAATATCCTGCTACCACTCATGAAATCCATCAAATCGTCCACAAACAAAGTGTTCCCACAAGCAAGGCGACTTGTCTCCTAACGTTTATCCTTGCAGTTTGAGGATGGTACACAGTCTATATGAAAGAAGCATCTCCACGGCAAAAGCCGCTCTTTTGACGCTGGATCATATCCTAAAGGAGGTAAAGAAGTCTCCCCACGCACTGTACGTTTCAAGTATACATGGAGTTGCAGAGACTATCACGGCAATGTACACAAAAGCAGGCACAAAAGTAGTGAGCGAGCATGCCCAATATTCCAGCCCCGAGCATATGGGGCTTCTTGGTCATCAGACCATTACCAACAGGGTATTTTCTCCGGCAGTAGCTACGCTAAACATACAGTCTCATACTGCGATGACATATGCTATTTTGCGGAAGAGTGGGCCTTCGTTACTGTCGCAGAGAATATAAGGGTGTATAACACACAAAATACTGAGGCGTGGCCACGTCCGTTTTTTGTGACAGTTACAGAAGGATCCATTACATAGTTGGTTTTATAGCTGAGAACTTTGCAACGGCAAATTAGTTGGAAAATAATACAATAAGAAATGACTTGAACAGTAATAAAACAGGCAAATTCGCAGATAGGTAAGCGATTTGGTGGAAACATGAAGCCGTTTCGGCAACGACTTGGTCATACCGTAATGAACATACCAAGCCGTCACAGCATTACCCACAAAACTTGGAAATCTTTGCGCGCCAGATTTAGCCTTGGCTATCTCATGGCTGTTCAGGCTAAATTTGAGGCTCTCTATTATCCCGGGTTAGGTATAATTTGTCAGCTGTTTACAGCTCGGCGCTGCTATCCTTCATAATACGCCACGGGTGGCACCTGCATTTCATACACCCCTACACCCTTGGATCGGAGTGCCACCTATTTGTGGTCATTCGCTGTGCGGTTTGAGAAGCCATCTGCAGTCTCCGTCTGAATACCACAGTCAATATGTATTCCATCGCTCTCATTGATACTAGTCTGAGCATCCAGCCACAAAGAAGAGCTATTGATATTATCCAATGCGACAGCTAGCGTTGCACTGATTTTGCGTCTTGTCTGGTGAGGCCTCCTAGCCAGAACTTGCCGGGGACAGTGTCAGTACTATCGCCAGACCTGGAGTATGAAATAGTGCGTTTACACGGGCCACACTTCCTGTAACATTCTCTTATGACATCCCTGCACTACTCCTTCTCGCGCCTTGGGCCATTCCCTTGGTCGCTGGGCTCGCTTCCGGGACATATAGTCGAAGACATATGAGTCCGGGAGATGCCAGCCAGCTCGCCGATAGGAGTGACATTATAAACCGGCTTGATAGTTTCTTTTATACTTCTTGGGAAGTTCGTCTTGGCCCAGATTCGGAATACACTTCCTTTCCGCCCTTAGAAGTTTGTGTCAACGGAAAAAGCCCACTATTATTCGGTATCGCCGAATAAAGTCACCAAAAGCCTCAAAAGCCTCAAAAGCCTCACAGTGGCTCATGTCAGGGCCCTATTGAAGCCTGCCTTTCAATACAGCGAAATCCCTGAATGGATGACCTTCTAGATGACCTACGATATCTATAAAAAGGGTCTAACATACGTGGCTAGATGGCTTCAACCCAAGGACCAATCCACTATTCAATTCGATCCTTAGCTTTCAGTCGCGATAATCTGGCACTAGTGACCCCAGTTGAATGTCACCAAAAGACCCCCAAAAGTTCATAGCGGATGCCTCGTCCAAAAATGCATCTAGAATCTCATCATTGGCCGTAGGCATTATGGTTGACTCGTCCGCGGCATTCGCTCGTGAGAAGAAAGGATCTCTCATAATGGGTTCACAAGCCAGCGTATTGGTTGAATAGTTGGGATATAGCTGACGGATCGCTTCCAAGAAAACGCCGCCGTAAATGGAAGCAGATGCATAAGTCTCTTCCAGCTCTTCCATAACCATCATGCAAAGCTCCAGTTTATTAAGGCTGAGTCGGCGAGTAAGTGCATCAGTAGATTTACAATTGAGAAAATGTATGTGCATGACCGAAACTAAAAGGGGAGGACTGTACAATTTTAGCAAGCGCCATATGAGATGTATGTGGGAGCATTACTAACGTCATTGGGGCCGCAAAGCCTACAAGTCGGTCCCGAACAATGTTGTCAATAATTGCATTGGCCCGTAGGGCTACAGCGTCTACCTTGTTTCTTATGTTGGCTCGCCATGCTTGTCTATTGGCGAGGGGCAGATCTTCTGGAACCTTGGTCATGTAGGGGTTATAAAATGTGATCAAAAGCGTGCTGATCTTGTTTAGATTACCGCGCTAGCACACTTTGTAGGGACAAAGACGTCCACTTACTGGTAATGCAACTGCAAGTGGTAGAGATAGAAGAGGGAAAATTTATTCTGTTCATTTGCACATTTGTCCGGAACCTGAAGCTGCTGAATATCTGCTTCAAGGGATTCAACCTGTTGCAGCGTGGCAGCTGGGCCAAAGGGCTGGTAGCCTAATGCCAGAACATCGCCAAGGAGCTTGCTTAATCGGATGAGAACAATCCAGTACTCGGCCAACTGAGACAGGTCATCCGGGATATGGCCTTGGATAATTGACGGTGGTAACTCATCCAGGTCACTTATCACGTCAGCGACCGACGGCATCGGCGTGTCGCAATCGTTCATGTTCATCCTCAATGGTCGACCAAGTGTCAAGCTCAGCCATCGATCTCGAAAGAAGCAGCTCCAGAAAAGACGTCTCCAAAGATGACGTCGGTAGGCGGGGAACGACGCATTAAACTTTACTGAGTCTGGGTCACGGTGCAGACCCAAAATTTGGCAGATACTGATTGCAATTCCTGTCCAATACCATGGTTGTGCATGGCTGTGTCTTTGCGAGTGCCACAATCCCATGAGCAGAGCCGACTGGAGCAGAACCACCTTGTCCGTCTCGCCACCGTTATCATACATACACTAACATCCCCAGGAGTTATTAGCAACAAGACAAAACATAGCTACTCCCGTGAATGGAGGTGGTGTTTCTACTTGCTTTCGCACGAGAGTACATTGCAGCCTTCATTTCTTTGCGAGATGAGTAGCCTTCTACGGTCCAGGTACGAGCGTCGACAAACTGCAACCCAGTTTAGCCAAGACATTCTTTACCCAGTGAGTTGCCAACTTACATTTGCAGCCACGAAGAATATGCTCCACAATAACAGCAAGTTCCATTCACTAGTTTCACCGGTTTGGTGGAATGTAAGGAGCAATTTGGCATCGATTACTGGCATGATGGGGTGTATGTGATGAAAGTACGCTCGGAGGAGTTCGCTGCATGTGCTTTTCTGCGGCAGAGTGAAGACTCCTTTGTGCTGGAGATAGTCATGGTCCTCTTTGGACAGCGAAGTCGATTTCTCGGATGAAATGAGAATGTGCCGGGCGACAGGCTGCGACGACGGCGAGCAATAATCCAGTACAGATGAGAACCCAGGGGCTTCACCTGTTGCAATGATGAGCTTCGTGCTGAGTGATTGTGCATCTGGAAGGCCAAAGACGTCCCGTGACCCAGCTTACCAGTGTAGAATGGTACTTGGCCTACATGTTTACCTTGTCCCAAAGCCGCAGAGGAGATTTCGATTCCAGTACGCCGTTCGTCTGGGATAGATTGTAATCCGGTAGTGGACCGAGGAGGACTAGACTCAGCCCCAGCATTTACCGAACCCTGCTCTTGGGCGGAATACGTCACCAGAGTATCGAGTCTTTGCCCCGGCGAAGCTGGAGATTCCGAGTGAGGTATGTTACCTGTGGCAGTGATTTGACGTTCCTGGCCAACAGCTGTTTGGGGAGGTGGTTGGATCTTCTGTCGTCTGATAGTCGTATAACCAGTTGGTCAGCGCTTCGGCGGAAAAAGAGAGAGGGAATATCTCATTCTGGGCGTAGGTGGTAATATTCTAACTTTTGGCTTTGAGTCTGGTGGACAAGGCACTCAGCATTGTCCTGCATACAGCCGACACATGGGACGCCGGTGACGGAGAGGCTGCATCGCACTTTGCGCCGACGGCAATTTTGACATGCAACGGCTGATCTATAGCGTGGCTGACGACCCTGGAATGGCATGGCAAACAAAACACAAGTAGGTAGTAGAGCGGCTCACAGCTTCGCCCTTGGTGGTGGGTTGATCTGTCTTGGCTTGGATGCCAAGGAAAAGAGCGAGGTCCTCGGAATAAGGTCATGGGGGTGGGGACGATTTCTATGAGAACAGAGAGCTGAGCTTTCACTCCCAAGCATAATCTTTGGCGTTCTAAAACGGGCGCGATATCTGTGGCTACCATGTATGAGCTCTGACGTGACGCCGGTGCTTGTTCCGACTATGTAAGAATTCTCTACCTTGGAGCAGGTTGAACCCATGGAATCGATATCCCGAGGTAAGCAGCCCCACTGACGATTCCGAGGATCCAGGATCTGTCGCCTCATTGTCGCACGGCACAGCAGCTCACTAGCTGTATTGGGTATCAGGCCGCGTAACACGCTTGGAATTACGTAGATGATATGCATAGCGATGTGTGGAGCCAAGCACCCCTTTTATCAGGGGCGCACACAATTCTTCAATGTTCCGTTTATCATCAAATGCCAAGTTGCCGTGCCTACGTGCGACAGTTATGCGAGCACTCTGTGTTTTCATCCGTAAAATGCAGGGGCTGTGAGACTAATAGCGAACTTGGTCCATTAGAGGTCCGAGTCGCTTATTCATGAAGAGCTCTTGATTGTTAACGCTGCGAAACAAAAGACTTCCTCGTCCGGAAATGCCAAAACGCCAGCTGGAGCCAACGTTTGGACCCAGGAATCATGCTTCAGGCCAACCCGACAAGGCAATGTTGACGATAAAGCGACGGTTAGATTGGCATATTGGCGTCGCCACTTGCGAGTTCACAATGGTCCTGAGTGAACCTGAATTCGAGATGCAAGGACCCAAAGCAAAATAATGACATGACACTTCAATGTTACACCCGCGGCATCCGGCGCGGCCCCGCTCCGCCTATCCGGCACAGCCGTTCGTTACTCAGCCGTACGTTACTCTTTCTTCTCAGCACATCTCTCACTCACACACTTATTTCTAAATGACCTTGAAACTCAATCCGTCTCAGCTATCCTCACAACCGCTGGACTCACAAGACCCACCGCTCTCCCCGGCGAGCAGACGCATTTTCCCATTAACTACCGGGTCGGAGGCCGCCTTGCGCGTATATTCAGCTCGAATATTACTTTTCTATCTTATGGGGGGCGAAATAATAGGGGCAAAAAGCCGCCTGGCACGGCTGTTTGTCGCCGGAGCTTGTGTGCGGCAGATAGGTCCTGCGATTCGTCCGCAGCAACTCGAATGGATTATCATTCGAACGTCGTTCGATAAAGCTCTCGGTAGCTTTAAATGGAAGATCCTCTTGCTATTTTTTTATTTCCGGGTCAATTTCTCCAGTGTTCAAGAGAATGAGCTCAAGTACGCTTTAAGACAGCATCTTATTCTTTGGAGCAAGATTGCGATAAACGAAGTGAGGTGTAACATCCGATTTGTGTGAAAAGTTGCCAACGACACTCCCCGTCACTGCACATAATCCCTGTGGCTCGCAAGCGGACACAGCCATTATCCGCGACATCCAAATAAAACTCGGTCAATCCGGTTCGTTGGGCCAAACCCAAGGGCACGGCAGGATCAATGCCTCTGCTGTTGTAGCCAGCTTCATGGGCACAAGTGGACCGGCTCCCATTAGCAAGCGCCCTGACGGAGCCTTAGGAACCATTGGCGTGGTGCCAAGCGAAGACAATAGCTCCATAACGCCTGATCAAAGCCTCGAAGAATACAAGCGTCAGGCTGCTGAGCTCTTCAAAGGCGAGGGCAATGACGTGGTTAGCCGCACGACGCCTTATGACGGCGCGAGCAAAAGCAAGCCCAAGCAAAAGAAGCCTCCCCACGGCGCGGGGAAGGCAAAAGACAGAGGCAAAGTCAAGGGAAAGGCAAGGGCGCGGAATAAAATCTCTCCAAGATTTATCGCAAGGAGGCTTTGAATGACGATACGCCCGGCCAGGGTGCGGAAACAGGTCTTCCCACCTGTAACGACGAGGGCGTCATCAACTTGATCTATCACCAGGTTCGTAGCCTAATTTCCTGTCCGAAATTAACGTCACCTCCCGCACTTGCGATTGCCAATTATCTAGATTAATGATGATGGCGCCGGCCCCTTGATGCTGCCATCGACGGCACATCCGGCGGCTCTGATGTCAGCGCGTTCCAACCGGCATCGGTCATTTGCGACATTCTTGGATCTTCCGGTATTGGCTTGACAACGAATACTGATCACCCCTTCCAGGTCCAGATGCCCGAGGGCATAACATGTGATGGGGAAGTTGTCAGTGTCAAAGACGTGTGCATTGTTCGTGTGCGCAATACGGCCGGCGCTGGTCCTTTTGGCGGCAGTGCCGCTTTCACGCAGAGCCAGGAGAGCCGCGAGCGCGCTATTACTTATCGTCTCCGGAAACGCATAGAGGTTGGCAGAAGCAAGAACAATTAATGTGGGCGGGATAGCATGGGCTGCTAGTCTCGAACTATAGCCGTCTAGTTTCCCTAGTTTCATCTATCTATCACTCATATATTCTCTTCTTGGCTTATCTATATTATTGAAATAGAAATTGCCTTAACGGAGGCTATTAATACGTTGAGGTGTGTGTCTAGCCCTCGCGATCAAAGCTCTCGTAAGCGGCGTTGGTTCCCGCCAAACGTGCTAGGGGTAATAGCGGTCCTTGGATTCTCTTCATATTTTGTGTATTACTCCGTTACATCTATCCTATGTTTAAGAAGGCCGTTAAGACGTGATGTATATTGTGTTGGGCACAATGCGGGAGGGATCCTTGTTGTCTCGACTTTGGACACGGCGAACTGCTTTTCAACTTTAAGCCCTTCACATAGAGCCTCACTTAGCTTTAATCGACTAACTTCCTATAAGTAGGTAAATAGATACTTACTCAGTACCTGATATAGTAACTTCATATATTTAACTAACCTAAAAATCCCTTCGCAGCTGTACTAACCATCCACAACGCTGCTTCTCTTAGATGCTACTTGCGCATCTTTGTCTGACTGGAATCGCGTGGCGTTCTCTCCCTAGTATTCGGCATGATAATCTTTGGCTATCCTTATCACGTTTAAATGCAACAATTCTACAAAGGAGGACTGTTAGCATTAACTGGCTTCAACTGCCTATAATAATGTCAACTAGTAGCCAGTCCTGCCGCATCCTCGTCCCAGACGTCTGAGACGGGTCGTATATCAATAGCACAACGACAACCCAAATATAAGGGGCAATAATTGCTGTTCAATTAGGGCGCGTCCTCTTTGTGACATAGTTCTGCAAAGTATCCACTTTAGTATAAATAAGAGGTTACGTAGTAACTGCGTCTTTTATCTTCCGCTTAATTTAAGCACTATTAGCAAATACATGTATCGACTTTACAACGAATAACCAAGAAGGCTTTAAGTAGGCCGCAAAAGTGTATAACAGCAGCAATCATAACCGCAACGTGAAAAATTTGGTGACTAGCGCCAAATATATCAACCGTGCAAGGAGTCCATATTTCCGGAACCTATCTGAAGTTAACACTTTGGGTTCACAGCTGTAACTCAGAAAGATCTTACTCTAGCTGCATAAAGGGCTGCGCCTACATGATTAGACATGGCCATCCAGGCCATCCAGTTCAGTGACATATATGCTCTTTGAAGATCCCATCCGCAGATAATCAAGCCATAACCGACAAATATAACAGAGCTTAGCCTAAACTCAGCGTAAAAGCATACACGCTAACATCTAAATTGCGGCGAGACAAAACGCGGGTATAATGTAACCATAGCACAACACAGAGCAGTGCTGCTTGTGTAGGAAACGTTAGACTAGTTGACAAGTAGGGATTATTATTTAACCCACAATTATCTAGTATAGCCACTATAAAGTTTTATTGCAAAAGAAGCTATAATAAATCGTTGGAATACCGGCACCCTGTATTAGAACTAGGATACCGAGATCTCAGATAATCTAGTTAGTTTATTGCATAATAAGGCAAGAGGGTAGCTATAATTGCACATAATGTGAAAGCTTGGCAGCGATTAGTAATATTACAAAATAAATACCTTTAGAAGCCTTACTAACATTGCTGATAACGCAAAGCACACTAAAACACTAAGACAGTAAATAGATATTACAATCACGTCGTTAACATGGGCATTGAAGCGGCCCTAGTAAATATAGGAATAGAAGAAGAAAGGTAGCGCAAAAATGCAATACACCCAAATAAATGTGAATATATATTAATCGTTTGGTTGTGTAGAAAGAATAGGCTGGAAAAGGAAGCCGAGGCAGAACCGGACGTAGGCCTGCCATAGGACTTCAGTTCAGTCATATTATATATATACTCTTATATGCTTACTTATAGCCCGTTAAAGTTAAAGTGTGTTGGTTGTCTTGCTGCCACTGCGGTATTTCGTGGAAATCCAGCAACCTCGGCACTTCCAAGCAGATATAGCCTGGTCTGTTGTGTTTCATAGAAGGATCCTTTTCCATACCCGCTAGAGGAACAGATTTCGATGTCACTCGTCGAAAAGACATTTTTCGTAGAAAAGGTATGACAAAAGTAGTGCTAGTTGATTAGGGAGAAGATTTTGTCTACTCAACGCTGTGTGAATCGCATCACTATTCAAAACGCACACATTAGGTCCGCCGCAACATGATACGTGACTTGAATATCATCGCGTGGAAGTTTTGATACTCTTCTGTCCAGTGTGTTTTTCGTGTGTGGTCTGACTACTTAAAGGATCGCAATGTGAGCTGTGCACCAAAAACCACCGCACGATAAAGCAGCGACAGCTAACGTTCTCTCCTTTCAATAATACGACAAGTAATTTTAAGAACACAGCTAACCTAGCAATTCCATAATTCTCTAGTATTATTACTACGTTTTTTAATTATTATAATAGATGCTAAGATGCTTATATTTCTGATACGAGAAACTCGAAGTGCGTCTTTAAATCAAAGGAAGCGATGCAGACCGGATAACGTGTTACATGGTCACGTAGTAATATAAGCACGGGCTGCACCTTGAACCTGACAATAGTTACACAAGGGCTTCAGACCTAATTGAGGCCTCGGACTCTTATTAGGCTTGCTCACTTACCGTTATCTTATACAAATGAAAGGTATTTGTTCTCCTGTAGAGTGTAGCTCTTCCGTATCTACCGAGATTTACCTAATTCAGTTAACATGAAGAGTTAGCTTGTTAAAAGAAAATATTATGTAGAATCTTACACGAAACGAAAGGAAACGAAGCAGCACCTACCGCCATATCAAGGCAGCCGCACACGCCGGTGCGTAAACACCAAGTTATAAGCCATATAAATAGCCGGAGGACTGCAAATACATGGAGGCGGGGGATGTTCCCGCAGCTATAGACAATATGTAAAAAGCTTGTGAGAAATGAAGATTAGCCAGCGTTTGGAGACAAGCGTACCGTGACGTATCTCTCTTTAGCGATTAGCAAGAGCCACGATTTGCTCACTAAAAATTGTTGTAGAGCTTTAGCGACACTGTTTTAATGCGAAAAGGGCGCATTTTATATTTTACGCTTACGGCAAAATGTAGGCGTATAAAAATTGCAAATTAAGGCGAAAGTTCCCATCCTGCCCTGTTAAATTAGATATGTTTATCATTTAGAATACGTAGGCATGGAACTACCTAACGACCTAGTATCGTTAACTATAGCTGTAACCCGTCTCACGAAAACTCACTACAGTAATGTTGGATCCAAAGTGTCTGCATGGTCCATGTATCCATGTCCGTAAATCGGCTTGTTCTACCGATCACTGCCGGTAAATCGCAGCTTTTCGTTGCCTACCACCCCTGTTTTCACGTCGACTCCATTAACCTTGCCATTACCTTCGGGAAGCATGATTTTGTCAAAGTTAGAGACGACAGATCTTACACCACTAGTAAAACCTTTCCCGTTAAAGTCACAATGGCCTCCACCTGGAGAGTTATCCACCGTCTGAAGTGCGTCGATCTGCTGGGTATCTAAGCCTGCCTTCCTAGCCTCGTCTTCATACGCCTGAACCGTCTGAGGAATGCTTCTTTGTAGAGATGAGAGTTCCCTCTGAGATGACTGGGTGTGAATTCGAGTATTAGGAATAGCAGCTCTCGCTTCGCGAGTGAACGGTACTTGAGGAGGCAAACCGCCGCAGTTCAGTAGAACTCCCGTATTTGGGAATTGGCCCATATGGGCGGGTATAAAGAAGCCGGAGAGCGTGAGAGAGCCACCACTAACGCCGGTGAACCAGACATTTGATTGATTGAAGGAGACAACTTTGGGAAGCTCTTGAGTGATAAGATCGGCAACAGCTTGGGAATGAGCGACGCCATCGGGCCTCTGCTGGTTTCCCCTGTCAGCACCACCCCATTTGAGGTTTATGTCGGGAGCCAGGACTGCAACGCCCATCAGATTGGCATTGACGCCCTGGTTAGGGAAGTCGAAAAACGAATCGCCTCCATCACCATGAAGCAATACATTCATGCCAATCGTGCCTGCAGCATCCGCAGCATCCGCAGCATTGCCACCCTTCACGCCAGAGCCTGTTTTGAATTGATCGGCAGGAGCGCTGACTTTGTATCTAATGTCAAGGCCACTAGTTCGTCCTGGTTAGCTGAGCTGAAACTATATCGTGAAGGTCAAAGACAGGCGTGCTCTTACTTGATTTTGACGGTTGTGTCAAGAATGACGGAGCCATCTTGGGCCTTGGAAATGCCTCCTGGTTTTTGGGCCGCCTTTTGTTGTGGTGTTTGTTTTGCTTTGCCGCTGCTATTACCGCCACGATTACCGCCTTGATTACCACCTTGTTTGCCTTGTTTACGCTGAGGAGCGGCTTCACCAAAGCATATACAGAGGATTAGGAGAGCACATAGGACCAACAAACCAGTTCCTCTTTGTTTAAACATTTTTTCCGAGTACTAGGTAGGTTCTGCATAGAATAGTATAAAAAATAACAACAGGAAAGATTACCATTGAATGGAGAGACTTATACTGCGGGCCAGCCGATACAAAAGGAAGAGACAAGATGAGAATGAGAACTGGCTTTACTTAAGGAACTGGTTACATTTTGAGGTATACACTCGCAAAAAACGCGAGTTTCATAATAATAGGGGCGCCGTGATACCAGGAGTTTCGGATCCGGTTTCACCGAGGGATCAAACGTCGTCTTGTCTAACTCTTACAGGTGTGGGGAATGGAGCTGGGATATTGAGCCCCTTGCTTACTAGATCTTCCGGGGGTATCCAAATTCTACATAAATGCTGTAGCACTAACCAGCATGGTTGGAATTAAGTAAACATGCTGCACCTAAAAGGTAATCTAGTTTAAAATGGAAGCTTAAATGGGATAAGACAACTGGGGTAATGTCGACTTAATCATTTAACCCCGACTATGAATCGCTAGCCTTGGCATAAATGACCGTGCCTTCAAGACTCATGGTTATATGATTGACATAACCACCAGGAGCCGGCTTGTACTAGTTTTAGAGCCTGAATATAGCGCAATTATCCACCATCCCTCAAAGCTGGGAAAAGTTTCATAGAAAGCCAGGTGCCCTTAGTAGCATATATATGTACATATATACGTGCATATGTGTGGAACCGACGAGATTTCACTTCTCAATACCTAAAAAACGACTTCCTGCGACTAGTTCTATGACTCGTCGTAGCCTGCGCCTCCGGACAGTGGCATATTAGTCGCTTTAGCCGAAGTGTCTCCAAGACGTCCAGTGAAGCCGACTACCTAGATGGCTCACAGACAGACGAGCCAAGTACGACAGTGGCGTTCTCCGTATAGTGAAGCAATAGTACTGAACTAGTCGAGCTTGCTGGAAAGGGCAGCCACTAATCGCTGGATACATTTCTGGAGAAGCTGAGAGTATCTGGTGCAAGCCACGTTGGAGGAATCGTATGTGGCGGCAGCTCTGGAATATTATCGATCAAATGGAATCGAACTTGTAATTACGAAAATCAAACGACTGTATGGACCGAGATTGGCGTTGTATCAAAGCTTGAGCTAGGGGAGCCTGGGGCGAGGCTGAGATCACAGCTCATGACCAGAAGGCTCATAGCTTACACAAGCTAGACATTCGCATGAGTGGCGATCGGTTTAGTTCTGACATGGCTGATCTGGTGCTAGTCATGATCGCCGCGTTTGGCCCTTGCTCAGAAAAAGAAGCGTCACGGCACTTTGGTGTCTCGTGTTTCAGACAAGCTGTATCAATTGATCCCCCAAATTCCACCAGACGCTATCTGAAACTCCGTTGGGACGAAAGATAGAAAGCTATTTGCAACTATGGCAGAAACAATGGCGGCTTCACAGCCGCTCTCCGATTGCCTCTCTTGATTTAAATGTCAAGTTCGATTGCACCGAGAGCGCTCGGAGCTTCGCGGCACCTCAATCAGGCAAGTGCGTAAACACCAATGATGTCACTGGTCCGCAGCCAGCCGATTTGCACTGGCGCTTGGGCCTCCAAACATGAATGTTTCCACCACAAGGATGTCCCAGAAATCTTGTCCCCTGGTCGCAGTTTGCCAGACATCCATGTCTTGAATGTCAGCACCTGGGCATAGCTCTATCAATCGCGGTCATTCGATTCAGCCACTGATGGAACAAGCTCCCTAGCGCCAGCCTGACGCCTTGGCCACACGCATCTACCTGGGTACGGCCCTCGGTGCCTCTGCTTTCCGACAACGCTGACGATTGCGTCTAGGTAACCTCCCCTACGCGGCCAAACCCTACGATATTGAGGAAGGGCTCGGGATCAATGGCCTCAGCCACATGGAAAAGATCCATGTATCCTTTGACCTCGTCAGCGGGCGAAACCCTGGCTACTGCTTCGTCGACTTTCCCGACCGCGACGCTGACGACCTCGCCCTTGGCTCCTTGAGCGCAACCATCGGCGGACGGCGTATCAAGGTCAACTGGTTGGTCGCTGCGAGCCCAAGAAGCAGCGCAATCGAGGCCAGAACCAAAGCCTTAACCCCGTCCTCGAGCGATGGGGCGATTGGACCATCCAATCCAGCCATGGCGACACGAAGGCCATTGAACAGGCTCCCCACGGCGCCATGAATCATTTTGAAGATATGCGAGAAGGCTCCGAGGGGCGAAGGCTCTATGTTGGTGGGCTGGGTAAGATGATTGACCAACCTCAACACATCCGAGACATCACGGACCTCTTCTCCGACTACCCGCCGCATGTGGAAATCTTTTCATCCTCCAGCTGCATCGTGCCCTGGATGATCACCATGTACATTGACGCATCACGCCGTACCAGACCACGAGGTCCAGACCAGGCAACCACCACTACTGCTTTCTTGACTTCAAAACCAGGGAGCAGGCGACCGCAGCCATGACAGCCTTGGACGGCAGGGTCGTTACCGGTGGCAAGCTCAAGGTAGAACGAGCGGACAGCCTACCAAACAAGCTGATAAAACACCAGGCCCGATGTCAACGTGAGACCTTGTCATATTAACATGTGACCAGAATGGCCTTGCCTGGGACCGCTGGAAAATTTCTGATAGCTAGTAAGTGTATTTATCAAGTCTACAATAACAGTTCAACTATCAATCAGCTACCGATATCGATACCGATACCTCGCCAGTGCTTTGGAACTAACTCTGGAGTCTGCAATAGCAAATACCGTTTTCCCACCTGTAGGCTCAAAAATACAGACATCTGTAGCGAATATTTTTGTCATCCAGTTTCAGAGTACCGCGGCCACGTGATGCAACAACAATCACCATTGAAGGACCATCTTACCCTGGCTATCACAGATTTCTACAGACACACATACAACTACGCATATTCTCCTAACAACCGGCTATTCATCTTTTGTCCATGGAAGATGCAGTTCGCCCGAATGAGGTAGCCTTCAAGGCGATGTATGAGAGGGTACCGAACTTGATCGGCACTCTGGGAGAGAACCGTGGCGGATAAGCACTTCCCACTACACTACCTTACCGGCCCTTGTTTAGCATTCCCCCACCATCCATACTTCCCTGAGTTCCTTCCGCTGGACAAGTCATTTGAAAACACAGTCATGAGTGGTAAAACCAATTGGACAATCACCCACGAGCCCTGCGATCTCTCACCATTTCACCAAGATGTGGTTTTCCAGGTGGCTTCAAGCTGCGTAATAACAATCGTCTTCGTCTCTGACTCACATCCAGCAACAGGGCTTGGTGATTGCCTTAGCGTCAAGAGCAACCATGTGACCATTCTTACGCTCGCTTGGGCATATATTCTCTCGGCTAGATGGGCGGAACTTATTCCTGGAGCACGCTTGCCTACTTACAACCACCACCAGGACCAGTCAAACGCCGCAAATAAGTTGAGACGGCTAGAAGACGACAGTTCTCCTGTTGTGGTGGATGTGGGGGATGTGGATGAAGATGCTGCTTGGTGGTGGACAGTCGTCCTGTCAACAGAAGATGGTTGGAAGGCCTCAATGAAGAGCAACACTGGTTTCCACATCTACGCACTATGGGCTATTAGAATCTAGTCAGGTCTAATTTTTCCATCTCGACAAGCATCTAGCCTCGCTCACATGCCACCGACTACGTCCCGCATCCTTCAGCACTGCTATGCGCTACCTGTTAGAGTTTTGTGCTTTCCATGCACATGTGATGTTACAAACCAGAGCTGAACAGCCCTCGCAGCGGCTTCAGTGGCAAAACCGAACAACAAAAAAATGAAACTGCTCATTCCGCGACCGCCGCGCAAGGCACCAACTCGGCAGCAGAGAAAACAAGCGATTTCGGCTTGGGACGGGAACTCTGCCAATTAGATCGACTACTCACGCTGAGCCGCAACACACGAGGGGTAAAGGGCCTTTTGAAAAGCGTCTTTTTCAATCCGGTCGTAGCCTGTAATGCCTGTGGCGCTTTGGCACAGGTTCATTCGCATTCCTCGACTCCGACAAGGCCAGGGACCCCCGGCTCCGCTTGTGTACGTTGATAAACAGAGATCCGGGCTTGGGTTTCTCTGGCTTGGTGCCTTCATCGCGGGCGGCGAAGCGCGCTGTCTCCGAGAAGCTCGCGCGGGGTGGTAGAAAGTCGATCTTAGCGCTGCTACCTGGACCAGAACACATATGTAAGAATTCATCCCGAAGGCTGTTCCGATTTCCTAATGGATTTCGCGAGCCGACGAATGCCGGTTGATGTACATGTACCAGTCTCACGGAAACGACCACGTATTGGGTGTGTCAGCTACGAGGTCATATTCCCTGTAACTAAGTGTAAGTAATTACATATGTACTTTTAAGTTACACGAGTACCCTTGCCGCTCATAGCTACGTGAACCTGATAGTCGCACCTGCTGGGGAATTCAGTCTGGTGTTCAAGCATATATGGGCATGATATTTACTATTGCGCTGGCGTATTTCGATGAAAGTAAAGAAAGAACTGGCTCCAAATAAAAGCTCAATGCGACAAGGGCAGGTTAACTGGGCTTGGAACAGAGGGTCCAATTTAATCTCAATAATCGAATTTGAGGTATTAAAGGTCCTTGAATTTCCACGAGGCCTTAAGGGATTAAAGGTCTTTATATATACGAGAAGTCGGTAGTATTTGAGGGCTGAAGCAGGCCTCGCTTAGGTCCGACTCTAGGCCTCGTGATATTTCCTTTGTTGTTGTGTGACCGTTGTTGGCCCAACCTCCTTTGTTGTGGGCCAACCATGTAACGCTCAACCTCCAACTGCAAGAATTATATATCTCATGGAATGAGACGACTCTTTGCGAGTCCCCTGTTTCTGCAAGCGCAAGCCCCCGAAGCACAGGTGACAGCCTGGCGTTTCCCTTGAAAGCATCCCGCATGTCTGGCCCTGGCTCATCAAGACAAGTTGGCAGGGAACACTCCATGAGACATTGAGTAGCAAATTTTGCGGATCTCCTTGGTTTCGGAGGTGGGAAACGGAGAGTTAAACGTGGAACGCTGCCCCGGAAGTCCGACGATGGTACGAATATCCGTTACAAACCTCTCTGCTTGCCGCTGACGTTCGTGAGACTGGTCTTGCACACCATGTGTTTATCGTGTGATCTAACTACAACTCACCTTTATTTCCTTTAATGTATAGATAATAGTGAAGTCTCTGAGAATTTGGCATGGCAAGGAGGCATCCCCAACTAGATAATATCGTGCGTTTGTCAGCGCGGAAGGAAACTTTGCCTACAGGCACGGAGAATATTCCAAAGCTTATTCTTAGCGGCGAAAGCATGAATTGGAGCGGGAAATCACTTTTACCAAACGGATTCGTGTTTGTTATAGACGGGTTAGAGGAGTCGCCGAAACCGACACATGCAAGCCACCCCTCTATGCATAAGAAGCGAAAGTAGGGACCACAATGGATTTTTATGGATGATTCCCTTCTTTTACCAATTTTTTCCATCAATTTCTTCCATCTTATCATATAGAAATTGCATGTGTTGAGGAAAACGCCGTGATTTGCTGTGCGATGGACCTGCATTAAATGTCTCGTAATAGCTGGCAGGTACATGAGAAGCTGGCTTCAATAAAAGACCACAGACCAATCACCATACACAGTTCCAATCTAATCAAATATTATCGCCTCCTACGACATCCATTCCCGGAAACATGTGCGGAGCCTCGCCTCGTCTTCAAAACAGCACGCTATGAATGCAGTGTGATGAACGGCCTTGATTTCACGCCGTGACATCTGGTCGTTGCTTGGAATAGAAATACAATGCTTACAACTCCAAAATATGTCAAGTCGGGCAGCTAAAATTTATTGTTGATCCCTATTATCATGTTTCAGGATGAGGACCAAGTCGACTAGAGCCGAAGTCACATTCCTCCAGCAAGAGTGACAATCAATGGCCAAGTGCATCATATCCTGGCCCCAGGAGCGCCAATTGCCATTAATTTGGAGATGGTGCGTTGTGTGATTGCAACGATATGCATTGATGTCACCCGTACAGACATGTGTGAGAAAAGACTATCAAGGGGTAGCTACCACCCACCCTGTCACAATGTTTCGACATTGTTCCTAGAAGTAGATAATGCAATACAAGAGCCGGGTCGTTGTTGAAGCTACACTGGGATTAATGTATCTAAATCAATCGTAGGAGACTCAAACTACTTGTCTAGCACCAACAGCGGCCCCCTGAAGGCTAAGGCAACTACTTTATATTAAGCCTGTCTCAACGCAGGGACTTATAAGAGAATCTTGGAGCCTGAAGTGTAAATAGAACGGTAAAGTATGGAGATACTCTACTGGGAACAAGACTCGGCTTGACCCGTGCCCTGCTGTTCCGAGGCAAGCGACATGTTGGACAACCCGTTTCTGGACGAAACCCGCCTTTAAGCGCTTCATGACGTGGCAACCCACGGTAGCCCAGGTCACTGGACTCTCTTGGGTGTAAGTCGGTCAGAAGCTCGAAGTTATACCGAGACAGGTCGAGACGGGTTGGCGCAAGGCTCGTTCTCTCGTTAGAGGAGCCAAACGGGCATGATAGGACTTGAATGTTAATAAGGGACAATGGTTTACATAAACAGCTCAGCTTTGGAGAGCCGCCATCTGAGATTAATTGGCACTACTACTTTTTAGTTGCTGAAGAGCATGTCCCTCGCTTGACACGACCAAGGCTGCTCCTCGCCACAGGTTTGAACACAACGCTACTTGACCGTACGCTGGCATGTCCGATTTGGTGGGAGAGAGGGCCGCTGAGTGAAGTCGGGCATAATTGGTGAGTTCTTCATGTAATTCCACCATAGCAATCGCCACTCGTTCAGGATAGTTGATTTTAATAGTAGAGGTGCCTTTAAACTCAATGGCGGTATTGTGGGACGGCAAGCTGCCTAGTTCTACTCCTGACGTCCAACAGGATAGCGACGATCTCTTTAGCCTCCTGCCATCGAGCAAGTCAGCCTCAGTCAGCCGTGTGGGGGCTATCCGGAGGATTTCTCCCTGTCAAGGCTATAAATAACTGGAAGATTAGCCACAAGCACCGAGCCAAGCTGCTCGATAGACCCCCAAAGGTATCGCCGGACTTGCGACGTGCCGTTTCTGTACACTGGTAAACGCACGATGGCAATAGTGATGAGGAGGACACCTATAGAGAAGATTCCAATTACTTGGGGTCAGCTGGTAGGATTAGCATCTGCAACTTATTCACTATCCAGTAATTCTCAAGACTACGCTTGTGAGACACATACTGTTTTAGGGTACTATGTTGAAGTGACAATATCCAAACCACTGGGAATATGAGAAGCATATCACCAGTGAAAATACTCAGGGAGACAAAGGTCGAGAGTTGAAATCGAGCTCTGGTGCAGGAGCCTGCTTTTGTCGTACCATTTTGTCAGACACGATACAACCTGGCGCCAGGCTCTAAGAGCATGAAAGCGGAGGACTAAGCAGGGTTTGGCAAAACCTGCCAATAAAGGAACAACGGAACAAGGTCAAGGGCGCAGGCTACCTGAAAGCCAAGATACCCAACATAGAGAACGATCCAATATATAGCAATTTTCGGCGCTGCGGCAGGCAAGGGTGAGAATATGCGCATGTACAGAAGGACGACTGACTTCTGTATCCATAGGCTATGAACCGATATATCGTTAGTCCGGTGCGACAGAGCAGATATGTTCCGTTAGTACTTATTCGGAGCGCCGTCTACTACTTACTATGTGTTGTATATGAATCTATTAGCTAGTGTAAGCTTGCTCCCAACTACAAGGTGGTATATCTCGGCCGGGTCTGGCTGTTTGTAGGAAGTCATTATTATTGCCCCAAAAGACGACGACAGTTATATACTAAGTCCGGGCTTGGACAAATACGATGGCAAGAAGCGTCAGGTAATCACTAATGTTGAGCGTCTTTTTTCTAATTTTGCGTATTGCGACGCGCAATACCATGACGAGGGTCGACGCGAAACCAAAGACGGCCGTGAGAATCAGGATATCCGCCTGGTTGTCTGAGGCCATATTTGTCCGTACAAATTTGACAGTATCGCAGGTAGAAAAGAGGGAACATGTACAGTAGGCGAGGGGGACGTAGCTTTGTATTGCAGAGCAATGCGGAGCTCCTGAACCTGTTGAAGTGGCGGGTTGTCACGACTCACGACTCACGACGTCTACAGGACACGCTGTCTCTTGTCTCAGCTACTTCTCTGAATACAGACAGTTTCCTCCAAGTTAATGCGGGTTTAATCTCATTCCAGAATGGGTGGCAGTTGCTGGTAGCAATTCACCTCAGCTGAGGAGATGGGGGTGGCAGTTAGTTTCACCAATTGGCTACATCCTAGCTAGGATGCACCCTTCAAGTGACCGGAATGGCTGAACCTCCGTAGCTATCTTGATAAATCTGCAGCGGATTGAAGGCTGGGGCCGCCCGAGTGATGGCCTGACGGTAACTAAATAAATGGGATCCGGGGCCAATAAAGCGTCAACTGGCCTTGGCCAGGCAAAACACGAGCACTTTCGCCACTCGGACAATTCTTAAACCCAATTGCCCCCCGAAAGCCACAAAGAAGGTGTCAAAGAGTCACATAGCCGGTTCATCCTAAACCCTTCCTTCTCCTCTCTTCAGTTTGCTACGGAACACGCGTGGGCGCCGGTGTATCACATTTGTATAATGACATCCTGGCGCTACAACTGGCTAACTCATTCAGAAAATGAGCAAGAGCAGTGTCTTTTAACGAAGGTCAATTTTGTGTAATGACTTGGAGCGATTTACAGGAGGTAAAACTAGGTCAGGGGGAAATATTAGCAGTATTACTAGGACGTCAATCATTCTGAGCTGCAGCGTCAGTTGGCGAAGACCGAAGACCCTAACTAGCTAATCGCAATCAGAGGCAAAACGCACTAAGCGAGCACTATGGTTGTTAGCATTAGCCAAGAACACAGGATTAGCTAGCCTGCGTCAAGTGTGCCAGGCAATACATGTACCTTATATATCATATACATGCTTGGTATGGCACGGTATCGTTAAATATAGCCACCAAAAGCCTTGTAAAGGCTCACGCCACGGCCCTATTAAAGCCGGACTTCTAATACAGCTATACCCCTCAATTAAGAACCTTCTGGGTGACCTCTTGGGTGACCTCTGATATCTATAAAAGGCCCTCAATCATCCAGCTGCATAGCTTCAATACAAGGACCAATTTCCACAATCAATCAATCCATAGCTTTCATCGTGCTAAAGAGGCTACCTACTCCCGGTGGAATAGCAACTTGGATAAACATTTCCGTACAATTGGAATCAACCACAATATAATGGGATGAGAAACAAGATCTTTTATTAGTATTTGCTTCGAAATTTCAACAATAAACGTGTCCAAGCCGAGAAACTCACACAAAAGATTCAGTGGATTCCCAAGAGCCGGAGTATCAACCTTCTGGACCAGGCTGATATTCTACCAACACCGCCTAAAACCCTGTCATCTTGGCATATGGCAGCGCCATTTCTGCTAAAAGCCATCTCGAAAGAATGAAAGTTATACTCAATTTTCCCACCAGGTGGCAGTCACGCGATATGGGCTCCAATAAAAACTTACTACTCTCTTCCACATATTCTTAGTAACAACAACATTCTCGAAACCATAGTAGGTGCTTGCCGTGAGTACCGTACAATGCTTACCTGGTTTCTCACTATCCTTATTCTACTCTCTCCCATAGCTACCCTTAAGAATACAAAGGGTTTTGCAAGCAGCACTTTAGCATTATCCACGGTATATTTTGCCCTCCGAGACCAAAAGATAACCTTGGCTATGACTGACAAATACAACGTGTCTAATTTAAATCATGAGTTCCGTACTAAACCAATCAACACTATCCGATCCAAAACTTAGAATACGAGCGACGTAAGCGTATACTAGTCCCTAGATGTTATGGGGATAGCATAGTCTGTCTCGGCTCGAATTCGACAACAGTGACAATAAAACAGAAAATAACATCGCGGAACACAGCCGCCTAATACACGAAGCGGTCAGATCCACTATCTTTAGTGCACAGTCCACTTTACTTCGGACAAACAGGCGCTTGATTGAACAAGTTCACTTGACTTTGGACATAGCATACAGACACTATATGTGACATCGCGCAAAATATAAGGAGCACAGCCGCATTTCGTTATCAGAAACTTATCTGTCTAAGTGACCTTAACTAATCTTCTAACAAAACGTGTAAGGGCCGCAAGCCGGAAACATGAGCATCCGCTATCCTAGGCTTTGGATTATTCCCGCAACCGTGATAGCAAGTCACCACCTTCGCTAGGTTTTCTCGACCCTTTGTATCCTCGTCTATTGCGCTGGGTGGAGATTCGGTGAGAGTGGCACATCGATTTCCAGGTCTTTACACGTCTTTTATAGTCTGTTACGAAACTGTGTGCCACCTTTACTAGCTCTTACGAGGGATTTGCTTACACATGGTCAAGCCCATATCAACCATGCCTGTATCTTTTCCGTGGTAATTGGGCACTTGCTTGAATTATAGGAACAATAGAAATGCGGTGTCGGGCTTTTTCAGGGACTACCTGTTTCACCCAGATACGTGAGCTGATTCGAAGATCGATTGCCTGGCTGGTCAAGAGCCACCACAACCTCAAGAGCCCTCGAGTCCACATGCAGAAACGGCAGGGTTAGCGAACAGCCGACAGATTAGGGAAGACGTGCCATGTATAGGTGAGTGTTCGGGCAATGAACGCCCGTTCTAACTGGTTGCTTCGGATTCACTAGTATTGGTGACGGAGCATTTACTCCGTTATTGCCAGTACATGGCTACATACAAAGGCGTTGGTACCGAGTAAACGGTACTCTGCAGTAACCCTCCTCCATTGACCCTCGTCACCTTGACGCTGAGCCTATTAGCAATGGGGTCCATCCTCGGTAGTAGGATTACTTTGATTATATTCCGTTCATGGAGTTCATTACATTTATTATCTGTATTAATTGGACCACTAATCAAGCTCCATAAAGAACAGGGATCAATCTCGGACTTATGGAAACAACAATGGGTGCTAGGCACCAGAGTAATAAACACACCGCAATAACGCCCTCCCTAAGAAGAACAATCTTGAGAAAAGGAAATGTATGGACAATTAAAGCCCGCAAAAACCAAGTTGAATGTAAAATGATCCGCGATAGTGCCTCCCAAGAGTTCCTTCGTCCAGTTATTGTTCGGGCATGTAGCCTGGTTCGTGAAATCTGACGATGACGGCGCGGTAGTTGACTCTGACGGTACGGTCAGGCAACCGTTCTTAGTCCGGAGATTATGCACTGGCACTGCCTTTGTAATAGGCTGCGATTTGACATCGACAATCTGGCCGCCATGGTTACGGCACTGCACCGTGGCGGTGTAGGTACTGACGAGATCCACGTTTGCATTGGTGTTGCCAACTCCACAGATACTAAAGGCATCGCAGGTAACGCTTTGATCGACGTTACAGTGACAGGTCACAGAACCGGTCTGGATATGTGCGCCATTCGGCGCACACGCCGGGTTCGGAGTCTGGGCGCTGACGAGGCTTACCGTCGTCAGAGTCGTTGAGATAAACAAGACGTGCTTCATTGTCGTGCGTGTTCTCTTGTATAGGAGCTGAAATTCAGTGACAATAGGCAGATGTTTCCAAGAAGTGTCTGTATAATAAAACGTATAGACGACGGAGGGGATAAAATGCCTCGCTGATTTCCAAGCTCCCCTCGTTAAATATTCATTTGGCAGCGGGTTTATGATCGAGATCAAGACAAAACTCGTGTAAATTAAGCTCCCTTGGCGTCTAATGAGTATATCATGGTCGCCAGTTCTGGCACATGTTAAGGTTTAATAGAATGGACTAGGGCAGCCACGTGGCGAGAAACCGGCCGGCAAGCTCGGCGGCAATTCTCACTTATGTCCTGGACGTTCCAATTCCAGCGACTCTGACTAACCAAAAACTATTGTAATTATGCTGCTAGGACTAGACACATTTATAGGCACTTAATATCAATTACCTACTTTTTCCGCTTACACTCTGCCTACTAGCTGCACCGAACTTGAAGCTTCAGTTACCAGATTAGTAATAATGCCAATTTAATCCTATTTTACAAGCGTTAAGCAATGCGGCGTGATGCTCACATTTCGACTTTACGCCAGTTCTCATCAACAGTGTCATGCATATGAACATGCACCTACTACTCATACCAAAAAACTTGATCTATAGCATCTAAATTAGCTCTCGGCTTGACTACTGGTAGCGCCATGGGAAAGGTTATTGGATTGATCCAAGGCCGCGTCACGTCATGTCAACTCATGTTTACCATCCAGACCAAATTCTGCCGCCGCAAACTAGGTATAACAGTAGGCCGGACTTCTCTCTAACTCCACATTTTACGACCTTCCTAATGACTTGGACCGAGTTGGCACTGTTATAAACCGCGACTGCCGAAGCCGACACTCCACACTCAACACCCCTACTCAGTTGGGTGGATACACGGCCACATTGGCCAGAGCAAACAGTGCAGTGCCGGAAGTCTACGCACTTGGGCTGTGGCCATATCTTTTGATTTGTAGCCGTAACACCGGGATAGATCTGCCTGCTGCAGCTAGGGCACACCAATGGCTCAGGCGATACGATCATCGCTGATCGATGAGTAGGCTCCAATGTACGCGTCCAAAGACTTCGGCTTAGCTGTCGCTGTCTGCGTGCGCCATGTTCCTCTTGTTATTCACATCGAATATACCAGTCAAATTTGTTAAATTTGGGAAAATGTCCTTATTTTTCACATTAAAGTTAGCTGCAGAAACACGAGAACAGAGAAGTGTGCACAACGTATTTGCCGCACGCTCAGGCTGCGATGGTGTTCCGAAAGCATCTTACAGATTAAGAAGCTGAGACTCGTTATTATACGGTAGAGCTGAAAGTTTAATGCTTGGTCCATTTCATATAGCGGACGAGAATTATCGGCAGTCATTGCAGATTCGCAAGAAGTTACTCGGCGAGGAGCATCTAGATACGCTTGCCATCACGAATAGCCTCGCGAAATGCTTAGTGCTTGTGGAAAGCACGAGGAGGTAGAATATGTATTAACAGACACTCGAGTTTTATGAGAAGATACTAGGCAAAGAGCATCTAGATACACTTGGTAGCATAAATTGCCTGGTAATGGCGCTTGGTAGAGCTGCCAAGTATAAGGAGCGAACACATACATTAGGAGTCGCTCGAGCCCTGTAAAAGGATATGAAGCCCAGATCATCTAGACACACTCCTAAGCAGAAAAAACCTTGCATTTATTCTTCAGAGCTAAGGCACGTACGAGGAGGCAGAGACAATGCGATCAAGCCAAACAGGACGCTTCTCAGTGAAAGTGAGACATGTACCAGAAGTGGACGGTGATAGAGAGATTATTAGCGTTTGATTGCGCCTTGTCTTAAACCCACTACAGCATCGTCCAAAGAAAGAATTTTGGTGGCGCTCGTGTTGTTACAGTGACCTTTGCGATCCAAGCGCCATCCACGACCGTTTTTCAGCAGCTTCTTATTCATTCGCCCATTGCATGACCGGAACATGAAACATGTCTTGGCGTTTGTCTGCTCAGAAGTTACTAGCGACGTGTTAAATACCACTACTAGGTTATAGGCTAAGCCGAGGGGGTTGCGGCACGGGGCAAATAACTGAAAGTATACAGCTCTGCTCATATAAGAACTCCACTAGAGCTGTCTGTGCAGTAACTGTGGAACTGTTGGGGTGACTATTTTCGCGAGCGTGTTTTCTCTTTAATTACGTTCGCAACAAAAATGTTATGGTATTTAGTGCTCTAGCGACGGCCTCTGCTCTATCGTCAGAACGTCGCTTTAAGTTTTTTTACCACAAGTAGAGCTGGTCGCATACGCGGTTGACTTTTCAGAGCATTTGAGTGGTCAACTACATGGAAGCGGATGTACAATAGCTTTAGGATTGTAATGTGGCCGAGGAGGACAGTCGTAAACTTCTATATTCATTGCGATGAAAGAAGGAAGATTCACCGAATGGAAGGCGAGCCGGACGGCCCGGAGGAAAGGCGTCGCGCTCGTCCGTGAATTCCACATCCCAGTCGAACGAAAGCATTTGACACGACACATCTTTCCATTGTTCTTTGATCTTAGAGTCTCGTACTCCGGTGTGCATCTGTAGAAATATCAAAGATTTGGAAAGAATAAAGCAAGTGGATTTGGGGTGCTAGGACTCCCTGAACTCTATGAAATTGTTGGAAGGCAGGTTGAGCACTGGGCCAAGCATCAACTCGACAGTATGCGTAGTATGTGTTCCCTGTGCGGCAAACAAGTCAATTGTAGTGTACAGCAACTATATCAGGGACCACGGCGACACTAGTTTATACAGATGCTATTATACCAATTCTTACCAGCCAGATGTCGAAAAGCGAGATGGGCGGTAATTGTTAGCCGAAGAGGGTTGCGTAGGAATATGCCTGCGTTAGTAGGTTCCAGAAAGTATTGCACTTGGATGTTGTCTGGTGCTTGTCAGAGTCCCTTAGGACCCTTACGACACAACGAAAAGTGCTAAGAGGAAAATAGAACCATGTTATCATAAAATTGACGGCGACTAAGATAGCGTAGTATTTCGAGTCACTGCGCGCCCGCCTATTCTATACAAGAAGCACCATTTAGCTTGGCGGAAAGGAAAGCCCACATGCATAATCTATACGGCATGCATAATTCTCCCAACTCGATCCTGATCTAGGTACAGGGACGGTTACGAGGTAGTATAGGATTGAAAACAACTCTTACGCTATAATAGGCCGTTGACCATATTGTAGAAAGCAAAGATCAAGATCCGGCTTAGTTAATAAGCCAAAAAACTAGCATTTGAGATGAGCTGTTTCAAAAATACACTTGTGGAGGTTCTGGTCCTAATTACACTATTTTCTGCATCCTGGACATTTTGTTGCTCTTCCTAGAAAAAAATGATAATATTCTAGTCGCCAATAAAGGCATCTTCTGAAACTCTTGTCGCTCGTCATGCCTTCCTGTTCCGTACTAGCCGCAGGTCGGAACGGGGACCATCTCGAGGATGCCCCGACAGCCCGCTCTGCCGGCTTGAAGCCGAGGCACCCGAAGGCTGTCTGGTTCATTCCCACCGTGCGCATCTGCCGTATGGAGTCAAGTCCGGTGCTGCAGCCTTGAACTACTTTGACTCTTGTTCCAATTAACCAGCTTGGTTGTGGAAGCCCGCCGTTCCACAGACAAGTAATCCGCCATTTGTTTTGCTACAAATCCTTCCATCCTGCTTCCCGAGCCCATCTACTCGCGTCAACTTCATCCACGATGTCGCTTCTATATTTGCTGCAGGACTCCTTCATCGGCAAATCCCTCAGCACTGTTGCCAGCAGCCTTCTAAACCCAGTCGTCCCCGGCGCTTTACTTCTATTTCTTGAGAAAGCACCACAGGAGACTATCCAGCATCTCCTTGCGCGAGCCTCGCTTCCGCCCAACCATGACTTGACGCTTGCCAAGTCCATCCTCCAAGCCCTCATCGCCATTGGCACGCTGCGCCATGTGAACGCGAAGCTCACTTCCATGGCTGCCAACTCATGGCGATTGGGCGGCGCGCCCGGCTGGGACTGGCCCAACGAGATTGCCGTTGTTACTGGCGGTTGCAGCGGTATCGGTCTTGCTATTGTGCAAAAGCTTATTGCCGCCCGTGTCAAAGTCGCCGTCTTTGACATTCAACCTCTGCCCAAGCAACTGCAAGGCAGCCCCAATGTTCGCTTCTACAAATGCGACGTCACATCGGCTGCGTCACTCGCCGATGCGGCGGCTGGTGTACGCCGCGAATTTGGAGAGCCCACCATTTTGGTGAACAATGCTGGCATTGCTGTTCCAAAGTCTATTCTCGATACTAAAGAAGAGGCGCTTAAGAAGATCTTTTCTATTAATACCATGAGTCACTGGCTCACCGTCCAGCAGTTCTTGCCTAGCATGATCAAAGCAAACAAGGGCCACATTGTCACCATGGCTAGTGTCGCGTCCTTTGTAGGGCTTCCCGGTCATGCAGACTACGGATCTACCAAGGCATCCGCCCTTGCATTCCATGAAGCGCTTCAAGCCGAGATCAAGCATGTGTACGGCGCACCGAATGTCATGACCACCATCGTGCACCCTAATTTTGTGGCCACGCCGCTTGTGGAAGATTTCAAGGGCCATCTGAAGAGCTCGGGCATCACGTTTCTCACACCAGAGCAGGTGGCCCAAGACACAGTGGCTCAGATTTTCGATAGGAAGGGTGGGCAAGTTGTTGTTCCTAAATCCTCTGGCATCGCTTCGGCGGTTCGAGGCTGGCCATTATGGCTGCAGGTCATTGTTCACGACTTTCTAGGAGCGAATGCGAAGAGGATGAATAGTAAGTAGATTATATGTAAAAGAAAAGTAGGCCCAACATTTGCGTGCACGCACGAGCTGCGCTACCGCCATATAGAAACCTTGACAGTTATAGCCCTACATTAGCCAGTGCGAAATGTGCAAAGTAACACACGTATTGCAATAGCCGTTTGCGTAGTATTTTTTTTTTTTAAATCTTACAATCCGCGATGCTGGACTAATATTTTAGTCCCAAGGTGTTGACATCCTTAGCCGTCAGGGTTATTTACCATAGCCGTGGATTGCGTCAGCTTCCCTATTGCCCAACTCAGTTCTATTATTAGTTTACGTGCCATGTTTAATACTCCTGGGAACTGCTCCAAGTGGCTGGAGACACTGAAGTGTTGAGCAAAGTCAATGAGCCGCCGCCGATGCATGTCAACATGGTCGCAACGATCACGAATGGCGCGTAGTAGCCTATAATCATTACCGCACTGCAAACAAGGGCGGTCCCGATCATGTTTCCAATAAGCATTGGCAGTGTTCGTTTTCCAGACTCGATGGCACTCACGCCCTGAACTGCCTCGAACCACGTCAGAAGGTAGTAGATGAAGAAGAAGAAGCTGGCACCAAGGCTAAATTGGTAAAGTGCACCAGACCAGATGATGCGGATTTTGAAGACTCCTGGAGGGTCCGTAGCGTCATCCTGGATCCACCACTGAGTAATAATGAAGGATGACTTAAGAAGGCTGAAGAGCACAAATAGTGCAATGACATTGCCGTCCTTCCAGGCATACGTAGTGCCACCCCACGGGAGCGCGAGCAGAATGGAGACGGTAGCCGGCATGAACACGAAGGTACCGATCGGCTCAAGGCGTTTCATACAATCTTTCAAGGTTGCTGCAACGGGCTTAGGCGACATATCGGTACTCTGGCAAAAGAATATGACGAGGAGGAAAACGACGTCTGCAATAGGGAGATAATGTCAAAGCACCATCTCCATGGCTGTAGTCAAGTTAGCAAAGATAGCAGCATCCAGGTAGGCGAGATTTAAGACGAATAGTGTCGATATTACGGTGTGGGAAATGTGGCCAGGTTGGGGTTCATCAAGAAAGCCTGCCGTCGCAGTCATGCGCACCACACGGACAAGTTGTGTTTCCGGCACGCAGACCAAGTCCGCGACCTCCTCCGTAGAGATGCTGCTATCCAGTGGGATGCATGCAAGTATCTGAAACTCGCTCAGCCATTTCAGGCATGCGAGAAGTTGTTCTGCAAATTATAATAATGTGAGCCTCAAAAGGTTCAAATCACAGGTATTTCGTCCATCTGCGTCTGTGTATACGATTTGCACCTGTGCGTCTCTTCCACCAGAAATAAACATACCGGAATAGCGAGCTTCTGGATGACATCGGCTGGCTCAGCTACCGGCGTCATCGTTGCGCTCGCCAAGCTCTATCTAGGCCCATCTTAATCAGCAGAGCTGGAAGTGCTACGGTCACGATATACCTTGACAGAATTTCCGGGATCCTCGTCCAAGGCCTCCAGCTAGCACATCACTGTACGGAGTAATGGCTCTCTTTGGTACCCGCAGAAAGGAGTTACTATTGTAGACGAGTCGTTTCGCCGGGGCTCTATCTGTTGTAGCCGGCTACAGTGATAACACCGAATTGCCAGGCACATTTGTCACGGTTGAGCGCATCCTTCTCATCAACCCTTTGAGTGTGTGAAGGTGCCTTGAACCTTAGCTGTACTGAACCAGGATAAGACCTAATAAAATAACTTATATTTAAGGATACTTAAGTCTCTTAAAATAAGGAAATAATAAACGTACTAATAATTTAAACCATGAAAAGTTACTTTATAATTAGTAATTTTATTAGATTAAAAGCTGTTAAAAAGATGGCCTTAAGGTACTGTAGAATAATGGAGCCTATACAGCCAACGTACCTTCATGCACTCAAAGAGATTTACGCCGCTTGTAGGGCCTCTGGGGCTTGCTAAATAATTCCACCAGACGATTTCGGTTGGCTGGAACTATGTACCAAGGCAATCAACTCAAAGCACGCTAGGACCGGTCCGCTCAACCCCTGCCCCCGCCGGAGTGGCTAATTATCTTAGGGGGTAAAGGTTTGGCAACATTGCTGAAGTGGAGGTGCGTATCAAGCATTGTTGGGGTTGTGATACCAACATGTCCCTTTGAGTGCGCCAGGGTGCCACGTGCATAGTACTACGTACCGAATAAAAATATAAACTAATAAAAGATCCTAAATTAAAAGGCACTAATAATAAATTGTTAAGTTTATTAAGAGCTGCATTGTATTGATTATAGCCCCAAGAGGCCCGCCTTTTAACCTTTCGCTTTATTACCAAAAAGTAACCGGGTGGGTATCGCAAAAATGGCACTTTGGCGCGCACCCAAAGGGATTGTTGTCATTGAAACAGACGACCAAAGCCATGGGTGATGGGGACCAATATCTGCTGAGCAGCGACTTTTTCCATCATGGATCAATTTGGATCCCCACGGACAAGGTGGGATGAACCAGTGGGATAACGATAAGGAAAGTGGACTCAGGAGACTGACCATCGTGACCATGCCATGCTGGTGAGTGCGGCGCGAGTCATCATTTGCCCTTCGCACGAATCCGCAGTCATCTCCAGCTAGGACTGGTCCATTCGGTTGTACGCTTGACAACTTTCAATGTTCCAGGGTGGCCACGGAGCTGTCTCGTATTTCAGTGTGGGGGAGGCTGTAATTTAGCAGACCTACATTATACATGTGGTACATACTTTCACAACTTGTTTTTAATAATAGTACGTGGGAACTTCATGATAAACGCACCATAAACGCTCAATATAAGCTGTAAAACTAATATTACTTTTATCAAGGTAAGCTTATTACTAGTCTTGCATGTAAAACACACTAAAAAGTGTGGATATTAGTTGTCTAACTTGTTGTGCCACGGAGGCCCAAGCATGACAATCATGAGTCAAGGCTTCACCGTAGCAGTTACTCGACGACAACCCCGAGTTGTATCCTGGTGTTTGAGACTCCTGGACCCTGGTATTAATAGCCTCTTTTATGGAAATTCGTCTGTCATGCTAACATGGTCATGACATGGCACCTCCAATTCTTTCTCCTATAAATATACCTGAGCTTCCGACCTGTTCAATCGTCTTTTCACCAGCTGGTACCAATCGCGCCATCACCGGTCTTATCCATCAAGTCTCGCCTCAAATCATCACTTCTAGTCCTAATTCTCACTGCCGCTTTACCCATCCGCACCAGCATCTCAAAACTGAAACCCACCTCTACCATGAAGTGCGCCATCGTATTCGTCTGCACCGCTGCTCTAGTCTCTGCCCTACGGCTGCCCCTACCCCGGGCTGCCGATGAGAACAATCAAGTCGACAAGCAGCCAGCCCAGGGGGAACTGGGCGACGTGACGAAATCTTGCGAGGAGCAGGGAGGTACTCAGTCAACTATTTGCTCTGAAAATTAACAATATATTGGTTATAACGGAATGAATGGGCTTATTGCGTGCTGCCGGCCTACGCCGGCCCCTACCCAGGATCAGGAGCCGCCTCTCGAATCTACCTCGGCCCTGGGGGAGCCGGGCGACGTGACGAAATCTTGCGAGGAGCAGGGAGGTACACGGGAGCCTATTTGCCCCGAAGGTCAACAACCAATCCATCATAAAGATGAAGGACCTGCATTGATTTTCTGCTGTGCGCGTAAGCCTACCCCTACCCAGGATCAGGAGCCGCCTCTCGAATCTACCTCGGCCCCGGGGGAGCCGGGCGACGTGACGAAATCTTGCGAGGAGCAGGAAGGTATACGGGAGACTATTTGCCCCGAAGGTCGACAACCAATCCATCATAAAGATGAAGGACCTGCATTGATTTTCTGCTGTGCGCGTAAGCCTACCCCTACCCAGGATCAGAAGCCGTCGTCTCCTGAATCTACCTCGGCCCAGGGGCGACCGGGCGACAAGAAGGAGTCTTGCGAGAAGCAGTTGTGATGAGCAGGGAGGTGAAGGGCGTCTTGTGAATCTGGCGGAAAGGCACAGCTCGACAAGCAGCCAGCCCAGGGGCCACGGGGTGACGAGAAATCTTGCGTGAAGCAGGGGCGTGACTGCGAGGGAATGATTATGCGGCTTTTATACTTCATAAATTTGTAACGGGCAAGCCGCTTTGACGGCGGTTGCTTGCATTGGCTCGAAGCTATAAAATGTCGTCATGCTCTTATGTATTATATTATCTTTCCTTCTTGCCTTGTTCTCTATCTTGATAGTAAAACAGCATAGAGACTAGTTAGTTGTATCAACTCACTAGATGCCTTTCACGAAATTGTCCAACTTGTATGTATGCAAATAGCGCAAAGCAAGAGTCTTCCTGAGGAATCTCTTCTCTCTTTATTTAGCCCCGAGGGATCGTGATTTTCACAGGCGGCTGTGGTCGTATGTGACAATGAGTGTGCACAGTTGAATCATAAGCGCTAGTTAGACCAAAGAAGCTACAAGAACTTCCGATTCGATGAGCCGTTATTCTAGTCCGCACATAACATGCGGACTCAACATGTCCTCCATGGAGAAGGTAAAGTCTCCTTGGCGTATTGGGAGCCCGTCTCCAACTCCCAAGCAAACACGAGCCCCTACTCTGCTGGCATCGCTTGGGTTGCAGGGCAACTTGCCCCGCTCGTCGAGGCCAAGATTCCACTCATAGATCAAGGGTTCTCGCATGGCCTCTCAACATACGACGTTATTTCTCTTTGGAACGGTAAAATTTTCCGACTGAACGACCATATCAGCCACCTAGAGGAAAGCTGCTCACGAACTAGACTCCAATTGCCCTAACAAAGAGAGACCTCATACAGACCCTAGACGACATGGCTCGTCTCAGTCTTTTGCAAGGCGCACATGTCCAGATAGTTGTTACCCGTGGGACTTGAATGCGTACGGGCAAATAAATCAGAACATCTCATGAACCTTCTTTACGTGCTACTGGTGCCTTATGGTTGGCTGATGGACCCAGAGGTACAGTCGCAAGGCGGGAGAGCTGTCGTTGCTAAAAGAATTCGGAGAATTCCACCAGACGCCATCGACCCGACAGTCAAGAATCCCCAATGGGGCGATTTTGTTCGAGGAATGTTTGAAGCAAGAGACCGGGATGCTGCGTACGTTTTTCTAACCGATGGGAATGCAAATTTAGCCAAAGGTCCTGTATCAACATGTTTCTTGTCAGGGATGGGATTCTCTACACGCCAGACCGGGGTAGTCTGCAAGGCATCACGCGAAAAGTCGTTTCTGAAATTGCCAAATCAAAGGGTATCGAAGCACGGGCTGAAACTGTTGCCGTGGAGATGGCGTATCAATGTGATGAAATCTTGTCGACAACCCGGCCCATGCCCTTCGGGTTGAATTTAGTGTTGATCCGAGTTGAGAATAACGGTGGTGCTTGTGTAGCTAAGCTTGCATTCGTGGCATCGGGATTTTGGGCATCGCGCCGTCACACGGTTAGGCCACAACAAAGAAGGTATCATGAGGCCCGAGGTCGAACTACAAGCGAGAGCTACCTGGGCCTTTGATATACATAAAGATTTTTGATCTCTTAAAGCCTTTTCAAAAAATTAAAGACCTATAATACTTTAAAGTTTATTATTAAACATTAAACCGGTTATATTCCAAGCCAAGTTACCCTGCCCTTGTCACATCATCCACGAGGGTAGTATGCATCGTAATCAACACCCGATCCTAGCCGTCCAAGGAATATCAGCATATTAGCACCACTCCACTTTGCCCAAATCTGCAATCCGAAGTAACGCACCAATGTGAAGCTACTAACTGTATCGAGCACATCTCATCTTCCTCTTGTAACAGTCTTCACATGGATGTCTCGGTGGATGCATGACAATGAAGTGGCGTAAGTGAGCAAGCACAAGAGACGAACAAACCCCAAAGTCTACTGGATGAGACATTGGTTGCACACAGTTAGAGTGGCTTTATCCTTGGCACGCCTGGATTAGCAGACACACAACGTCACCAAGCCAGTTTTCGCAGCGGGCGATTCGAAAGAAGTGGATCAAGTAATAAATATAGGCAGCTGTCGGTGTTAATACCCCTCACTTAGAGTGCCGTTACATACATTTGACAGTTTGCAGCTCCAAACCTGTTCTTGACGTCTTTCGCGGCCCATCGGGCCATCGGCCCATTGTGTGTTCCTCAAAGAGGAGAATGCCGGCCGACACGGCTCGAACGGAACCATTCTTACATGCACTCGTCAGCAGTTCGGTCTGACGGCCCACAAGCAGTGATACCTTTGGTTGGCCAGCCTGCTCCGATAATCTTGGCGAGTTGTTTCAGCGCACCTGTAATTCGTTTGAAGTACAATTCATGCAGGAGGTAAGCTGATTATATTTCCAGGAAGCACATGTTTATTGTCAATATTATGTATGTAAGACGTAGCCATAACTCTCCTTGGACGCAAAATAGCTAGTTCATGCCCTCTCCTCGATCTATATAATCTCCTCTCTCCCCTTTCGTATCCTCCGAAAATTTCTGAAAAAACATACTTACCATTAAGACCATTTGTAACTACCCTAGATCCTCTGACAAACACTCTTACACCATGTTCAAGTCTACTTTGATCTCTCTCGCGATGCTGGCGATTGCGCCTCTCGCCTTGGCCGATAATTGCACCGGCGGATTGAGCTACTGCGGTAGCAGCCTGCTCAAAAAGGGTGAATTCCCCTACTCATCCTCGTTCAATTTAGCAACAGACTAACCAAGAGTCTCTTATACGTGCAGGAAGATATACCGATCAAATCAACCAGGCGCTCCTCGTCGCCGGCCAGCCTGACGATTATAACCACGTCCATAACTCCATCTTTTACTGCCTTGGTGGATCAAGTGGTGCCATCCAGTATACGACATACTGCTCTGGCTCATGCCAGGACAATGGACAGGGCAGGAGTGATACCTGCGCTTAAAGCAGGCCAGGCGGTGGGTTAGTCTCTCAAATCTTGGGCCGATAGAAACGCGGAGTGTTCCCGAGGTATACTGGACGGGAATGTGTGATTAGGCATTCTCTGGGACGGAAGGTCATGAGACTTTGAACCAGAAGTTCCCAAGTTCCCAAGCTCTCCATCCCCTCACGATTAAGAGATACTTGTAGTAGTCCCTTGGCTAGTTGTTTATGAACTTGCTTGGACTATGACGTCCATAAACTATCCCCATAACCGACTCTGCGCCAAAATATGACTGCAAAGGCTTGCCGTTTATATTTTAACGTTTTTGGATGTAGTTCTTTCTCAATGAAGTAGTTGAAGTTTATGTTGAATGTATCGACTAGTACCGCGGGAATATCCAGTTTCTGTCCTAGATACTAAACGTTTTTGCAATAAGTAACTAAGCTTTCAACTAAGCTACTTTTACTACTGTATCGCGCAATAGGGTTGCTCTTATTCTCGAGCTATATAATATTAATCTAATAAAGTATTGTAGTATTATTATATGCGTGGTTAGTTGCGGTTCGCTAGCCTCAATACAGCTAAAATATAGCGTTACTAAATGTCTTACAATTAGCTCTTTTGTAAATTTTCTAAATAATTTAATTTAATATGTTCTTCTTCATTAAGCTAAATTTATATCTCCAGTAGGCTGTAGCTTACTCTTCTTCAAAACGCGAGGTAGTTAGTTATTAGTTATACATACAGGTAGTTAGGTTCACAACTATAACAATAATTTTATTATTACAAGAAGTAAGAAGGACTGACGGAGTACCGACCAGATGTTATTGATATATGTTGTGTGCGGCCAGTTTAAGTTTCCAAGGTGATTTACTTACATCTAGGACCCAGTTATCAAGTCCTCCACTGCTTCCCCAAAGCTCCGTCTTATCTTCTGGGCTTCTTCCTCGCTTATACTGTCGAACCAATATCCAACAAAGGCGTGGATTACATCATTACCACTCGATCCAGATTTTACCTGAACGCCGAGAGTGATATCCCACTCATTAGGATCATGTCCCCAGAATTGCTCGAACTGAATCCCGCCATCCCTAAGTCTGTCATCATTGCCCACTCGTGCCACTCGCGAATCAAGATATTGAAGGCTCATAACCGAGTTCCATACGGGTAGAATTGATCCAATTAGGCCATGCTGGTGTGTAAGCGATTCCAAAAAATCATCTTGTGCTCTTGATAATAAGTCACCGAGACTGCCTTTGCTTCTGTCAATTCGGCAGAGTATCATATTCACAAGGGGACCGACTATATCGCCTACGCCCTCGAGGGGGACGTCGCGATTTGCCGTCATATAACCAAACAGTATATCGTCTCGTCCTGTATGGGCAGACAACACAAGGGCCCAGACAACCTGAAAGAAGGTAGCCATGGTGACACCATGTCCGAGGCAAGTATTTCGAATCCTTTTCGCAGTGCTGACGCATACATCTATGGCAAGCACTTTGTGTGTTGTCGCAGCTGCTCTTTTGGCTGGTATTGGCGCCGCCTGCGTCCCCCGCGCAAACTTCTTCCAGTAGTCAGAGGACTTGGCTGTTATTTCCTCGCTTTGCCAAGACACAAAGCTACTGAATGCGGGTCCTGGGCCTTTGTTGAGCTGTCCTTGGTAAGCTTGTTGCAGATCACGAAGCATGAGAGCTGTCGAGACGCCATCATTCAGAGCGTGGCTTATCTCCAATTTGCATGCTTTGTGAGCCCCATCATTAGTTTCGAAGATAGTAAGCTGATGGTGCGGACGATTGAAATTTTGGTAGTCGACAGATCTGTAAGCTTGCGCTTGCGCGACCACGTCATGCTTGTCGACACAGGTAATAACGGGCACATTAGCTGGATAATGTGCGAGTACCACCTGTTCATGGAAGCCTGCTCGTACATCACTGGGTACAATAATCGTGCGCAGTATTGAGTGTCTGTCGATTACCTGCTGCCACGCTGATTCGAGCTTCGCTGTATTGACATTGTCTCCTGTGATGTGGAAGGCGAGCTCGATCTCGTAAATTCCCAGCCCACCCTGCTGAGCCATTTTTGATACCATGTGTTGCTGCAGAGGCACGCATGGTAGAATCTCTTGCACATTTTCCATATCAACTCCCAAATTATCAAGCATCTGTTTCTGTAAAGATAACGCATCCTTCTTTGTTTCGCTGCCGGGCTTAGCGAAATAGGTTTCGAATTCAGATGTGTCCAAGTTGCTTAAACTTTCAACCGCGACCTTTAGTAAGGAGTGAGTCGTCGTAATCCATTCATGAATTCTATTCTGGTGTTGCATCCTCTCATTGTACTTAAATGTCATCTTTAGTCTCCCACCCGTGACAATGGCAGAAATATCGAATAGGGCAAGGCGGTTCAGCTCAGGGCCGTTGTCAATGATAATCTCATTCTCTAACAGTGGAGCATCTGAAAAGAGACCTTTTTTTGACTCGAGTTGTTGGAAGCTGCCAAGGAAGTTAAAAAGAATCTCCATCCGGGTTGAGCGTGTGCCGAAGTAATCTCTACCAACACTGAAACGTGGTCCCAGGAGCTTCGTCTGTAACCGGGCCTTCTGCACCTCCCGTATCGTGTTCACAATATTATCATCGACCGACACTACGTGCAGAGGTATCAGAGTAGTGAACCAGCCAACTGTTCCCGAAGGGTCGACATCCTTATCTGCAGACTCGCGGCCATGGCCTTCCGAGAACACGGTAGGGAGTATTGGGTGGTCGATGAACACAGCCGGAAATGCTTGCAACAGAGTTGCTACCATGATATCGACGGACTCGATCGTAGCAGGTGGTGGCTTATTACCATATCCACGTAACAGCCTTGCAGTTTCTTCCTCGTCCAGTGAGAAGGATAGTTCTACTTCGCTACCGTACTTATTGACCTTGTCGGTTATGCCCCAATAGGTGAGATCAAGTGCTTGCATACCATTCAGGGAGGGATTGAGCCCGTTAGCCTGCACCAAATTTTCTTCCTGCTGCTCTTGTTGTGAACGTAGCCAGGTTTGGAAGGAGAGAGGTTTCTCGAAAGACAGTAGGCCGGGCTTGGAGCTGGTCAGGAATTCTTCCATGTCAACAAGAATTACCAGCCAGGAAACGACGTCAGTTACAAGATGATGGGCTGAGAGAAGGAGAAGCTGTCCCTGACTCTCATTATTGATGTCAAACAGGTGGGCGGCGAATATAGGACCTTGGCTTATATCAAAAGAAGAGTTTCGCTCTGCCAGAATCTTGTACAGTTTGCTCCGGTCCTTTATCCTCTCAGCTTGAAAAGTGAACGATTCCTCCACCTTGTCAGTCAAACTCTGCGTCCACTCACCTTGATTCCCGCGGGAGAATCTCGCACGGAGCATTGAGTGACGGCTGACAATGGCGTGAATGGCTTGGTGGATTCTCAGGACCTCCATCTTTCGGTTGACTTTGAGCAGTATGGTTTGATTGAAGTGCGATGTAGAAGAACCCGGAGGTGGGCCAGCAGTATCAAAGAACAGTTTTTGAATAGGGGACAGCCGGAATGGTGTATCCAATACTTCAGCTCCAGGGGCATCAATCTCCGTAATCGGGAATGGAGAGCCGGAGATGATAGGTGTTGCAGCCTCGGCCATGCCAAACAGGCTTTTTGCCTTCAAGATATCTCTAACGCTCAAGTCGATACCGGCTGCTCTTGCCTTGATTCGGAGCTGCATGGCTGTAATGGAATCGCCACCAAGTCCAAAGAAAGAGCGATTCATGGGAACGGCTGGAATGCCGAGAACTTGGCTGGCTAGAGTTCGAATAACTGTTGACTGACTTGACGCAGCTACCGCAGACTCTACTTGCGTATCATATTCGCTGGAGTCTAGCAGCAGGTCTTCATAAGCCTCATGGTCGATATTTTCAACCCACTTCGCAACTGCCATCCTATCCGTCTTGCCATGTCCAGTCAGAGCCATCGTCTCAACACAGATCCAGACCGTGGGGATCATATAGCTAGGGAGACGTTCTTCCAGCAACTGCCTTATGGTAGCAACCTGATTGCCAACTGCCTGCTTGTCCTCTCCTTGTAGTGGCTTGAGTTGTTCATGCTCGGGGACGTCTCGCTCAGAAATATTTGACAGGGCCAGGACTGCGATGAGCTTTGCTTCAAGAGGTCCATATGAAGGCACCAAGGCTACCGCATGACGAATGCTGGGGTTTGCCAGCATGTGGTACTCAATTTCTTTGATCTCGACACGTTGACCGCGAACTTTCACCTGGTCATCTTTGCGGCCGACAAAGTGCATAACGCCATCTTCAACATAGCGCGCCAAATCACCAGTCTTGTACATACGGCGTGATTTCCCAGCCCAGATTGGATACACATACGCCGCAAGGGTCTTGGCCTGATCGTGTAAATATCCTCGGGACACGATAGGACCTTCAACCAGAATCTCGCCAACACATCCAACAGGAGCTAGTTTATCGTGATTGTGTGGATCGCAGAGCCACATGTGGCAACCCAAGGCATGACCCAGTCTCTTCGGAGAACTGTCCCGCGTGGCGGGTGGATTGGCAGAAGCGTAGATAGTAGTCTCTGCAGGGCCCCAGATGAAGATGAGATCCAGCCTCTTAGCCCACGTGTTGACGTTCTCAGTTGTCGGAGCTTCGCCACCCAACACGAGAGTGCGCAAGGAAGGCACCGAGTCCGGATCAATTAACTGGGCGACTGTGGGCGTGACAAACATCCAGTCTGCCTGGTACTTTGTAACAGCGCCGGCCAGGTCGTTTATACGCTCATATTCGGATGGTATGCATATTGTGGCGCCGCGCTGGAGAGTTGTAAATACATCGGCGCAGCTGATGTCGAACGTGTAAGCTGCGAATTGGAACACTCTTGTACTCTGGTTAATCTTGAATTGCCTGCCGTGGGCGAACGAACTGGATGCAAGATTCCGGTGCTCAACTACAATGCCCTTTGGCCGCCCAGTGCTTCCCGAAGTGAACAATATGTACGCTGCGTTGCTGGGCCTGATTTCTGGAAGGGGTGTATCAAATTTAAGTAGCTGGGTTGTTGATTGATTATCGATGACCATTGTTGGGACTATGCCAGCAAAATCGTCACCAATATTTGTCGACGGTACCAATACAAGCTTTGCTCTGGTGTCTTCGAGAATTTCCTTCTTGCGACTTAAAGGATGTGAAACACCCAGCTGAGTGACGACACCCCCGGCCTTCAGGACAGCAAGCGCCGCGACAACGGCCCATTTGGACTTTTCAAAGCACAGAGGGACAACAGTTTCAGGGCCAATGGACTTTGACACCAAAATCTTGGCAACCCGTGTTGAGCGCTCATCTAACTCGAGGTATGACATCTGACCATCCCAACCCGTAATGGCAACAGCATTGGGATTCAGGCGAACCTGATCGGAAATGATATCATGAACAGTCTTTTCTACGCACTCCCAAGGTTGCGAAGCATTCCAGGAACTTACCTGGTCAACATCGTCACGACTTGCGAGGCGTATGTCGTCCAATGTGTCCAGTTGTTCTATATTGTCGAGTTGTTCAACAACGTGGCGAAACTGTCTGCAAAGTCTCACCATATGCTTCTTCGGGATGACGACTGCATCAAATCTGGCATCCATAGTGATCTGGATGTCACTTTGACCACGTCCTTCCGTCGTAGCGCCGAGAATGCACTCCATCACCAGGGGATAGTCATAATACCCTGTCATCAAGTCTCCAAATCCCTCCACCTCATCGAGGAAAAAATCGACATGAAGGTTTTCCAAAGAATGCTGGACTACAAAAAGGCTTTTCAGACTCAAAGCGGCTTGCACATCCGGACCCAGACCCCGCAAAGCTTGCAAGCCAGCATGCTGGTATGGAATCATGCTGTCTGCTTGATTTTGGACCGTATGTAAGAAATCAATGACCTTTTGTGTACTGTTTAAGCGCACGCGGATAGGAACGGTGGTAACTGTTGGCCCAATTATGCCCTCGACTCCGTCTATGGGACTGTCGCGTCCGGAGAGGGCAGCCCCAAACACAATGTCATCTGATTCAACATATCGCGCCGTAATGATGGCCCAAGCCGCTCTTAAGATAGCTGAATCTCGAATACCAGAGGACCTATGACGCTTCGGTATGTTGAACGCCCAGGTATATCTAGAACTTGGGCGAGGTTCATACACTGGACTTGGAAGCAACGGGAAGCTCTTAGGAGACCCGCCACTGAGTTGCTCATGCCAGAACGTATCTGAAGCGTCACCATCGACTTCACCGAGATAGCTTACAAATCGGCTAAAAGCAATTGGCAAGTATTGCAGCGATTTCTGCTTGTACAGCCTCTCGACAGCAACCAGCAGGTTAGCAGCGCTGACACCATCATACAAGGCATGATGGACGGTCCATATAAATATGCGCGGCTTTGTTGCAATAGCAAACGATGTAAGTGGACGGCCATATTCGACGGTATGTAGTTTATCACTTGCAAGGTAATCGTCGACCGAGACATCGAATTCTTCCCAAGGTAGCTCTTCCTTGACGACCACTTGCAGCGGTTGTGCGTCAATTCCCAGGATAATTCTGGTTCGTAGAATAGGGAACAGGTCGGCCGCTATCTGCCATGCTGCCTTGAAGTTGTCGATGTCTACTGAATCAGGCAGATGGAACATCTTCGTCTCAATATAAGCCCCTGGCTTGTCTGTTGTGACTGCTACCAGGTTCTGCTGTAAAGGAGTGCAGGGATATATGTCTTCGATCTCCTCCTGTTTGATGTTGCATTTCTTGCTGGCTTGAGCAATAGCAGATGAATTAGTGGCGAGCGGTGATTGTACGTGATCTGGTCGAGTTCCACCGACAGCCACATTGAAATATTCCACCATGTCACGCAAAATCGGATGGCTGAATATGTCGACAACTAATAGCACTCTGCCGATACGACGGGCTGCAGACGATAGTCGCATGGCCCAAATTGAATCACCTCCCAATTGGAAGAAGTGGTCATGAGCATGAATGGAGTCCACAGGGACTCCTAGAACCTCAGACCACAGCGTTCGCAGCTCATTCTCAGCGTCTGTCACCTCTGTGAGTGCTGTTTTATCAGAGTCACTGGGGCCTACCAGTGAGTACTGCTGCAGTTGTTCTCTCGTGAGTTGCGCGCCAATTTCACGGAGTGTTCTTCGATCTTTCTTGCCAGTCTGGGTTAACGGCATTTGTTGAAGGCCGATGAGGAACGACGGCACCATGAATGGCTGCACTTTGTCTCTTAAATGTCGCTGTACTGCCAACAAACGTTGCCTCTCAGACGCCGACAGTTGCTTCAGAACAGATGACATGTTGGTTGTACTGTCAGCTGCATCAAGCTGAATAAATGCGGCAAGAGCTGGCTTTGCCCTATCTCCCAATTGATATATCAGATCAACCAGAACACCGTCGGCAGGGAATCCACTGGAAATAATGTGGAATTCAACTTCGCTGCACTCAATCCTCTGGCCACGGAGCTTAATCTGGTCGTCACTGCGACCCATGAACAATAACGACCCATCAGGAGCGTATTTGACTAGATCCCCAGTCCTGTACATGCGCAAATTGGAGATACCAAGACTCTGTGCAAATCTGGGATTAGTAACATAGGTTCTGGCAGTCAGCTGAGATTCTCCGTGGTAGCCTCTGGTTACGATTGGTCCTTCAACACATAGCTCGCCGACACAACCAATGGGAACAAGTTGGTTGTAGTCATATTTGCTAGTGACCCAAGTTCGACAACCTTGGCCACGGCCAATACTATTCGACAGTATGCCTGGTTGTAGCCATGTGGAACTAGTATTGATTGTGCATTCGGCTGGTCCGTATACCTTAATTTGGTTGTTGGTTTAGTACTAGTAAACTCCAGGCGAGTTATTTGCTTTTTTGCCCTGAAAGAGACGAGGTCATCTACCGAACTTACATTTATAAGTTTAACTCTCCCCGTCCATCGGGAATGCAGTTCAGGGCCAATTTTCTCTCCGCCTAAGCAGAGGTGCTCAAGTGTAGGAACTTCGTTGGGATCCAATGATTCGGCCACCGGACGCACCACACAGCACCAATTAGCGTTATACTTGTTAATGGCCGCCGGAATGTTATTGAGTCGCTCTTCTTCAGATGGAATACATAAGCACCCGCCTTGCATCAAGGTAAGAAACACATCTGAGTTAGAGTTGTCGAATACATTGGCGGCAAATTGGAAGGTCCGTGTCAGTTTGTCAATGCCCATATTTGCAGCTTGATAGTGTTGCATAGAACAGAGATTCTGGTGCTCTACGACAATTCCCTTGGGTTTTCCTGTGCTTCCCGATGTGAAAAGTACAATCGCTGCATTGTGAGGTTGAACGTTGGTAGCAATAGGGCCACAATGATGATGGAGAGAGTTAAGGAGTTCGTCGTCAACCACAAGAGTGCAACAAGAGCTTGAGCTGAACAAAGATTCATGCTGTGGCGAGCATAATGCAATATTTCCGTTGATTGCGCTTAGTATTTCTTCCCTGCGGGCAGCAGGATATGTTGGGCTTAGCTGCGTGAACGCGCCGCCTGCTGTTAACACGGCAAGCATTGCTATGACGGCGTATTTGGACTTGTCAAAGCAAAGGCTAACCACAATTTCTGGGCCGACGCCTAGGCTTTGGAGACGGATAGACAGCTTCTCAGTGGCCTCTTGAACTTGGTGGTAGGTGTAATTGCCGTCCCAAGCAAAAATCGCCTCTGCGTTGGGTTGTTCCGCCACCCGCTGCGCAATGAGTTCATGAGCACAGGCTTTTATGGTTCGGGGAAGGCTTTTGTTCCACTCCTTGACATTTCTAAAATCGTCGGGATCTATCGTAGGTATACTGTCAAGTGTGTCGGCTGGAGGTACCGGCGTATCGCAGGGTATACAAGATGCTATTGTAATATGTTAGTGTGTACTTGGCGAGGGATAAATAAATACTACCATTGACTATATGCTGGATCATGAAATCGTAGTGTTGGAGTATGCGCTGTATTTGCTCAGCTTGAATGACTGCTTTGTCGTATTGGGCCTCTAGGATTAGACTGCGGTCCTCATCCAAAATACACTTAATCACAAGCGCGAAGCTGTCGTAATCCTCAAATTTATTAATTACCGTCTCCAAGCCATCGATGCCTGTCCCAGATGAAGATGATAAAGATGATGGCTGGATTAAAAATAGATTCGTCAGACTGTCGATGACAGACTTGGCGTTTGCTCCAAACCTTTTGATATTCTGCAGGCCAGTGTGCTCGAATGGAATCATGGCAATTGATTGAGCTTGGACTGCCTCCAGGTATTGTTTGATGCTTGTTCCATTCGCCCGATTTATTCGAATCCTGACTGGAACGGTCGTTATAGCAGGGCCATTCATGTCAGAGACACCTGATATAGGAGCGTTTCGACCTGATAGTGTCTCAGCGAAAACGACATCGTTACTGTCTGTGTAGTGTGAAATGGTCAGCGCCCAAACTGCCCGTAGTATAGTAGCCACAGAAATGGTCTGGGGACCAGGGAATCGAACCACTCCGCTTGTCAGGCGGAATGATTGATCGGGCCAATAATTTTGTTGAGCTGCTGATGGCGTTATTGGGAAACAGGTAGGTACACCCGTGTCTTCCGGGAAATGTGATAGCCAGAAGGCTTTTGCATCTTTATCTTTCAGGGAAGAAAGGTGTCGGATCATCCTCTTGAAGTCAGTAGCCTTAGTCGATACTGTGCCAGTCCGATAGGCGTGGCTGATCTGGTCAAATAAAATACCAGTACTCCAAGCGTCGTATATGGCATGGTGAGCTGTCCAAACGAAATAGCATGATGTACCATCCTGAATAATCGCATTCTCCCAAAGTACGCTGCCATAAGAGACGATGTGCTCCCTATCCTCTTTGAGGTATGCCCCCAAATTATCCTTTTCGAGCCACTCGACATCGCCATCCTCCTCAAGCACGGCTTGAAGTGGTCGATCGATTGTATTCACATGAACGATGCGTGTCCTCAGAATAGGTTCTGATTTTACCACGATAGCCCAAGCTTGCTTGAATCTTGACCAATCAAAGTCCTTGTCCGTAATACGAAATGCTCTCTGCGCTTTATAGACACCATTCTGGCGAGCGGATAAAGCCATGAACCCCTCCTGTAACGGAGAGCATGGATATAAGTCAACAACCTGCTCACTTGGAACACCACACTGTGACGCGACCTCATCTTTGATGCCCTTGAGCGTTTCAGATGATGTTTGGAGAAGGTCAAATGGCTCATTTCTTTGATTTTCTTCACATTTTCTTAGTTTTAGGGCCATCTCTGAAAGTAATGGTGATGTGAATATGTCTCTGACAGTAATCGACACTCCTTTGGCACGGGCTGCTGACACTAGATTCATGGCCGTTACGGAGTCTCCACCGAGACGGAAGAAATCGTCGTTTGCACTGATCTTGCCTGCAGAGACGGAAAAAACATCACTCCAGAGTGTTTGTAGAAGTTTTTCTTCATCAGTCTTGAGGTCTTGACCCTCGCCAATCCTCAGCTTGTAGCTGGATAGTTTGTCATCTGATAAACTGGAAGCAATCTCGTCGAGCTTGGATCTATCAAGTTTTCCATTTGCCGTGCGAGAAGTATGTCGAATCGGTATGAGAAGCGAAGGCACCATGTATTTGGGGAGGTGTTTTCGAAGCTTGTGATGCAGGATTACGAACTCAGCAGCCCGCTGTTCATCGACTGAGATCAAAATATCATCAGAATCCGCCTCCTCATATCGGTGGTCTAAGAACTGAATAAAGGCGACCAGAGCCTTACTCCGGGAAGTCTTATCAATGCGGATGGCATCAACTGACACGAGAGCTCTTGTTCCAAGTTGATGTTGTATCTGATGTGCAATCTCATCGAGTTCTACTCGCTGACCGTTGATTTTGACTTGAGTGTCTCTACGACCAAGAATAGTGAGAGTCCCGTCACTGTTGAAACGGCAAAGATCTCCAGTTCGGTAAAATCTACGATTCTGCGAAGGGTACATTCTCTGCGCCCAGCTGGGATTCTCGACAAAGGCTGCGGCTGTCTTGGCCGGGTTCTTCAGGTAAAGTCGCGCCAGGAGAGGACCTTCGAGTAGGAGCTCTCCAATGGCATCAAGTGGGACCAATTTATTGACGTCGGTCACGTCAACCACCCAGGCCGAGCAACCAGGAGCTGTGCCGACATTTGAGCTGCTAGACTCAACTGAAAGCGGAGCGGTGCAAGTAACCGACACAGCCGCTTCCGCCGGACCATAAGCTAGAGAGCTATGTTAGACGGCTCTGCAACGAAGTTATTTTTACACATACTATTATATAGTTCCAGCTTCTCAGCCCAAAGGTTCTTAGCCTCCCGGGAGAGCGGCTCTCCGAGCTGAAAGATACGCCTTAGGGACGGAACTGTAGCCGGCTGAATGAGACTCATAACTGTGCTGGTCAGGTTGGCCCAGTTTGCGCCGAGTCGCTCAATAGCTGCTCCTGGGTCGTTGAGGCGGTCGTCTTCAGATGGTATGCATACGCATCCTCCGCGCTGCAGCGTAGTAAGGATGTCCTGGTTCGACACGTCGAATGTGTAAGAAGCAAACTGAAAGACTCGAGAAGAACTGTCGAGTTTTAATACAGGACCCATCAGGTCTGAGTTGCTTGCCATTGAAGAATGTTCAATAACGATAGCCTTTGGATTGCCAGTTGTGCCCGAAGTAAACACCACGCAAGCTGCGTTGCTGGGCTTGACTTCTGTATGAGGATGGCCATATTCATCCGGCAAACTATCAATGAGCTTAGGTTGGACTATAACAAGGTGTTTCAAATTTCTCATTCCCACGAACAGACGTGCATTGTCAGCAGTAGTGCAAACTACGGTCGCATTTACTTCACTGACAAGGTATTCTAACCGTCGAACAGGGTGGCTGGGATCAAGACCTACGAAAGCACCACCGGCTTTGAGAATGGACATTATTGTTATGACTGCCCAACCTGACTTCTGGAAGCAATGCGGGACGATGACCTCAGGGCCAACACCCCAATTGCGCAAGTGGTGTGCTAAACGGTTCGTGATATTGTCGAGCTCTGTGTATGTCCATGAGCCGTCCCAGCCGTGGATTGCTGGAGCTTCAGGTTTGGCTCTAGCATTCTCTTCGAAACGGGTGAATATGAGGCGTTCAGATCTTGGTCGGCTATGGCCGTTAAACTCAACAAGCTTAGCGAGGTGGTGTTCACCAACCAGTTCGAGCTCCCCAATGGTCATTTGAGAATTAGCCAGTACACAATGGACGGCCCTTTCAAAAGTGCTAGCAATACTCTCTGCCTGCAAAGGGGTCATAAAGTCTACCCAATGTCGTAGGGTTGCTCTGGCACGGCCGCTTGAGAACCAAATATCCAGCGTAAGAGGATACTCGGTGGGATCGTTGACCGAGATGTTCTTTACGTCAATGCTGCTGTCATCCAGTACCTGAAGCCCTTCATCGCTATTAAAAGTAATGACAGAATTAAAAAAAGGGCCATCTGCGGAGTTGGGTGACGTGCTGGATGTTTGCTAGGCCAATATGCTGGTGCGGCAGACATTCCACGAGGCTGGCAGCCGTTCTCCCAACTAACTCAGAAAGTTGCATATCTTGAGCCAAAACCAGCCGATGCACCAGCATGTTTAGAAAAGCCCCGACACCACCTTCAATATTTGGCAGTGCCACATCTCTGCCAGAACAAATAAGACCAAAACACACGTCATCAGACTCAGTGTATAATCGTAGAACCAAAGCCCATGCAGCTTGGAAAACGCTCGCAGGCGACACATTTGCCTCTTGGCAGAACTTGTACAGAACGTCTGTGGCTAAATTGAATTGGACTTGCGCCTCTTTGGCCAATTTTTCAACACATTTTGCCTCCAGCTGAGCCAGTGGAGGAATAAGGCAAGGCCGGAGATTCACCAAGTAGGCTTTCCAGAACTGAAGCGCCGGCTGCGCAGGAAGCTGCTGAAGGCGTTGGATGTAGCTGCTGAATCTGAACGCCTGGTCGACAGGTAATTGACCTTCATAAGCCAAGACAAGATCGTAAACAATATTGGCAATGGAGCTACCATCAATGATAGCGTGGTTAATATCCAACTTAATCAAGAGCCTGTCGGCGGATACTTGACAGATGGTAAGTCGATGAGGAAGCATTCCGCTGGCGAATAGTAAAGCTCCCTGCTCCTTGAATACGCGATCCGCTTCTAACACTGCGCAGTCAACCATGACAATATCAGGATCGACTTTCTTGAGAACAACTTGATCGAATAAGCCATTCCTAGCCGAGCTTTCTATAAAGACAGTGCGAAGAGACGAATGCCGCTGAACAACCTGCCTCCAGGCACTAGCCAAGCGCGCGGCATCTACCGTTGCCTCGGGCTTGCGAGGTGTGATCTCTACAATGTTGAAGTGCTGGTAGACACCGCTGTCTAAAACACTCTGGCTGATCAAGAGGCCCTCTTGCATTGGAGAGCATGGATACACCTCATCTATCATGTCCATGTCAGCCGCAATTGCAGGGAGACGATCCGTAACCAATGCTTCGAGACTATTGTAGTTTAATGGAAGCAAAGGGAAATCTGCCAAAGAGTACTGGGTACCAGATCTGACCACTTCATCCATCAGACTATGGATAGAATGCTCTACTGACTCGAACCATCCCCGAATTTTGTCCCGGATCTGGAGAGATGGGTTATAAACACATCTTATCTGTAGTCCCGTCTCCACTGGCCTAGCAAAGACATCGATAAGGAAGGTCCCTTCGGGTTTGCTGTGCAGACTCCTTAATTGACAATCAAAGAGACGGCTTTTTTCAAGCCTAATCTTGGAGCCGACACTAGTGCCAGTATGAATTGGATCCTGATACTCAAAGTGAATATCCAATGCTTCGCCGCTTCTCACACTTCGCTCATCGTTTTCATTTGCTCCGGGAGTTTTTGTCTCATTCCGTATTGAGATTCGACGAGCATCCTTGACCCTTCTAAGTATATCGAGGATACTGTCGATTTCAGCAGCCTCAATCGATACCGTGTTCAATACTTTGAAACAGCCGACGGTGCCTGAAAAGTTCAGTTCACTATCCTCAGATGTACGGTTGCTGTCAAACATGTGTATAGCCGGCAAAATTGTATCAAAATTCCCTTCACTGGAAGCCTGAAGCATGCTAGCTACAATTATGTCCTCAGGCTCCGTGCGAAGAGCTTTGTGAATTTCGTAGTTCAGGAGTTTGTCAGTCGCAATTCGGTCGATTATAAAAGTATTCTCTACCACCTCCAACACGTCTGTGTTCGATGAACGTGTGTTCACAGACGAAGATCCGTTGTTTGGTAGTTGATCAGACGCCGAGTCGCGGCCAAAGCTCTTCCCGACCCACTGACGAAAGTGACTTTTAGCCCTACTTTCAAGTGACGCAGTCAAAAGATAGGATTCAAGGTCCTGGAGGATGATGTTCCACGATGTTGTATCTGCTACTGCTGAATGAGCAGCCATAATCGCAAGTTGATGTGATCTCATGATGACAAGGTCTGCAGAGAAAACAGGACCCGAGGGCCGTAAGCGTCGTCTTGCGGATAGTTCAATACATGTGATATCCGCAACACTGTCCGCAGTGTAGACGTTGAAGTGGAATGATCCCTCCGTCTGGGGCTCGGTTGTCTGCACCCAGTGGCCAGGGCTGCTGGAGAATCGAGCACGCAACATGGCATGTTAGGAGACGATCGCTTCAATAGCGGCCTTGAAGTAATCCTGGGTAATGTCTCGCTCTACTTTGATTACCACAACCTGACAGGGGGCTTCTCTAAACCCGATGTTATCGTCGCCTAGTGGAATGGGACCAAGGAGCATGGACTGGACAGGAGACGCTTTGATTGGCAAGCTAAAGTCTTCTCCCTCATTCGCCCTTTCCTGTTCAATTCGAAAGGCAAGGTCTCGAATACCACTACTTTTGACGATGTCTTCGAATCTGAGACGGATTCCAGCCTTTCTGCAATGGGCTAGAACTCTCATTGCGGCGAGACTGTCTCCCCCAAGTGTAAGGAAGGGCCTGTCGACAGGGATCAGATCTGGGGCCAGATTCAAGATGCGACTGTAAATTGCGCGAAGAGTAGTCTCAGACTCAGACAAGATTGAATCATTCTCGTCTTCCAGCCCCAAATTCATCAGCCGCCTATAAGTTGAGTCGTCCATCGAGATCAGCCAATTCATGACTAGTTTGCGATTTAGCTTCGCGGATATAAGCAGAGGCCAAGCTTCTATGACAATCCATACTGAGGGAAACATGTATTCAGGCACTTCTCCGTTCAGGAACTGACGAACATTTGCGATCTGGTCTCTTAAAGCTTCATGATCAGTTGTGCTCACTACTGCAACCTTTTGCCCCGGTTGTGCTTCGACAGCGAAAGTGCGGAGGCTCAGAACGGCGACCAGCTTCCCACTACAAGGCCCTAATTTCGGCAGGAAGACGGCAACATGATTCACGTGTTCATTTTGCGCAATGTTGTGTTCAATATCGCCTAGCTCAATACGCAATCCATTTAGCTTTACCTGGTGATCTTTACGGCCCAAAAAATGGATAGTTCCGTCGCTATTGAACTTGGCAAGATCACCAGTTTTGTATAAACGCATCGAGGTCTCGGGTTTGGCGCCGATGGTTCGCAGCCATTCGGTCGACCACGGGGGATCTTCAATGAAAGACTTCGACGTCTTCGACGGGTCGTTCAAGTAGCCGCGGGCCAAGATGGGGCCGGAGATGAGCAGTTCACCAACAGCACCAATGGACACGAGTTTGTTGTGGTCATTCGCGTGAACAATCCAGCAGAGACCTCCGACGGCTCGGCCGATGTTCGCTGGGTCGGCGTCCGGTTGAACATTGGCGTCACCAGCGGCGGCTACAGAACACTCAGTTGGGCCATAACCTAGTTAGGTATATGCGTTAATAGTTGTATCGCAATCCGTCCCATTGAAAAACACTCGGACTTACCGTTAATGAGCTGAAGACATGGTGCCCATGTCTCGATATCACCCTTGTGTAGTGGCTCTCCCCCCAAGCTCAGTGTTTTCAGGCCTGGAACCTCGTCAGGCGAAAGCAGCTTCACCATAGAGGGTGTAAGGAATGTCCAATTGATGCCGTAGCTATTAATGACCGAGGCTAGACCTTTGGACAAGGAGGCCTCACCCGGTGTGCAAACTGTGGCACCGGATATCAATGAGGTCAGGATTTCCAACATGCTAACATCGAAGCTGTAAGACGCAAGCTGCATCACGCGGCTAGTGCTAGTCAAATTTGACTTGGCAGCATGTTGTACTGCTCCATAGAGGAAGGCCTTGTGTTCAATTAAACAGCCCTTGGGCTTTCCTGTACTCCCAGAAGTAAAGATGACATAGAGAAGGTCTTCTGGAGTCATGCTAGTTTTTGGCGGCCCGCTTGTGTCAGGGAGCGAATTGACGAGATCTTTATCTACCGAGATGGTCTTGACGCCCGCAGTGTCCCATGAGTGTGCCTGAGTGGGAGACGCAACTATAAGGTTGCTATTAATTTGGCCCATGATCTCTTTGCGCCGGCTCTCGGGGTTTGCAGGATCTATAAAGACCAAAGCACCACCAGCCTTCAACACTCCCATCAGGGCGACAATTGCCCAACACGACTTTTCGAAACAGAGCGGAACCATGGAGTCCCGGCCGACTCCCTCTCGGACAAGTTCGTGCGCTAAACGATTGGCGGCAGTGTCCAATTGCCGGTATGTAAAGCACCCGTCGAACGCATCCACAGCCATGGCGTGAGGCTGACTTGCCGCCTGTTGCTGAAATAAATTGTGGATAGAGTCATGAACGGTTTCAGGGAGCTGGGCCTTGTTCCTTGCCCAAAGTTCAGTCTTGTCCCTCTTGCTCACAAGGTCCAGCGACGAAACTGTGTCCTCCTTGGGGGTGCCGGCCAGAGTTGTAAGGACATGAGAAAATGTCGCAACAAGTCTGTCGGCGAATTGCATAGACAAGGCGTTCGGCCTGAAGTAAATGGAGATTTCCAGTGTATTGCAAATTTTAGTAATGCAAAGTTCGACCGGGCGGTCCGGGGGGGCTTTCAGTCACAGGTGTCGAGCAGTTGGCTGTTTTGAGTGTCGTGAAGGTGTTCAAGAGTGGCGATTCGTTAGGCAAAAATGGAGTTGAATCGGTAGATGTTTCTGTTGATGTGTTTTCCTTCACATTCTGCATAACCTGCATCGTCAAGGCGGAAATCTGCGAGTCACCGTAGACAAGCACCGTGCACGGATAATACTGTTGTTCATCATCTGCCGTGCTTATTGACAAGAAGCTGACGTTCTCAGATCCTGTGTAGTGCCAAATCAGCACAGCCCAGGCAACTTTCACTATAGTCGCAATAGAAACACCACCAAGACCATCAGTCAAGGATGTGCTATTTTCAATGACGGGAAGGTGCCAAGTGTCGCGTTTTAAGGATGTGCTCGATGACTTGGCCATGATGAACAGGTAAGATGTAGTTCTCGGGTCAGAGTTGAACCAAATCGCACAATACACAGGTAAAGAGATGGAGTTATTTAAAAGACTGTGCAATACAAGCGACTATCCATCCGTCCATCTTTTTAGCTCTCGAAAGCTCATTTACTCGGACCGTTTTTACAAGCTGGAAAGCTTCATGGCAGAAGTAGCAAGCAGCCCATGCCCTTTTGGTGACGACAGAGAGACTGACGCTGAATATGGAATAGGCTGGTGTAGTAATTCTTGTTCTGCTGCTTACTGGCATTAATCGACATGGAGGTTTAGAATGCTTACTCTCCCACCCACCAGTACCAACTTTGGCACGACCCAGCCACGCAGGCTGCTTGGAGACGAACAATTCAATGGAGCACTTGAAGGTTTATTTGGCCACCACTCTGGGGACCCGGTCTAGGGGGTCGCAGCCAAAAGTCGCCAAATCGTGGCCAATTCCGCCATAGGGGTGGCCAAATAGACCCTCAACATTGAATACCAGACTTAATTCAATCACTGGCAGCCAACTGAGCCCTTGGCGGAGACACGGAGACACCAGACTGCCCCAATCTTCAGCCGAGCCGCGTCCTGGTCTGGTCTGGTAGTAAGGTTGTTTGTTAGCAAACGATTTTCTGGGGCTGTGTGCATTTCATGATGCCACCCTGTGTTACATCGGCCTGGCTCGGCCCACGGATGATGCAGATTACTATACGTCCTGCCCACAGGACGTACCAGACTCTTTCCTTTTGTCGCCTGTTGTGACCATAATATGACGAGGCAGCGCAAACAGCCATCTTGCAAGCATCACTCTCTTTCCTGCTGCCTCTATGGCACAGATCTATCCCAGGTTTATACGCCAATTTTCTTGACTGAGATGTGTCCGTGCCAAGCTGCCTGTCATTGCTAGTGCTAATGACTGCGTACAGAAGTACCAGTTGACATGTATATGTCTGTGGGTATGATGTGGTGACTACATATGTAGGCTGTGGTCAAAAACCTGGACCAGACGTATACCAGACCCAACCAACAGCACACCAGCGACCAAACCAACAGCATTTACGCATCTTTGATTCCCAAATAGGTGATGTACATGATACCTGTATGGTCCGACCTTGGATTTCAGAGCGCGAAATACTGCTAGATGGCAAGTACCAGGCAGACCATAAAATGTCAGACAGCACAGGACACAACCCAGAAAGGCGCCACGAATAGACTGTCCTCCGCAGTATTGGTCAACAAATCTTTCAAAAAGCATACACGGCTGCCAATCACTGCCGTTTCCACCATTCAATGTTGTATTTATTTGTATCTGCAGCTCGAGCTTGAAGAGGAGCGACGAGTTTGACATGGCGGCGCCTCCGGGGACTACGGCGCCGAGGCGTCGCAACAACAATATACCAGATACCTATCTTGAATTGATGAAGCCCGATGAGAACTGGACAAACCTTCAGGATTCAACAGAACGGAGGAAGATCCAGAACCGGCTTGCGCAGCGGGCGTACCGTAGGTATTGGCACCCTGGATCCTGATCTCAGATGACTGAGACGTCTCTTTTCCAGGACGAAACATGCGGGATCGCGCGATTGAGGTCAAGATGCTCAGGGAAGAGCTACAACGAATGCGCGAGGGAGCTTCAAGTAACGAGCAATGTCAAAGCATCCGCGAAGACTCGGCTCCTTCCGTACAGACGCACACATCGCCAGTTTCGTCCACTTCGTCAGAGGCGAAAAACACCCAATGCAGTCCGACCATTACGATAGCTCCCAAAGAGGACAGCGCTGGAGTTATCGACTCACAATTATTGACGCCTTGCACTAGGTTGCAAGAGGCCGATTGGATGGGCGGCTACTCTGAAGCATGGCCAGAATCCTGTGACGGAGCAGATACGCTCGGTGATGGCCCGTTCCAAGTGCCAAGCACTGCTACTGGAATTCTGGGAGGCTCTGAGGTACCAACCGCGATGCATGTTCCAACTAGTGCAAGCTCAAAGTTCCCAGCGGCACGAATTGGCTCCGTATTGCCATTAGTTGAACCTGACGTGATGCAACGACCACGAATGCCAGTGCCATCGTGCCCCCTGTGCGGCAGTTGCCCGGTAGTAACGACCAAGGGCTATGTACATACTCGGGCTGTTGATAGCCCCGGTAGAAATGCTAGATCATTCAACGTGGACAAATTAGTACGGCAGTTAGCTGCTGGTTCCAGCCAACCCATACCAAATGCAGGCGAGCCGCTCTTGCATCTTGCTGTGGCGGGTGGTCACATAGATATGCTTCAATATCTTTTGGAGAATGGTAATGTATCAGTCGATGCTCGCGACAGTGCTGGATACACGCCACTGCAGCGCGCCGTGATGACTGGCCGTACTGATATGGTGGCCTTGCTGCTCCAGGCTGGTAGCAAGAGGGACGAATTTGGGGCAAGCATGACGAGTTGGAGGCATGTTAAAGGTGCATAAACTTTGCATCGAAATAGCTCAAAGAGCTCTACGGCGCCGAAAGACCAATAGCTAGTGAGATTAACAGCGACTTCTTCGGAAACTCGAACGAGACCGGGGCTACTTTGACTTTATTCCCTTTCTTCTCTTCATGTTATGGCTTATAGAGGCCACACTCTAGTTACACAAGATACTCTCAAACAAGGACTTACTATTTAGTGGAAATAATCTCATTCCTTCTCATCTATAACAATGCTCAACCCAGAATCCCAGGATTTTTGCACGAGGTTGTTTGTATAGTCGTGGTTGAGCAATTGCCACTCAACCGATATGGTCGCCGTCATTTGCCGTACCAATAGTGCTGAAGCTATCAGAGCTCCGACTCCCGGCATATCCAGTACAGAACCTTGAAGATTATACAGTTGTCTTAGCATTTGAGACAGCTGTCGAGCCGTTCTTGAATTTCTGTTTCGCGGTGGCAAATCCAGTTACCTTCCAGCACCAACCGTCTACGTCCTGCTGTCTACCACGCTGGATGGCGTCCATGAGGCTGGCCAGGTGAGAGATATTGGACATCTCTCCAGATCCCGGGAAGACCAACTTGTCTCCCGTTGAAAGCCTGTCTAAAGCTCTGATGGGTACGGCCGCTGCTGCAGTTCCAACAGCTGCGACCTCGTCCAGCTCGCCAAGTGCGGAAAATGGAAGCTAAGATTCATCAGATTGGTCCTCGTGGAATCAATCGCCTAAAACTGGCAAAGGGATCGTCGTATGCATATTCTCACCTGCATTCGCTCCACAGTCCATCCAGCCCGCTCAGCCAGAGTCACTAGACTGTCACTGGTGGCACTGGCAATGGCGCTCTCAGAGATGGGGACCACAAGTACATGACGTCCATTTTTTAATTTGTGACTAAGAAAGGCGCTGGTGGCGAATTCATCGACCATTGTGCGGGTCGCGCTGTCTAGATGCAGGGTGATATGATAGCCCATTTATAGGGTGTAAAAGGTCCACGGGTACCCGTGTAGGTTGCTTACCCGTAGGCTTTAGGTAGGTATAGGTAGGAAAAAAAGACTTAAATAGATTTATAAGGGAAAATAAGGTACTTATAATTATTTATTAAAAATATTAGGTGTTTTTAAGTACTTAAATAAAACTTATATAGCTTACTTTCTTTATATTAAATTATAATAATTATTATTATTAATTAAGTATTAAAGTATTATACTTTACTTTATATAATACTTATATAAGTATAACTTAAAACCTTTATTATTATTAATTAATATCTTATAAGAGTTTATTAAGTTATATCTTATCTCTTTATTTAAATATATTAATTCTTATATTATTTATATTAAGTATATTATTATTTAATATAAGAATATTTAACTTACTTATTACTTTAGCCTTTTAAGATAAATATAATTAATTTAAGAGTATATTTAAGTATATTTATTAAGTTTTACCTTATCTTCTTATTTTAAAATATTAATTTTTATATTATTTACGTTAAGTATATTATTATTTAATTTAAGAATACTTAAATTACTTATTACCTTAAAGGTAAATATAATTACTTTAAAAGTATATTTATTAAGTTATATAATAATTAATTATAATAATTATTTTATTATATTTCTCTTTATTATAATAACTCTCTTTTAATTAATTAAATATTTCTCTTAACTTATATACGTAATATAATAAATATTAAATACTTTATATATTATCTCTTTTATATACGAGTATTTTAAGCTAATATTAAATTAATTAGGTAAGGTTTTCTTAACGTAAAACTTATTAAAGCTAAACTTAAACTTAATAATTAAGCTTTAATTTAATCTCTTAAGCGCGTAATAATAATTAATATATTAAGTATATTAAGAGAAGTATTATTTTTATTTTATACTTTAAGATTTATACTTTAATTAATTTCTTAATACTTAGCTTTAATTATTAAGTTAAAGGGCTTTAAGATATCTTTAAGAGATAATAATACCTTATTATATATAATTAATAAAGAAGAGTGTTAAGGACTAGCTATACTATACTACTATAAGTATACGTCTTTAAAAAGTAAGAATAAACTTAAGAAGAAAGAGAAAGAGAAAGAAAGGTTTCCCTTTTTTTACTCCCCTTTATATCTCTACTTAACTTATAAATTATTTAAGTCAAGTTTAAGCTACCTTTATATTAAGTTTAACCTAAGCTTAAGCTATTAGCTTAAGCTTATAAAATACCCTTTTACTTACCTAAGCTCTTTTAGTATCTAGCTAATAGCTATATAAGGTATATTATACTCTCTTTTTATCTTTTATATTTATTTATCTTTATTTCTTTATAAAAGTAAGGTAAATTAAGTATAAAATAAATCTTTTATAGTATTTTCTTCTTATTCTTTATAATCTCTTATTCTTACCCCTTTCTTAGAATAATTTTAAACCTTATTACACGTATTTTCCTATAGAATTTATTTATTAAGCTTTTAAATTAATCCCTTTATTCTCGCGTTAATTTAAAAAAAGAAAAATAATAATATAACTAGTATTATTAGCACTCTTTTACCCCCTTTTACTCTACGCTTTAAGCGCTATTTAAGTAACTTTATTATAAAAGGTAACTTTAATAAGAACGAGATTTCTAATAATAAGAAGCTTATTAACCCTTATATGTAATATTAAAATTAACTTTTAAATACTAGCTATTATAAATACGCTTTTAATTCTAATATAATATATTAACTTGTAACGGTGGCTTAGGTTCTAAGGCACAGTAGGTCTATTTCTTAGGAAGTAAGTCAGGTTAAATGCTATAGAGTAGCTTTTTAAGCAGTATTATAATAAGGCCATTAAGAGTATAACTCTTAATAGTAAAACTATTACTTAGATTGATTAATAGAGAACTAGACTATCTATTACAGCGGAATACCCTCTCCTTAAGTACTTGTCTATCTCTCTATTATAGACTTATAATTACCCTGATTATTTGTCTATCTATTAATCCCTAACTTATAGCAATTAATAAGTGATCCAACGATTACTTGGCTTATAGTGATTAATAGGTGATCCATCAATCACTTCATGATCACGTGACCTAGCACGTGACGTCTTGGTTCTCCCCTGTCATAGCTTTGCCTTCCCTGGTGCGGCCTAGTCCTTCCCGCGTTTAGTAACGTTCGTAATATTATGCCTCTCCCCTATTAGTCTTATTCTTAAGGCTATTAAAGTAGGCCGTTTAAGGTCCTAGAGTAACTTCCTTCTTCCATTATCATGTGCTATTATACCTGCTAATCGTGTTATCAAGTAAAAGTTAAAGGCTTCTAAGGCATTAATTCTTCGTTGTAATAATCTTTTAGCGGCTATTCTTATGAGTCCTTTTCTTCTAACTATGCCGTCCTATTTCGCTTGCGAGGGCTGTAGTATCCTTAAATATTAAGTTTCTCCTTCTAACTCCTCTTAATATGCGAAGTGTGTTTATTTAAACTTATTATAATGTAACGTTTAGGGAGTGTCCCCTACTTAGTTACGAAATATTACGTCTTAATATATTAAGTTAAAGCGTAAGCTAGAAGAGGCGGAAGAGAAGGTTCTTCGTCTTTAAAAATAAAAGAAATTATAGTTTAAGAAAATAATGCGTGTGGTTACGCGTGGTATTAATAACGTCAAAGAGTTAAAACGTGTAAAGTGTAAGGAGGCTAAATAGCTTTAAAAGACCATAGAGGTTCTTCCCACTCCTTCCAAGGATCTAGATTCTGCTTTAGTTCGTTTCTTAAATGCTAAGTTTAATATTAAGTTATTAAGCGGTACTTAGGAGATTAATTGGGATACGTTTCTTAGGAATAAAACTATTTAAGTAACGTTAAGTAATTCGTAAGATTTTTAGCTGGTTTCTAGGTGTTTTTAGAGTTTAAATATCCCTTTTATTTAACGAGATAATAACGATTCTTTATACCTCCCTATACTTTAAGTATCCGTTTAACTTTATATTTATTAGTATCTTCCATTATAATATTTATAGTAATTATAGATTTATCTAGTGCTTTCTCTAGTAGTAATATATAAAATATAGGATAGATTCTTATTTTATCTAGTAATAATAGTTTATAGTTAGTATTTGAGATTTTTCGTTTAATAAGAAATGGTTTAATCTTCTTTTAGTTAAGTTTATTACTAGGTTACTTAGTTTTAATGTTTTTGCGAATAAGGTATACTTTATATCCCTCCTCTAGGATTAGCGCTAGTAATCTCTTTCTATTCGCGTAGTATTTTATTTAGTTTTATAAAAATATTTATTTCTATTATAAGTGTTTTTATATTTCTATTATAATTGCTACATGCGCTATAGCTACTAGCGCGTTTCTATTCTGTGTTACATGTGTCTTAATAATAGGGTTAAATCCGTAATTTACCCTAAATAGTAACATCTTTATATTATTAATCTTAGAGCTATTATAAGCCTATTATACTAGTGGTAGCTATTCTACCTAATCGTTCTATTAGTAGTTAATATAGCTTCGCAGATATTATTCGAGTATTTAGTTTAAGATTTCTGTTTATCTATCTAATTATAAGTGGAATACTATTAATAAGCTTTATTTAATCTTTATGGTTTCTATAAGGTATTTCTAAAAGTTTAAGGTGAATAATTTATCGCGATCTAATATAAGCTTTATTAGTAATCTATGTTATGTAATAACTATTTTAAAGAATATATACGCTAAGTCCTTAGTATTACTTAATTCCTTATATGGAATATAGTAGGTGTATTTTATGAGTTTATCTATAATAACTAGAATACTATCGTAAGCTACTCCTATTATAGGTTCTTTTAACTTTAGTAGTTTAACGATAAAGTCTATTATAATAGTTTACTATGCTCTTTTAGGTAGCGATATTAATTGTAATTCTCCGTATAGTACGTGTCGCGCTAATTTTGCTTTATTACACGTGTTGTATTTCTTAATAACTTCTTATACTATTTTTCTGCTTTCTAGGAAGTTATATAATCTTCTTAGCCTGCTAATCGTTTTCCCTACACCCTAATATCCGTGTAATAGGTGCTCGTATATTTCCTTAATAAGCTGTTCTTAAAGTATACTAGGAATATACTACTATTTATTATATAAGAAGGTCTTACCTTCCTTAGATAAATGCGTTTTCGTTTTTTAATTGTTTAAATAGCTGTTATTATTAATATATAATGTAATCTAATACATTTATGTTTTATTTAGCTTAACTTACTATATTATATTAATTTCTTAGGTGCCTAGTATAAGGTTCCCCTCCTTAGTAGCGCGTAATAAGGGTGCATTATTTACTTGCTTATCCGATTTTAAGTCCTCTCTTTAGCTAAGCGCGTTTACTCTTTCGTTTTTAGATTCTTTATAGTATATAATTTTAAAGTTATAATTCGTAAGGGTTTTATACTATCTAATCTATCGTTTATTTAGATTCTTTATAGTTAAGAATAATGTGAGATTCTTGTAATTAGTATAGACCTTAATTTAATGCTTTACTTTTATAAGATAATGTCTTTATTCTTTAAAGCACTTAATAATAGCTATAAGTTCTTTATCGTAAATCCTATAATTAAGTTCGGGTTTATAGAGTTTCTTTAAGAAGAATGCAACTAGGTGTAATCTTTCTTAATTATCTTATTATTTAAGCTGTCCGCCTAGTGTAAAGTTTAAGGCGTTTGTTTTAAGCTTATAAGGTTTATTTTAATTAGGTGCTTTTAATATAGGTTTTAACGTAACTAAATCTTTTATTTTCTGAAATACTATAGCTTCTAGTTTATTCTATTAAAAGCTAACTTCTTTCTTTATTAGGTTTATAAGAGGTTATAAAATGTCTTTATATTCACTTAAGAACTTATAATAGAAGTTTATAAATACTATAAATTCTTTAACTTCTTTTAGATTCTTTAATGTAGGCTATTTCTTAATGGTTTTAATTTTATTTAAGCTTATTTGTATTTCTTCGTGTATAAGCACGTACCCTAGAAAGTGTATAGTATTCTAGTGGAACTAGTATTTTAAGGCTTTAATTAAGAGTTTATTATCCTATAGAGTTTATAGTACCTTATATACATATTACTTATATTTCTTAAGGGTATTTAAGTAAATAAGAATATTATTAAGGTATATAACTATAAACACTTCTAGTTGTTTTCGTAAGATTATATCGATTATTCTTTAAAAGGTTACTAGTGCGTTAGTAAGCCTAAAAGGTATTACTAGATATTCGTAGTATTCTTTACTAGTTTAAAATGCTATTATTCACTCGTAGCCTTCTTTTATTCGTATAAGATTATAGGCTCCTTTTAAGTTAAGTGTAATAAACCATTTAGCTTTTTTAACTTTATCTTTAATTTCCGTTATAAGCGGTAACGGGTATTAATTCTTAATTATAATCTTATTTAAGTGTTAGTAATTAATGCATAGTTATAGTTTCCCGTTCTTCTTTAATACCTATAGGATTAAGTATTCTACTAGAGACTCTAATAATCGTATATATCCCTTCTATAACATGTCCTTCAGATACTCCTTAAGCGCCTTATCTTACTTAGGGTTCTAAGAATAAATCTTATTAAACGTTAGTTTAGTACTAGGCTAGAGTCTAATCTTATAGTTCTAGCGTAAATACTCTAGTAGTCCTATTTTTAGCTCTCCGTTAAATAGCTTACTATACTTTAAGTATTTCTTAGGAATCTCTATTATCTTAGCTTTAGGCTCTCTAGCGATCACGTATATTCCTAGAGGCCTATTATAGTCTAAATAAGGTGCCCTTTATAGGCTGCTCTTAGCTTTGTAACCGCATTCTAGTAAATCCTATTAAAGTTAGCTAGTTCTTTAATTAACTTATGGATTACTCGCTTATAACTAGGGTATCCCTAATATAATATCATGTTTTAAAATTACTATAATATTTAGTGTAACTTAGTATTTCGTGCCTTATATATTAATAAGAAGCTACGCAATCTCTATATTAACTACTTTATAGCTATACTTTACTATAGTTTCTTTTATAGTTGTGAGTTAGTAGGGCTTATCTTTAGGTGTCTAAGGTAATTGTAATTTATTAACGAGATTTAACGAGATAAAATTTCCTTATACTCCGCTATTAATTATTGCCTAGATCTTTCTTCCTATTATAGTTATATTAACTATAAGGTGTATAGTACTGCTAATATTTATAATATATAAAGACCTATTAGATCTCCGTTAAGGAATCGGTCTTAATTACAATGATAGCTATCGTTTCCCGAATTATTATTCCTCTTCTCTTATTATTATTTAGCGCGTATCTCTAAGCGCTATTATCGGCGATTATCTTTTAGCGTCTTATTAGAGCTTTCTTAGTAATTACTTAATCTACTATTTGTGTTAATTGAACTTAAATTAAGTGAGTTACTCGTAGTTATATAGTTTCCTTCCTTAGATTATAAGGGCGTAATTCGAATAGTGTATACGTTATTCTTAGCATAATATAATTTTCCGTTTAATATCTTAGAATTGGTTCGTCGTAATTTTAGTTGTATTATAAGGGTTATTCTCCTTCCCTTTCATTCTCGTGGAAATTATCCGCTACCTTACTTGCTACTAAGGTGCGTGTAGTAATTATTATCGTAATAGAAGGTCTAATTAAGGAGTTTATATTTAATTTTAGGTTCGTTTTTCTTAGTTGAATAATTCTCTTCTTCTTAGATTTATTCTAGTAAAGGTTCACTTTTTAGTGAGGGTGTCTAGTATTCTTAAAAGTTATTAGGTACTAGTTAGGTTTTAAATTCCTAATCTTTATTTAAACTAATATTATTTACTAACGTAGGGCTTCCTTTATTACTTATTACACTAAGATTTCGCGTGGGTAAGTCTTCTTAGTTTACGATATAAAGCTTTCTACCTTTAGGAATTAGCTTCTATAGCTTCTTTAAGGCTTTACATTTATTTATAAAGTATCTAGCCTTACTATAATTATAATAAGTCTTCCCCTTTTCCTTATTTACGGCGTTAAGTTCTATAGGTTTAGCGTGGTACCTATATACTATTAATGTTTAGTGTGGCTTACTACTATTAGGTTTATTAAACCTAGTATATAATTCGAATTTCCTGTGACTTTTTTCGTAACGTTACTCGTATAAACGGTTATTTGCCTTAATAACTATTTTAATAAAGTTATTAAATAACTTAAAATGATCTTCTTAATAAATGTTATCCTTTACTTCTTCTTTAAGTCCTTAATAAAAGACTTTCATTTTAGGTTTAGTATTCTAGTTAGGTTTTACTGTAATGCGTTTAAACTCCTTAGCGTAGTAAGCTATAAATTCGGTTTACTTGAGTTAAGTAAGCTATCGTATAGCTTCTTTATACTTATTAGGGTTTCTAAATGTAGTAAGAAGTCGTTCTTTAAAGGTTTTATAATTAAAGAAAATGTGGATAACTTCCACTTTAGCTTTAGCGTTATGCTTAAAATATACGCGAAGGGTTAGCTCCCACTATTCTATTGCTTTTCTAGTTAAGAGGTTACTAATATAAAGAATTTATAACTTAGGTATCGTGTAGATTTTTTCGTTAACTTATAGGTAAGCTTAGGCTTATGTAAGAAAGTTCCTTATATTACCCTTATAACTATCGTATAATTTAGGCTTAGGGAATTTTAACATGTTATTATTATTAATAGAGGATGTAGGTGTAAGATTTTAAACTGCTATAAGTTTCTCTTCTCGTGCCTTAAGTTTTTCGTAGAGATTATTCTATTAGTTAAGAAGCTATTAATTCTGCTTCTTAAGCTTAGTAATCTTATTATAAAGGTACTTTATTATCTCCCTAAGGTTAGTAGTCTTTCCGCTTAAAGTAAATATCTTGGAAGTTATTACTACTTAAAGTTTTAAGGTAACTTACTAAATAGGATTAATTAAAATGTAATAGTAGCTTAGATTCTAAGGCATAGTAGGTTTATTTCTTAGGAAGTAAGTTAGGTTAAATGCTATAGAGTAGCTTTTTAAGTAGTATTACAATAAGGCCGTTAAGAGTATAACTCTTAATAGTAAAACTATTACTTAGATTAATTAATAAAGAACTAGACTATCTACTATAGCGGAATACCCCCTCCTTAAGTACTTATCTATCTCTTTATTATAGACTTATAATCACCCTAATTATTTGTCTATCTATCGATCCCTAACTCATAGCAATCGATAAGTGATCCAACGATCACTTAGCTTATAGTGATTGATAGGTGATCCATCGATCACTTCATGATCACGTGACCTGGCACGTGACGTCTTGGTTCTCCCCTATCATAGCTTTGCCTTCCCTGGTGCGGCCTAGTCCTTCCCGCGTTTAGTGACGTTCGTAACATAACTCTACTATAATACTTATTAATAGTGTAATTAAAAGTTATATATTTACGCGGTAAATTTTAAGCTTTACTATTAATAAAAGAAAGTTAAGCGTATTACCGCTTATAATAATTATATTACTATTAAAACTATTAAAAAGAGCGCTAATATTAAGGCTTTTTAGGCTAAGTTCTCGTGTAAGTTCTTCTTTATAATAAAAAAATTTTAGTTTATACTTACTTATACTCGCATTAATTTTAATTTAATTTAAACGATTAACTCCTTTATTAAGTCTAATTAAAACTTATTATTTATAGCCTAATAAGCTATTATTCTTAATATATCCCTTACGCTTATTATTTATTATAGCCGCGCTATTATTTACTAGAATTCTAGCTATTAAGTAATAATTATAGATTTTTACCGTAATTAAGCTAATATTACTTATACTCTTAACTAGCTTATTAATAATTAACGTATTAACTATAAAGAATATATTATATAAATAGCTTATCTTAAAAGGGTAATTAAATTTATTAGCTTATCCCTTACTAGATATAACTAGCGTTTTATTTACGCTTTTAATACTATCTTATTAGGGTTTTCTTTCGTTCTTCTTAACCTTATTACTTACTATTAGCTCCCTAAATAATCCCTTAATAATTCTAATAAGCTTATTTTAGTTAAAAATCTTTCTTTTATTAGTTCTATTATACTATTAGCTACCTTTATTTCCCGTTTAATTACGCCTTTACCTTTTATAACTTAATAGTTAATTACCTTTACTTCTCGCTTAAATATACTCTTATCTTTTATAACTAGGTAATTAATTACGCTTATCTTAAAGCTATAGCGTCTCTTTAAGGGGGAAGAGTTTAATATTAATTAAAACTAGTATTTTAATAATTCTTTATTAATAAATAAAAGTAAGAATAAGTGTAAGAGAAAGGCCTTTAATTATTCCTAAAATACCTTTAATTAAGCTTTATCTTATAGCTTTTTCTCTCGTAAAACTAGCCCCTATACTTATAATATATTATTCTATTAGGGTTTCTTATCGCGCGTTAATAATATTAATATTAATAGTTTTACTTTTATTAATACTACTTTAAGCCTTTAATTTAATTCTAATTTACGCGCCTCTTATTAAAGGTTTACTTACCTATTAAGTGTATTAATTCTATTAACCTATTTAATTTAAGCTCTTTCTTATTCGCTTAATTTAAGGCTAAAGACTCTAATAGCTCCCTCTTAGCGCTACTTCTTCTTACTTTAATAAAGGTCTTTATTACTTTTTACTAGTAGTTTATTTTATCTTATATCTTAACTAATAAGAATTATTTCCCTTTATTATTATTAGTTTTTAGTAATTTAAACTTTACTTTACGCGAACGTTTTATATTTAAGCTAGCTATATATTAGCTCTTTTAATAACGTTAATTACCCGTTAAATAAGGTGTTTTTTTTTTTTTATATATTCTTTAATTATAATATTTATAATTAATTAGTCTAAAAAAATTTACTAGCCCCTTATAGTCTCTTTACTCATATAATTTAAGGCTCTTAAATTATAGTATTATTTTTATTACCTTCATTTTAACTTATTATAAGCTCTTATTACTCTTTTTTTTTTTTTTTTTTATATAGGTACTATTATAATTATAGTAGTTTAAGCGTAACGCGAAGGCAGTATAAGGCTATTATTCTGCCTTATATTTCTCTATTAGTTTTTAAAACGCTTTAATATTGCTATCTCCTATACGTTTTCTAGTAGCTTTTAAATTAACTATATATAACTTACTTATTTTACGTAGGCTTTTTATTTCTTACCTCTCTTTAATACGTTTTTTATTATAAGAATTTCCTTTACCTTAAATTCTTTTATTAATTAATCGCTTATCTTATTATTTATTTACGTTAACTTAAGGCTTAATTTAAAGTTTTATAGCTCTTAAAATAAGAGTGAGTTATAAGCTATACGTTTTAGGAGATTAACGTGAAATACTAGGTAAATACTACCTAAGACGTCTAGCCTTACTATAAGTAGCATTAATACGTTTATAACCTTATATTTCGTTATAACCTAATCTAGCTTCTTACTTAGCTAATTTATTTTAATATTTTATAGGTTTAGCTAGGTATTATCTCTAATCTTAAACTTCTTTACTAGGCGCCGTTATTTTCTTGTCGAGTTCTAGGCACGTTACTAGGCGAACGCGATTATAATGCTACTATCTCCCGTACGTTTTCTAATAGCTCCTAGGTTAGCTACATATAACCTACCTATTTTACGTAGGCTTTTCGTTTCTTACCTCTCCTTAATACGTTCTTTATTATAAGGATTTTCTTTACCTTAAATTCTTTTACTAGCTAACCGCTTACCTTATTATTCGTTTACGTTAACTTAAGGCTTAATTTAAAGTCTTATAACTCCTAAAATAAAAGCGGGTTATAAGCTATACGTTTTAGAAGATTAACGTGAAATACTAGGTAAATATTACTTAAAACGTTTAGCCTTATTATAAGTAACGTTAACACGTTTATAACCTTATATTTTACTATAACCTAATCTAGCTTTTTACTTAATTAATTTATTTTAATATTTTATAGATTTAATTAAGTATTATCTTTAATCTTAAACTTCTTTATTAAGCGCTATTATTTACTTATTAAGTTCTAAGTATATTATTAGGTAAATGTAATTATAGCTTAAGTTAGGTTTATTTCTTCTTATAAGTAATTAATAAATACTATTACCCTTCCCTTTATTAAGGTCTTTAATTTTTATATATAAGGTAGCTTTTAAATTATAGCTATATTAAATTTATATAAGGCTTTATTTAAGCTTATTTTAATTATAATTAAGTCTTAGTTATTTAAGGCTAACTAGTAAGCTCTAAGATATTCTATTTAATTAAATTACTTAAATAAGATTATAACTTAAAGAATTACCTATATCTTTTAGTTTACGCGTTTTATATTACTATTTATTTATAAGTAATACGTTATAAAGAGAAGCTAGGTTATCTTTATAAGTTTATAAAGTATTATTTAAAATTTATTAAGCTAATTTAACCTATAATTTATAATAATTTATTTTAAGAATCTATAAAATTACTACTAGTAGTACTTAAAACATTTTATATACGCCTTAGCCTCTATTAATATTATAGCCTTTAATTACATGTATTTAAATAATTAATCTATAATAATTATTAGGTATTTAGTATTCCCTTTCTTATAAGTAAAAAGGTCTATTATAAAGTTAATTAAGATCTATAACTAATACCTATTTATAATTAAAATTAATTATAGGAGTCCCTACTAGAGCTACCTACTCTTATATCCCTTATAATAATAGTAGTTACGTATAAATCGCGTAACGTTTTAAGATATCCCTTTCTAGTAATAGTTCTATTAAAGTAATAAAGGTATTATTTTTTTTAAGGTAGCTTACTATTAAAGAGTTATACACGCGTTATATAAGTATTATTATAAGTAGCTCTTACTTTAAGGTTTAGGTATAGCTTTAAAATAATAGCGTTTCGTGTATAAAGAGAGTATAGTTTATAATTTATTCTCGTATATCTTCCTTCTTAAGAAACCTTTAAGTATTCTTTTAAATAACTTTAATTTAATATACTATTACCTTATTTTTACGTTAACCTTAGTCTTATAAGCTTTAAAGGTAATAATTATTGAATATCTTTATTCTTAATAAGGAATTAATAGTCTTATTAACCTTTTCTTTATTATTAGCGGTTAAGGTTAGATTACCTAATAATATAAGTAATATATTTATTAGCTAAATAATACTATTAAAGCGTAGTAAAAAGGTATTCTAGTTTTAGTCTCTTTAAGAGAGTATATTAAAGCGTTACGCTTATATTTTAGGTTTATAATAAAGGTAAAAGTTAAATAAGAAAAGTATTTTTACTTAATACACTTATCTCTTTAATATTTTCTTTAATAAGATAAAGTATTTTAGGTTTTTATAATTTATAAGAATAATAAATAATTACGTAATACTTTAAAGTTCTATTAATTAAGCTTTTAAGTAAGAGATAATAGTTAAGAGTTTCTTATTATAAATAATATAATTTCTTTTTAAAGCTATAAGCCTTATAAAGTAATATACTATTAGGTAAAAAACTCTATTATTAAATTATAATAGGTATTTTTTAAGAGCGTTAATTAAGTAATTTACCTTTATAACCGTTTTCTTTATAGAATTTTATTACTTTAAGACTAAATATAATATAAACGCTTTTTTTAAAGACTTAAAGGTAGTATTACACTCCTTTAATTACTTAAATCAAGCGCCTTTTTTTAGTAACCCTAAGAGTAAGCTTATAAGGGATAAGAAATTTAATATAAAGTTCTAATAAAAGTTTATAAACCCTAAAAATCCTTAAACCCCCCTTTAACGCGTAAGGGGTTTTTAGCTATATATTACCTTTATTTTCTTTAGGTTAAAATAAATCTCTTTACTTATATAAATAATAAAGCTAAGATATTTTACCTCTTACACGTAAAAAGCGTATTTCTTAATATTTAAGTATAGCTTTATTACGCGAAGTCTTATTAATATCTCGCGTACTTTTCGTATATAGTCTTTTTATAAGCTACTTAAGTAAATTAAAATATTATTTAAATAAGCTATTATAAAATCCTCTAGTATTTTTCTTAAGGTACTATTAATATAACGTTAAAACGTTATAAGAGCGCCTATTAGCTTAAATAAGTATACTAGCTACTTAAATAGTTTAAACCTAATTTAAAACGCTATTAAATACTTCTCTCTTAAGGTAACTTAAAGCTTATAAAATACTAAATGTATATTTAACTTTATAAACTATTTAATCTTAAAAAGAGATTATAGTATTTTCTTAACTAATAAAAGTAAGTAATAGTTTTACTTTATAACTTTATTTAAGGTACGATAATTAATATAAAATTACTAGCCTTTACTAAGCTTCTTTATAAGTAAGATTAAAGCTACTATTAGTAAGAAACTTACGCGAATTTAGCTTTTATTTATTAGGTTTATAACTTATTTTTTAATCTATAATAGGTATTTACGTGGTATATTATAAAGTAATACTTATAATAACTTAAGGTTAAATTTATTTAAACGCTTCTTTAATTATATATAATAGTTTAATTACCTTTAATATAAGAGAAGTTTATTTACTTTTTCTTAATTAAATAAGTCCTAAAAATTCTATAACTTATTAAAAAGCTATAGCGCTTATTTTTACTTTTAATTTGCCTTAGCTTCTTATACATATAAGACTATTATTATTTCACGTAAGCTTATAGCTATAAGATAATACTTCTTCTTCTTTCTTTAAGCCTATTAAATAAGTCTTATGAATATTAACTTTAATACTATTATTATAGGGTTTTATATTACTTAATTATTAAATCTTTTAATTACTAAATCGCTTATAACGCCTATTATAAGCTCTCTTTTAGCTAATTACACGTATATATTATAGCGTATTATTTAAGGTATCCCTAGTATTACGTTTTAGGTAAGACCTAGTATTACGTAAGCTATTACTAGGGATTTTTAGCCGTTTATATTTATTATAAATTATACTAAGTAAGAGATTATAAAGTGTAACTTTTATTATATTACTTTACTTTACTTAGTTTTTACTATTATATGTATTTATTACTATTACTCTAGTAAAACCTACTTAAAGCTTATACGTTATATAAACTTTTTACTTATTATTACGTAATAATTATAGCTTATATTTACTTAAGCGTTTATAAACTTTAAGAAGTTAATTAACGTAAAAATTAAGAGAGATAATATATTTATTCTTAACTTAATTTCCTTTAACTCTTATTTTTTAAATAAGATACTTTTTATTTTATAATTATTATTATATTATAGTGCCTTTATTAAAAGACTTATTATAAGAGCGTATTATTTTTTAATTACTTATTATTCTTATTTAAGCTATTAATTATATCTCCTATTATAGCACCTCTTATACTAGACGTTTATAGCTATTATATAGGTAAAAGGGTATATTTAATTATATAATACCCTATTAATTTATAATAAATATACTTTCTTTTCTTCTTTTATTAGTTAATTATCTCCTTTAAAATCTAATAGGCTCTCTTCTTTTAATTACCTTTAAGGTAATTTTAACTTACACTTTTCTTAGATTTAATTTAAAATTTTATCTTTATTACATTTATTATTAGTATATCTTTATTTATTAGTTATTTTATCTTAAAGGTAACCCCTTTATTTTACTTATTTTAAAACTTCTCTATTAATTATAAGAATTTAATATTAATAGCTATATTATAAAGTTAAGCTATTATTACGTTATACTTAAAGCGTAATATTTTCTTACTTATAATTTCTTCTTATATACGCTTATTTAAGGCTTATTATAGTTTTATAAGCTTTATAAAACTAGCTTATAATATCTCTTTAATAAGTATAAGCTTATTCTTAAATTAAATAAAGAAGTTTATAAATAACTTATTTTAACGTTATTATATTTAGTTTAGCTTAATAAGTGTAATTTCCTTTTAATAAGGGTTTAAATATATAAATAATAGGTATTCTAGAAATTAAAACGGGTTATAGCTCTTTACCTTACCTAGTTTAAAAAATAAAGCTATATAGCTCTTAACTTTATTAAAGAGATTCTAGTAAATAAAGACCTATTAATTATAAGAGCTATTAATAAATTATACGTCTTTAATTAGCTTATATATTATAAGCTTCTTTTAAGCCTTAAACACGTTCTTATTACTATTAAAAGGGGTTCCCGTTAAAATTAATTTTCATTTTATTAGGGTATTATTATTAATAGGTATCCCTATAATAAATGTAGCTTATACTATTTAGTTCTATAAGTTATAGTATTATTTAAAGAGTTAATAGAGTCTTTTAGCCTAAATATTTATAATCTTTTATAGCGCTATAAAGTTAAATAAAGTGCTTTTACCTAATATAAAAGCGTTAAATATAAGTAAGTTTTATCTTATATTAAATATTACTTTATTAAGGTTATTTATAGTAAAGTTTATTCTTTATTAAGAATTAACTATATTATATTATTATAAGTATATATCTTTAAAAAGTAAGAATAAACTTAAGAAGAAAGAGAAAGAGAAAGAAAGGTTTTCCCCTTCTTACCCCCCTTTATATCCCTACCTAACCTATAAATTATTCGGGTTAAGTCTAAGCTGCCTTTGCATTAGGTTCGGCCTAGGCCCGAGCTGCTAGCTTAAGCCTATAATAAAGAGAAGCTATATAATATTTAACTTAAAATATTTAGAGCTCTTACAAATATAGTAAATACAAGTGTATTGTGTATTATATTTTGTATTGTATTGTATTTTCGTGTATTGTATTTAAATACATTACATTACATTACGAAAATACTTATAAATGTATTTTAAGTAAAAAAGACCCTTGTTTTTTTAACTTAGGATTTTAAGGCTAATTATAAGGGTTATAAGAGAAAACTTTATATTATTAAAAAGAGCTAAATTAGCTCTTTAAAATGACCCACTTTTTACTATTATAAGTTATTATATTAAAAAGTTATAAGCAATTGAAAATTCGCCCCACTTTACTTACTTTTTATTTTAAGATATAACTTTAAAGCTTAATATCTCGCTTAATATCCACATTTTAAGGTGAATCTTTAAAGATTTAAAATCACGTGATTTTTAGCTTTATTTTAATATATAATATGCTTATATAAGCATTTATTTCTATTATTAGATATTTTATAGCCTTATAATACATTTATAAGTATTCTTATCTTATAATGTATTGTAATATATTACAATACAATACAATACAATATAGTATAGTAAAAACTATAAAAAATACAATACATTTAAAGGTCTGATTTAAATATTAAAGCTCTTTATTTATTATATATATAGCTTATTTTCTTTAAGTTAATTTATACGTTAAGTAAGTAATTTCTTATTTATATTATAATTAGCTTAATTTAAGTAATAAATATAAGATAAATACTTATATTAATATTATACTTATTTAATAAAAAATAGCTTATATTATTAGGCTTATCTAGTATATTTAAGTATTTAAGCGCCTTTTATAGCTTATATAAGCGTTATTATTATATTATTACTAGAATATTAGTATTTAAAAAGTAGTCTTTTAAGAGTTATAGCTATTAATTACTCTTATAATTATAAATTAATATAAAAAAACGGTCTATTAATACCTTAATTAATAAATAATATTAATTATAATAGTTAATATTATAATAAATACTTTAAGAGCGCTTTAATAGTATAATACTTAGCTAAATAATAAGGTAATCTTAAGCTATTCTTAAGATATCTTAATATAAAAGTTACTTTAAAATTTATTATTAAAAGCTATAAATATCTTTTAATATATTCTAATATTTATAAAAAAAAGCCTAATAAATAATATAAAAATACTTAAAGTTTATTACTTTTATTTATAAAATATAATATTATTAGTAAAAATAATTATTAAAAATAATTTATAAAATAATTATACCTTTTAAGAGTTAAAGTTAAAGACCTTGATAAATAACTTACTTATAATATATAATTATTAATAAGTTTTATTATAGCTTTAATAATATATTTTTATATACTCTTACGTAAATACCTTTTAGTAATATAACTTAATTATATTACTTAATTACTTAAGAAATAATAGGCTTAAATACGCTTAATAGCGTTAATTTATATACTTAGTATTAATTAAGGTAAGTAAAGCTATAATAGTATATATATCTTTATCTTTATATAAAAGAGTATTATACTTATTAGCTTTCTTCTTTATATTATTAATTACTTATTATAAAATTATACGTAAGGCTTTAAATAAGCTAGAATTTTATATATTAATGTTACGAACGACACTACACGAGAGACGGGACGGGACCGTACCAGCTAGGACAGGCATAACCTATAGGTATAAGAAGAAGGTAAAGGCACGTAACTAGCCACGTAACCTAAAAGGCAATTAAAGAGGTTAATATTTAAACGCATTAATTAAGGAGAATCAAACTAACTAAACCTTAAGCTAATTAATTAGGGTTTAAAGGGATTAATAGTTAAGCTAATTAATTTAAAACTATAATAAAGAAATAAACGAGTACTTAAGGAGAAGGTATTTTACTATAATTAGGTAATTTAATTCTCTATTAATTAATTTAAGTAATAGTTTTATTATTAAGAGTTATACTCTTAATAGCCTTATTATAATACTACTTAAAAGCTACTTTATAGTATTTAACTTAACTTACTTTCTAAGAAATAAACCTATTATACCTTAAAACTTAAGTTACCATTATATTTTAATTAATTTTATTTTATAAGTTACCTTAAAACTTTAAGTAGTAATAACTTCTAAGATATTTACTTTAAGCGAAAAGACTATTAACCTTAAGAAGATAATAAAGTACCTTTATAATAAGATTACTAAAATAAAGAAGTAAAATTAATAGCTTTTTAAACGATAAAATAACCTTTATAAAAAGATTAATAAGTAAGAAGAGAAACTTATAATAGTTTATAGAATTACACTTATAACCCTTATAAATACTTATAATATATTAGAATTTCCTAAACTAAAACTATATAATAGTTATAAGGGGAATGTAAGGAACTTTCTTATATAAGCTTAAGCTTATCTTTAAGTTAATAAGAAAATCTATAAGACGCTTAAGTTATAGATTCTTTATATTAATAACCTTTTAATTAAAAAGGTAATAGAATAATAGAAGCTAACCCTTTACGTATATCTTAAGTATAGCGTTAAAGTTAGAGTAAAAGTTATTTATATCTTCTTTAATTATAAAACCTTTAAAGAATAACTTCTTATTATATTTAAAAATTCTAATAAGTATAAGAAAGCTATATAATAACTTACTTAACTTAAGTAAATTAAATTTATAGCTTATTATATTAAGGAGTTTAAATGTATTATAATAAAACTTAATTAAAATATTAAACCTAAAATAAAAGTTTTCTATTAAGGACTTAAAGAAGAAGTAAAGGATAATATTTATTAAGAAGATTATTTTAAGCTATATAATAACTTTATTAAAATAATTATTAAGGTAAATAATTATTTATATAAATAACGTTAAGAAAAAGGTAGTAAGAATTATTAATTTTATACTAAGTATAATAAAGCTAATAGTAGTAAACTATAATAAACCTTTATTATATACGAATATTACGCTAGACTTATAGAACTTAACGTTATAAATAAGAAAAAGAGAAAGACTTATTATAATTATAGTAAGATTAAACACTTTATAAATAAATGTAAAGCTCTAAAAAAGCTATAAAAGCTAATCCCTAAAGGTAAGAAGCTTTATACTATAAATTAAAAAGACTTACCCACGTGAAATCTTAGTATAATAAGTAATAAAGGAAATTACACGTTAATAAATAATATTAGTTTAAATAAAGATTAGGAATTTAAAACCTAATTAATACCTAATAACTTTTAAAAATATTAGACGCTCTTATTAAAAAGTAAACCTTTACTAGAATTAATTTAAAAAGAAGAAAATTATTTAATTAAGAAAAATAAACTTAAAGTTAAATATAAACTTTTTAATTAAACCTTTTATTACGATAATAATTACTACACGTACCTTAATAGTAAGTAAGGTAATAAATAGTTTCTATAAGAATAAAAGGGAAGGAGAATAACCCTTATAATATAACCGAAATTATAATAAATTAATTCTAAGATATTAAATGAAAAATTATATTATACTAAGAATAACGTATATACTACCTAAATTATAACCTTATAATATAAGAATAAAGGGAATTATATAACTATGAGTAACTCGCTTAGCTTAAGTTTAATTAATATAAATAATAGGTTAAGCGATTACTAAGAAAGCTCTAATAATACGTTAAAAGATAACTATTAATAATAGTACTTAAAATAACGCGCTAAAGTATAATATAAGAATAGGATTAATAAATTAGGAAATAATAGCTATGATTATAATTAAAACCGATTTCTTAACGAAGATTTAATAGGTCTTTATATACTATAAATATTAATAGTATAGTATACCTTATAATTAATATAATTATAATAAGATAAAAGATTTAGGTAATAATTAATAGTAAAGTATAAGGAAATTTTATCTCGCTAAATCTCGTTAATAGATTATAATTACCTTAAACACCTAAAAATAAGCCCTATTAACTTATAATTATAAAAGGAATCGCGGTAAAGTATAGCTAAGAAGTAGTTAATATAAAAGTAATGTAACTTCTTATTAATATATAAGGTATAAAATACTAGGTTATATTAAATATTATAGTAATTTTAAAATATAATATTATATTAGGGATACCCTAGTTATAAGCGAGTAATTTATAAGTTAATTAAAGAATTAATTAACTTTAATAGAATTTACTAGAATATAGTTATAAAGCTAAGAGTAGCTTATAAAGAGTACCTTATTTAAACTATAATAAGCCTTTAAGAATATATGTAATTACTAGAGAGCTAAAAGCTAAGATAATAGAGATTTCTAAGAAATACTTAAAGTATATTAAGCTATTTAATAGAGAGCTAAAAATAGGACTATTAAAGTATTTACGTTAGAACTATAAGATTAAACTTTAGCTTAATATTAAATTAACGTTTAATAAGATTTATTCTTAGAACCTTAAGTAAGATAAGGCGCTTAAGGAGTATTTAAAGAACATGTTATAAAAGGGATATATAAGACTATTAAAGTTTTTAATAGAATACTTAATTTTATAGGTATTAAAGAAGAACGGGAAACTATAATTATACATTAATTATTAATACTTAAATAAGATTATAATTAAGAATTAATACCTATTACCGCTTATAATAGAAATTAAAGATAAAGTTAAAAAAGTTAAATAGTTTATTACACTTAACTTAAAAGAAGCTTATAACCTTATATAAATAAAAGAAGGCTATAAGTAAATAATAGTAATTTAAACTAATAGAGAATACTATAAATATCTAGTAATACCTTTTAGGCTTATTAACGTATTAGTAACCTTTTAAAGAATAATTAATATAATCTTACGAAAATAATTAAAAGTGTTTATAGTTATATACCTTAATAATATTCTTATTTATTTAAATACCCTTAAGAAATATAAATAATATATATATAAGGTATTATAAACTTTATAGAATAATAAACTCTTAATTAAAGCCTTAAAATATTAGTTCTACTAGAATACTATACACTTTTTAGGGTATATACTTATATACGAAGAAATATAAATAAGCTTAAATAAGATTAAAACTATTAAGGAATAGCTTATATTAAAGAATCTAAAAGAAGTTAAAGAATTTATAATATTTATAAACTTTTACTATAAGTTTTTAAGCGAATATAAAGATATTTTATAACCTCTTATAAACCTAATAAAGAAAGAAGTTAGCTTTTAATAGAATAAATTAAAAGCTATAGTATTTTAAAAGATAAAAGATTTAATTACGTTAAAACCTATATTAAAAGCACTTAATTAAGATAAATCTTATAAGCTTAAAATAAACGCTTTAAACTTTATACTAGGCGAATAACTTAAATAATAAGATAATTAAGAAAAATTACACTTAATTATATTCTTCTTAAAGAAACTTTATAAACCTAAACTTAATTATAGGATTTATAATAAAGAACTTATAGCTATTATTAAGTGCTTTAAAGAATAAAGATATTACCTTATAAGAGTAAAGTATTAAATTAAAGTTTATATTAATTATAAGAATCTTATATTATTTTTAATTATAAAGAATTTAAATAAACGATAGATTAAATAGTATAAAACCCTTACGAATTATAACTTTAAAATTATATATTATAAAGGATTTAAAAACGAAAGAGTAAATACGCTTAGCTAAAGAGAGAACTTAAAATCAAATAAGTAAGTAAGTAATACACCTTTATTACGCGCTATTAAGAATAAAAACCTTATATTAAGTACCTAAGAAATTAATATAATATAATGAGTTAAGCTAAATAAAATATAAATATATTAAATTATATTATATATTAATAATAATAGTTATTTAAATAATTAAAAAACGAAAACGCATTTATTTAAGAAAGGTAAAACCTTCTTATATAATAAATAATAGTATATTTCTAGTATACTTTAAGAATAGCTTATTAAGGAAATATATGAGTACCTATTACACGAATATTAGGGTATAGGGAAAATAATTAGTAGGTTAAGAAGATTATACGATTTTTTAGAAAGTAGAAAAATAATATAAGAAGTTATTAAGAAATGTAACACGTATAATAAAGTAAAATTAGCGTAACACGCACTATATAAAGAATTATAACTAATATTACTACCTAAAAGAGTATAGTAAACTATTATAATAGACTTTATTATTAAACTATTAAAGTTAAAAGAACCTATAATAGGAGTAACTTATAATAGCATTTTAATTATTATAAATAAACTTATAAAATACGCCTATTACATTTTATATAAGAAATTAAGTAATATTAAGAACTTAACGTATATATTCTTTAAAATAGTTATTATATAATATAAATTACTAATAAAGCTTATATTAAATCATAATAAATTATTTACCTTAAACTTTTAAAAATACCTTATAAAAACTATAAAGATTAAATAAAGCTTATGAATAGTATTCCACTTATAATTAAATAGGTAAATAGAAATCTTAAACTAAATACTTAAATAATATCTGTAAAGTTATATTAACTACTAATAAAATAATTAGGTAAAATAGCTACTATTAGTATAATAAGCTTATAATAGCTCTAAGATTAATAATATAAAGATATTTTTATTTCAGGTAAATTACGGATTTAACCTTATTATTAAAATACATGTAATATAGAATATAAACGCGCTAGTAGCTACAACGTATATAGTAATTATAATAGAAATATAGAAATACTTATAATAAGAATAAATATTTTTATAAAACTAAATAAAATACTATGCGAATAAAAAGAGATTATTAGCGCTAATTCTAAAGGAGAGATATAAAGTATACCTTATTCGTAAAAATATTAAAACTAAGTAACCTAGTAATAAACTTAATTAAAAGAAAATTAAATTATTTCTTATTAAATGGGAAATCTTAAATACTAACTATAAATTATTATTACCTAATAAAATAAGAATCTATTTTATATTTTATATATTATTATTAAAGAAAGTACTAGATAAATTTATAATTACTATAAATATTATAATAAAAGATACTAATAAATATAAAGTTAAATGAATACTTAAAGTATAAGGGAATATAAAGAATTATTATTATCTCGTTAAATAAAAGAGATATTTAAACTCTAAAAACACCTAAGAACTAGCTGAAAATCTTACGAATTACTTAACGTTACTTAAATAGTTTTATTTTTAAGAAACGCATTTTAATTAATCTTTTAAGTATTACCTAATAACTTAATATTAAACTTAGTATTTAAGGAATAAATTAAAGTAGAATTTAGATTCTTAAAAGGAGTAAAAAGAACTCTTATAATCTTTTAAAGCTATTTCGCTTCTTTACGTTTTACACGCTTTAACTCTTTAATATTATTAATACTACGCGTAATCGCATGTATTATTTTCTTAAACTATAATTTCTTTTATTTTCATAAACGTAAAACCTTTTAATTCTTAGTTAAGGTACGCTTCTTAGCTTCTTTAAGCTCCCTCTTAAGCTTATAATATTAATTCGTAATATTATAAAGCTACTAAGGGGTTACCCCTATAATATTATAATTCCCTTACTTATTTACTATATACTTTACATAATAACTTAAATTAGAAATAAAGGCTTTACATTAAGAAAATTCTATACGAGTATAGTAAGCGTAAGCCTTTATAAGGGATAAAGATAGATTATTAATTATCGTAAAAAGAAGATTATTCTAGTAAAGGAAAGAAGTAAATAAAGCTTTAAACCGCTATTTTAAGATACGGTTAGTTAATATAATAGTATATAATAATAAAAGAAGAAAAACGTATAACACTTAGCTAGCCTATTTTAATAGCCTTAAGGATAAGACTAATAAAGAAGGGGTATAATATTATAAACGACACTATATAAGAGACGGGATAGAACCGCACTAGCTAGGATAGGCACAACCAGACCTCTAAATGTATTGTATTTCTTGTAGTTTTTACTATACTATATTGTATTGTATTGTATTGTAATATATTACAATACATTACAGGATACGAATACCTATAAATGTATTATAAGGCTATAAAATATCTAATATTATAAATAAATGCTTATATAAGCATATTATATATTAAAATGAAGCTAAAAATCACGTGATTTTAGATCTTCAAAAATTAACCTTAAAATGTGGATATTAAGCGAGATATTAAGCTTTAAAGTTATGTCTTAAAATAAAAAGTAAGTAAAGCGGGGCGAATTTTCAATTGCTTATAACTTTTTAAGATAATAACTTATAGTAATAAAAAGTGAGGCATTTTAAAGAGCTAATTTAGCTCTTTTTAATGATATAAAATTTTCCCTTATAACCCTTATAATTAGCCTTATAATCTTTAGTTTAAGAAAACAGGGGTTTTTTTTACTTATAATACATTTATAGGTATTTTAGTTATGTAATGAAATGTATTTAAATACAATACACGAAAATACAATACAATACAAAATACAATACACAATACACTTGTATTTACTATATTTGTAAGAGCTCTAGGCACGACCTATAGGTATAAGAAAAAGGTAAGGGTACGTAACTAGCCACGTAACTTAAAAGGTAATTAAAGAGGTTAATATTTAAACGTATTAACTAAAGAGAATTAAACTAATTAAACCTTAAGCTAATTAATTAAGGTTTAAAGGGATTAATAGTTAAGCTAATTAATCTAAGACTATAATAGAGAAATAAACGGGTACTTAAGAAGAAGGTATTCCGCTATAATTAGGTAATTTAATTCTCTATTAATTAATTTAAGTAATAGTTTTACTATTAAGAGTTATACTCTTAATAGCCTTATTATAATACTACTTAAAAGCTACTTTATAGCATTTAACCTAACTTACTTTCTAAGAAATAGACCTACTATGCCTTAGAACCTAAGCTACTGTTACAATTAACTTAACTTTATATAGCCTCTTAAATAATATTAAGATATTAATATATAAATTATATTATATTTTAAGAGTATAAAAGTATTAAGTTATTATTATAACTTATAAAATTTATAAGCTATAAAAAATCACGTTAATATTAATAAAATAATTAACTTATTTTTAGTTCTTATTATTAAATTTACTCTCTTAAAAAGTTATATTAGTATTAAAAAAGGTATTAATTAATTAGTAAAGCTTATAAGCTTATAATAATATTAAAGTAATTAAATTCTATTAAGTAATAACATTACGTATTAATTATAATAAAGTATACTTTAAGTGTAAGTTACCTTATATATTTATAAAGGTTACTTATATCTTATTACTTTAAGAAAAATATAAGATAAGATTTTAAATTTATAAAAGTATTAATAAAAATAATTAATAAAAATATTAGATTTATAATAGTAAGATATATAAGAGTATAAATAAATATCTTATACCTTAAGAATAGTAATTAAAATTAAATTTATATGTATTTTACTTATACTTTTAATAATATCTCAAAGATAACTCTTAAGGTTATTATTAAGCTTAATAATTTCCTTTATTTTAAGCTTATAAGTATTATTTTAATAATTTATACTCTTTTCAATTACTATTATCTTAATAATATAAATAACCTCTTTAATAATAAGATTTAAAATATACGTAATATAGTAAATAAAGTAAATCTTAGGTTATTATTATTTAAAAGAAATATACTATAAAATAGCTTTATAAAAACGCTTTAACTTAAGGTAAAAGCTATTATTATTAATAATAAATTTAACTTTCTTTAATAGGTAATATAATTATAAATTATTCTATTAAAGATGATAAATAATCTCTTAATCTTATCTTTCTTTAAATATATTCTTAAATATATTAATTAAATTAAGAGTAATTATTTAAAGATTTTACTTTATATTAATAAAGTAATATAATATATTAAGTATTATTTAAATTTAAATATTTTTAGTTTAATTATTAATTATTAATAATATTTATAATTCTTTTATAATATATTATAAAAGGGATTATTATATTAATATAATATAATTATAAATATATTTTATTATTAATAAAGTACTAGGAATTATAATACTTAAGTAAAGAAATTTAAGAATATTATTAAAAGTAAGGTTTATAAAAATATTTATAGTTAAGTGCGTTTAAGTAATAAAGACTAATAACTTCTTTTATATTTACTAGTATTATTTTAATATTTTAACCTATAAATTAATTAATAAAATTAATATATATAAATAATATATTACTTACCTTAAATTCTTATTTTATATCTTTAAAAGAGTCTAATAAATAGTTAATTTTATAAAACCTAGCTTTAATAAGATATTTTAATATAATAAATATACTATTATTAGTTTAAGACGTAAATAAGTAAATAAGTATAATATAATAATAATTATATATAACTTTTAATATATTATTTAACTATTATACGTCTTATATAAAGAACTTTTATATATAAGATTAATAAAAGAATTAAAATATTCTTCTTATAATTAAACTTAATAATAAACTTATTAAATAAGTAATTATTTATTATTAATAGAATTTAATTATTAATTATTAAGTTATAAAGTTTAATTATTAGGTAAGGTTTTTTATATTATATAAAAGATAATTAATATTTATAATTCTCTTTAAATTAATATTTAATAAATAAATTATTAATAATAAAGAAGAGAAGAATAAATGCTCTTAAATATTATTATTAGAATTAAAATCTATAATAAAAAGAAATAATAAAAAAGGTTTAACCTTAAAGCTTTAATAAAGAGGTAATAAGTAAAAATAATATATAAAATTTCTATTAAGTAAAAATAAGCGTGTAACTTATAATAAGGTAATTAATAGATAGTTTTATATAAAATTTTCTTATTATAAGATTACGCGTTTTTATTTTTTATCTCTTTTTACTTTTAAGTTCTTATTTATTAAATATAAAATAATAATTTTACTTATATAAGTATTAATTAGCTTAAGTAACGTATAAGTAAGTATTATATATTATATTTCTTATTCTTTTAATTATTTAAGATAAGTTTAATTATAAAGTAAAAGATTAAAATATATTATTATATAATAAAATTTAAGTTAATATTAAATTATAAAACCTATTAATAACGCTTAAAAGGTAAGTGAAATATTATATATAAGTTTATTTTATATATTTATTTAATAAATAAATATTAATATTTCTCTTTTTAATAAAACTTATAATAAATCTTCTTAAAAAGGTGTATTAAAAGACTAGTATTATAATTAAGTTTATTTTAATATATTATTAAAAGAATTATATACTTAATTAATTCTATAATAAAGTTTCTTATAATAATAATATATATAATTTATAATATATTAGAATTATATAATATAATAATTATTACTTATATAATTAAGTTAAATCTTTAATAATAGGTAATTTAAAAAGAGAAAAGGGTTATTTATATTATATATAATATTTTATATTACCTATAAGCTATAACCTTATAAGGTAATATAAGCTAAGAGTTATTAAATTTATATTATTAAAAAGTTAAGCTAATAATTAATTATTAAAATTAATTAATAAAAATATACTTATAATTTATTTATTATTCTTAATATTTTTATTTTATAATATTATTAAGAATTTTTTAAATCTTTAACTTAAAATTAATATTTAAAATAACTTTCTTATTTTATTTCTTAAGTATTTAATACTTTATATTCTTTAATTCTTTTGGGAGTTACTTAAAGCTTATAATTACTTTAATAATTTAATGATTAGGTATAATAAATTAAAAATAAGTTAAATTAAATAGGTTCTTTTACTTTAAAGATATAAAGAGTTAAGTTATATTAAGATTACGTATATAACCTTAATTATAAATATTATAAATTATATTAATTTTACTTAACTATTAATATAAATAATATAAGCGGTTAACCTATACGTATTATTTAATTAAGGACTTTTAATAAATTCTATAATATTACCTAAAAATAATTAATAAAAATAATTATAATAATTAATTACTAAAAGTAAGTATCTTATTATACTTAATATTATTAACTTAACTTATATAGTATTTTTTTATAATATAAGCGGGTAATAGAGTATTAAATTAATAACTTTATTAAATTAAATACCTTTAAAGTATTAAGCTATAAGAGACACGTAAAACTAATAATATTAAATATTTATTATAGTATTTAATATAAAGAAAACTTATATAATATTAAACTATTTATACTTTAAAATAATAATCTTTCTCTTATAATTAAGCGAGTATATATAAAATTATTAAATTTTAAACTAAATTATCTTTAATATCTTAATAATTATATTACGTATAAGCTTAAATATAATACGATTATTATTTTAAATTAATATTAATAATATAAATAAAATAATATAAATAAAACTTAGCTTAATTCTTTTAATTTAAATATCTTAAAAGCTTATTTTTATCTCTTAAATATTTACTTTTAAAATACTTTTATTAGAATTTCTTATTATATTTACGTAATGTATAATATTATTATTAATATTCTTTTAATTTAAATTCTTATTATCTTTATCTCACGTTAATTTAATAAGTATTATATTATAGCTTTAATTTAAATGTAATTACTTCTTTATATTAAATTAATTAATATAAATAATTATTATAATAAAATAATACTTATTATTTTACTTAAACGTATTACTTAACTTTTTCTTTAAGAGTATTACGCGTTACTTTTAATACTTTCTTATACTTTATAATATTATATAATTTTTTTAATTTATAATGTTACTTAATAAGTATAATATTTTACTTATTTTCTTATTTACGCTTAATAAAGGTTAATTATAATTAACGTTCTTTTACTTACTTTATATATATATTTTATAAAAGCTTAAACTTAACTTTATACTTTTTATTACTTAAATTAAAAGGTTAACTTAATAAGTAAAAATAATTAATATAATTACATATATATTATTATAAAAAATACTAGAATTAACTATAATTATAGCGTTAAACTAATATAATATTACGTTAGAATAAAACCTTAAAAAAAAGAATTTATATAATTATAAGTATAATTATTAAAAATAATTAATAAAATCTATATTTTATAATAAAAATAATATAAAAAGATATATTAAAAGTAATAACATAATATATAAAAAGTTAAAATATATAAAATCTAATAGTAGAGTAAATATAAGAGTAAGGTAAATTATATACTTAAAGACTTTACTTTTAATATAGCTTTTATTAGCTATTAAAATTATATATTTATAGGCCTTATTTTTAATATAGCTTTTATTAGCTATTAAAATTTCTTTATTACTCTCTTTTTTTTACTTTATTACTCTTTACTTTTAATTTTTCTTACTTATAATTACTTTAATAAGTGTTTTTATTAGTTATTTTTATTAATTATTTTTAATAATAATATTATAAAGTATTTTAAGTAAAAATACAATAGTTATATATAATTAATTTAAAAAGATAATAGGTAAAAGATTATTTAACTAAGTAATTTTAGCTAAAAGATTATATTACTTTAAACCTAATAATAAGTGTATATAATTATTATAAATAATTATTATAACTTTAACTTTAAATTAATTATAATACTTTAAAAAATTTAACGCTATTAAAGAAATATCTTACTTATTATTTTAAGGGTATTATTTTAATACTTAATAAAGAAGATTATTAATAATACGAGTATCTTTATTTCTTACTAGAATCTTAATGTAATTTAAGCCTTATAAGAGTTAGCTAAAATAATATTAATTTAAATATTAATTAATATATAAATTATATATATATTTAATTACTTATTTACTTATTATACTTAATTATAAATATTTTAAGTTAATATATAAAGTATATTATAATTATACTTAAGAACTTTTACACTTTATATAATATATTAAATATCTTTTAAAAGTAAGATATTATCTTTTTATAAGATTATATAAAAGGTTTATATAATTATATTTATTTATAATAATTATTTATATTAATTATCTTATAAATAATTATAATAGTTTATAATAAAATAAAGAATTTAAAAATAAAGCTTATATAAAACGTTTATTAATAAATAAAGAATAAAGATATAAAGAAAAATTAAATAATATTAAAAGAAAAAAAATACTTAAACTTATATATATAAGAGAAAATAAAAAGATAATAATTAAGTATAAAAAATACTAAGAATAAGAGAAAGAGAGAAAAGAGAAAAAAGAGAGAAAAGAAAAGAAAGTAATAATTAATTCTATTAACTCTTTAATTAACTCTTTAAAACCTAATAATTAAAGTTATATTAAGTATTAAAAGATAATACTTTAAACTTAAAACTTATTATAAATATAATTAAATATTAAAGAGTTAATATTAATTATTATAATTAATTATTATAATTAATTTAAGGAAATTAATTTATATTATTATATTATATTATTATATATTTTATAGGTATTTATAAGATACTTATCTTTTTCTTAGGTTACTTATAGTATACCTAAATTACCTATATAATAAAATAGGTAGCCCGCGAATAACCCAAGAAAAACTTGGATACCCACGGGTGCCCACGGGTACCCGTTTTTACACTCTACCCATTTGCATGGCCTTGGCCGCATGCCGCCAGACCTGCCCTCGTCAGTGCATAAACATCCAGGTTACAGGGCTTTTCATCCTATTTTAATACAAGCAAGGCAGAAAACAAATGATACAGAGGAAGCCAAGAGAGTCACTACCATGGGTGCTCTAGAGAGTTGAAAGCAGAACCAAAAACTGTCCAACTTACAGGAGCATAATTTCCACCAACTTTGAAGTAACCAACACCTTTGGGGGCTGCACGATCAAAGTCTTCGCACACGACACCCTTGATGCCTCCGCCAATCCCATGGTATGGGACGGCCGGATGGCAGTATACGGCAAAAATGGTCTCCTCGCAAGGCCCCAAGAGTAGTCCATCGCTGCTGCCAAAGAGGACGGGTCGAATATACAAGAAGCCTTGTGAATCTTCCGGTGGCACATACTCCCCATTGGAAGCTACAGCCATACGAATACACTCAAGGAAGAGCTCTTCTGGGGGCGGCGGGAGGCAGACAGCCGCAGCGGAGCCTGCCATTCGTTTCGCGTGAAACTCTGGCCGAAACACAACAATATCGGATGGCGTGCGAAAAGCTTTGAGACCCTCGTAACATTGTTGACCGTAGTTTAGCGCTGGTGAGATGCCAGAAATGGCGATTTTGGGGTCGGTTACCAGTGTAGGCGCAGTCCACTGCTTGGTTGACTGGTAAAACCGTGCCTCTACGTGCCCATTAAGAGGCAAGTGGTCGGTGAGCTGCAGTTTAGCCCAATCTACAGGTCATGGTTCGTTATGGACTGCTTCTTCGGAATAGTACCGTTCAATCTCAGGCCAGAACTTACCAATATCTGAGTTGGGTGCGGGAATAGCCATATTGAGATACTCGGGGGCCAGGTGTTGAATTTGCGAACTGCTAAAGCTACTGGTGTTTTCGACAGTCCGGAACTGTCCAATTCACCTCGTTCATAAAGGGAACAGGAATAATTTAAAATAAGATAGATTCGCAGGCGTAAATTTTCTTTCCGGTATAAGGAAGACCGCGACTTGATGTCCATATCTATGCTCGTATTCATCGGAATACACATGCTATTCTGCATGTTTTCTTTTTCCCCATTACGGCAATTTTGTCAACTGTCATCCCAAGGCTTTATTGTTGAGTACCCAAACCGCGCAGATGATTCGCGTTGTGTAGTCAACCCTGCAAGTACTAGTAATCACAAGCCTAGTCGCATAGTAATCGACCCTCAACTTCAGTGGAACGCATATTTAACACAGAGGCATCACGACGAAAATCAATCTGCCAGATTATTGCCTGAGTTAAAGTGACTGGTAATGAGTTGCCTCTGCCCCAACTTTTAAAGGAGAATAAATGAAGGCCCTAGTTAACAAGCACCCTCTCTGAGTTATCAAGCACCCCCATTGTGGCTGGGCCCCTTCAGGTGCCGGTGTCGGAATTTACTAGTAATTAGTAACATTGAAGGCAATTTGGACAGGCCGGCCTCACAGTCACCACTAACGCCGCTTGCAGCGCACCACACACCCACCACACCACCACAACACCAAAATAACAGGCCACAAATAACGCACGATATCTGAAGAAGCCGCCGAGGCTCGAGCCGACCGTAAAAATCATCAAAATCGTCAACAACCGCCGCCTTTAATAGCACCCACAGCTATTAAAGTATCACGATCAACTTCAACAGCTATTAGCCTTAGAGCTGTTGATCGAGACGATTCATACGAGCCGGGCACCGAGGGCCCTCGAGCTTACATGCGTTTTGCAGCCGCAATTGAGGACCGTGATGATATCAATGAAAATGACGGAATTACGGCCTCAACACCACAAAATTCATCGCTAAAAGCCTCACAGCGTCCTTTCACAGAGTCATAATGGGGTAGTCAGGATGCCTCGTTTATTTGGGATGATGATATTACGCCTGAATTTAAAGGTAAAATGGATCAGGTCTTTGAAGAAATGACATAACAGGCAGCTACGATGGATGATATTATGTGACAGCCGGTGCCGACGATAGAAATCTCTGAATAGCTTCATTTAAATAGATTAATTCAAGTGATTTTTTACAAAGGCGCGACCGTACAGATAACCTTTACGTTATCCCCATACAAAAATCTATGTGGGCCCGGTATCGGGTGTCCCAGCCACAGTAAGCCACAATGGGGGTGCTTGATAACTCAGAGAGGATGCTTGTTAATCGGACCCTAAATGAAATGAGAAATACGACCAGGGTATGCAGATTCAAGTTGATGACGTTCATGCTGTTGTATTCTGAAAACCGTCAAAACCATTCGACTCTTTTCCTTGCGCATAGTTGTTAGGTGTATAGATAAACTCTATATTTACTCATATCTCGTGTAGTAAGGGAGGTTTCCTGCTGTCGTAATTACTTGCTATGGATATCATTCTCAATTTCTATTCTTATTCGTGGTGGGATCAGAGATCTCGAGTAGTTAGGACAGGCAGGTGTACCCATTGATTCAACCAGTTCTGAATACGATAGTTTCCAAAATTTACAAAGCCACACTGCTCAAATTCTCTCTAGCAGTTTTTTTGTACAAGATTATCGTCGTTGGGAGGTTTTATGTGAGGGACCGCGGAAGAGAGCTACAGCGAGGTTACAAGAGCTCGTGATGCAACTGACAAGTTGTATTGTAAGAGAGCTAAAAGAAGTGAAGAGCTTGATCATGTGTATAAGGAAAAAAGGCTAGCTAGAGAGTGCTAGCGTAGCAAAAGTAATGTTAAAATAGGTTACTTATTACGAGTATAAAATATGTACTTGTACCTTAATAAGGGTAAGCTTTTAATTATATGTCAACGCCAAAGGCCCCTTTCAATGGAAAAAGGCTGCTATTCATCGGGGACCCCGATAAGCCCCAAAACGCCTCAAATAGCTGCTTTCCGATTGTACGAAAAGCTTCAAAAGAAGGCTCGCGCCACCACCCCATTGAAGCCGGACCTTCAATAGCTGGATACCGTAGAACCCCTCAAATTGATGACTTTCTAGGTGACCTGTTAGACGACCTTGATATCTATAAATAAGGGCCTGTTTTCCGTACCTAGATAGCTTCAATCCCAAGGACAATTCCACTCTTCAATTTGCTTCCATAGCTGTTAACGTGATATTATAAGTAAGTACTTATAAAGATAAGTATACTTATAAAAAGAGTATATATAATTTTCTCTTTTATAATTAAATATAAACTTATATATATATTATATCGTGATAATTAGTGCCTCTTATAATGTGACAAGCAATATGGTGTCTCACATTTTAGCACCCAGTCATAGTGTAAGAGAAACGGCAAAAATTGGCTCAATGACTATGCCGAAATTGCCCGCATGGTATTATCTTCAATTCACACAATCTATAATGGAAAGACACTCACGCTTGAATCAAGGACATTTTGTATCTGTATTACTACATTTAGTCTCTAGGCGACAGCAATATTAAGCACTGTGTAGTGTTAAATCGGTTGGATTCGCCTGAGGTGGCATAGATCATACGACATGAGATGGGGTGTCTATCCACGGAGGGGAAAAGTCCCCGCTATGTATTATTGCTTACTATGCAATTCTACGACCATGAAACCTAGGCCCTGTCATGCATGAGGCTGGATACACGCAGTTAGAAAACGTGGCCTGCGAGTCAAAGATCTATACAGGCACATATCTCAATTATTTTCCGGAATACAACTTCCGAAATACAGACTGCGTTAAGAATCAGGAATTGCAATCGATACGATGTTGATCGTAGTTCTCCTCCCAGCCGTTGTGGCTACCTGGGTAGGCATCAGGTTTGATATAAGCATCCGAAAGTGACAGATGTCCTAATTCTTGTGTGCAGGTTCTTGCGAGGGCGCTGTACTTGGTATACGTCCACCCACTTGCTATATACCCCGGGCCGCTTTTAGCCAAGCTCACAGACATATATTACGCGTACTATGCTTGGCGAGGTGATATTCATTTGAAAATATGGGAGGATCATCAAAAATACGGTAATTGCTTCCTGGTAACTTCCTGCATTGGTAGCTGCAGTTGGTAACTAGTATTCTGGTCAATAGGTGACTTCGTCCGATATGGCCCAAACTTGGTCTTGGTTTGTTCAGCAGCAGGACTCCAAGACATATATGGGGTTGGCTCATCTTCAAGTGTTATAAAGAGCAAGCACTACGTACCATTAGAACACAAGACGCCCAGTTCGTTCACGTCACGCGATAGGAAAGACCATTTACGCAGACGACGTATAGTTTCTCAGACAGTGTCGGAGAAGGCACAGAGAGGCTACGAAGACCGCATTAAAGTACACGTGAACAAACTTTGCGATATATTGTATCAGGAAACTCTTGCGGCTGGCCAATGGAGTGCCTCTTTGGATATGGGCCGTTGGTGCAATTGGTTGACGTTTGACGTCATGTCTGACGTTGTGTTCAGTGCGTATTACAATCTGCTCGGCTCTGAACGATTTCGATATGTCCCTGAGGCTATTTCCAAGTCCAATGTACGCATGTCGGTCCTAGTCATTATTCCCTGGCTTTCTTCGTTTAACATGGACCGCTACTTCTTCCGTGACGCCATCATTGCGCGTTACCGCTTCTTAAAATTCGTGGTGCGTTGCGTGCGGGAACGCATCCAGCGAGGGACAAAGCTGGAGCTCAGCGGCATTCAACTCGACGAACAGGAGCCTAGCCCAGACGCCATTGAAGGAGGAACTGGTGGCGATGTGTTCGAGGCACTGTCTTCAGCTCGAGACTCCATGACAGGAAGGAGTTTTGGGCAAGAGGAGCTGGCATCCGAGAGCGTCACCCTCATCGTGGCTGGGTCAGAGACGTCGTCAACTGCCATTGCATCTGTCCTTTTCTATTTGGCTGACAACAAATTCGTATACGATCGACTGGCAGCGGGGGTGCGCGCAAGTTCCGAAGCAGCCTTCCAATCGTGCATATATCTGCGCGCTTGTATAGATGAGGCAATGCGCATGTCACCGCCAAACGGTGCCGTGCTCGGTCGAGAGGTAGTCGCTCCAAATAGCCTCCTCGTGGACGGAAGCCGCATAGGAGCCGGTTGCAATACTGGTGTGGGCATTTACGCGATACATCATGATGGTCGCTGCTACGCTGATCCGTTTGTCTACCGACCAGAGCGTTGGATCGAGGACGATGGCTCCGGCGACAGCATCGAGCGAGCCCGTGCCGCCTTCAATCCGTTCTCACTCGGAACGCGGTCTTGTGTTGGTAAAAGCCTTGCTTACCATGAAATTGCCATCACCATTGGGACCATCCTCCGCCGAGGAGACTTTCGTTTTGCTGCAGGAGAGTTGGGACGGATTGGTCGAGGCAAGCAAGGAGCAGCAGCAAGCTGCCGAGGTAGACAACCTGAGAATGAGTATCAGCTGCGTGAACACATTGCAGGACAGAAAAATGGTCCCTGGCTCGAGTTTCTGCCCCTGAGTCGCTAACGGCCCGTTCCTCGCAAATTCATGTTGGCACTAGTTTCGCGAGTGCGCTTTTCAGCTTTACAGGAAGATATAACAATGTCGTGGATAATCTGGACTCTGGGACAGTTTACTCAATATGAAACAGTCAGGTAATGGTAGAGAAATCTCGAGTTTATCGTGAAAAGTGTTTCATGTACAGCTGGTTTAGTTAGTCGAACTAATGTGTATGGACTGTGTTCTTGTACAATTCATCTTAGTGGTGCGAGGAGTCACTCCACGGCCTGCTTCATTGCTGAATTCTGGAATCTTCCACGGCGGGGCCATGCTGATAGATTACGTCTGGATCTGGAAATATGTAAACTTGGTATGATAAGATTACCTTGAAGTGTACTGTATCGAGGTAGAGGAATCTTCATTCAGGGCCAGGCTTCCCCGCAACGCCCTTCAAATCGTTGTAAAGCGTACGAAAAGCACTTTCTCTCCGCAATAATGTGACTGGATCTCCCCATTCTACTATGGAGCCGGCATCCATGACTGCAACGCGGTCAAACTCCCGGATTGTATCCAGACGATGTGCAACAGCGATGATAGTATAGCTTTTAAAGCGCTCTTGGATAATGTGCTGTATGAGTGCCTCCGTCTCACTGTCAACGGCAGCCGTTGCCTCGTCCAAGACAAGAATAGAAGAGCGCCGCACCATCGCCCGCGCTAGACACATCAGTTGACGCTGACCATGTGAGAGTAGATCCTGCGGTAATTTCCCATCCAAACCACCGACCTCGTCAGTGCAGAGCATTTCCCACAGCCCAACTTTCTCGAGCGCCTGTATGATATTCGCGTCGTCATTATCACCAATAGGGTCAACGTTGAAACGAACTGTTCCAGGAAAGATATACGCATCTTGCGGTAGGGCGATCAGTCGCTCTCGTACTTGCTGCCGCGGAATTGTTGATATATCAACGCCATCGACATGAATGGAACCGTCGTCTAGTTCTAAAAGGCGAAAAAGACAAGCTATCAAAGAACTCTTGCCACTTCCGCTGCGACCACAAATGCCTATATGTTGACCAGGCTCGATGGTAAGTGAAACGCCTTTAAGGACGGGCCCAGAGTCCTTTCCATATGAGGCCATTACGTTACGGTATGCCACAGATCCAAACTGGGGCCAACTCTCAGAGACGGTCTCTCGCTCGGGGGGAAGGTTCTCGCATCCGACGGTGGAAACAAATGACTTGACTCGGGTTATAGCACCTGCTGATGTTTCGAGCATAGTCCAGTGAATGATGAGTTGTTTCAGACCAGCGCTGAAGCCAACAATGCTAACCAGAGCCAAACCTAGTAATCCGACATCCAGTCCTCGTGCCTGCACAGCAATAGTGGCGAGAACTATGGCTATACCACCAACCATAAGGTCCAGGACAAGACTAAGCCATCTCTGAACGCTTAACAAGAGGTAAAAAGGCCTTTGTACAATGTCAATAAGTTCATTGTTACGCTCGATAAAGTACCGATCCCATTTGTATGCCCTGAGTATGACCAGGCCCCCCAGAGTTTCAAGGAAGTGCGCGAGGAGGATAGACCTTGATTCAATGTCGAGCAGCCTTAATGTGCGCGACGTTCGCAGGTAGAAACTCTGGAGGACATAAACAGCCAGGACACAGAAAAAAAGTGCGGCTCCGACGTATTTGCCAGTAGCGGCGATAAAGATGGCTCGCGCAATGAGAACAAATATCATAACCACCGTGTTGATCAATGACAAAGGAAGATCCATGTCAATAAGCTCCATATCCTGATTGAATCGGTTGGTAATAGAGCCAGTATCCGAGGTGTAAAATAGAGACATTGGAGCATTCATTACGGTAGAAAGGAGGCGTTTGTGTAGAGTCAGCGCAACGCGAGGAGCTAGGCCGGTGATGAGGAACCTAATACACAATAAATCAGCAAATATTCGTCTTCGTATAGTACGGCCCTTTTACAACTTACCCGGCAGCAGATCCAAGACTAACAACAGTCAGAACGCCAAGAAGAAGATATATACCCCAGTAATAAGCAGCGTTTGTGTTTGGATACTGCATGTTGTCTGCTGCCCACCACTTCAGCCACACCTGTGGGAATGTGGAGAAGAATGCAAACATGGCACAAATTACAACAAATATTGACCATCTGACCCATCCAAAGCACTCAATATAATACTTGTACGTATCCAGATCGCTAATGGAAGCATCAGCGGCATTGACTTCCGGGACTGCTTTGGAGAGAGCTTCCCGAACAGCCTCAGTTGGGAGGCATAATCCGCTGCTTTGCATACTATCATCTTGTCGATCCTGTATTTGAAGGTTTGACACGTATCCTTCGGAGCTTGATAACTCATCATAGGTTCCCAGTTGAGCGACGGTACCATCTGAACCGAGTGCTACGATCAGATCTGCTTCGGCTAAGCGATGAGCAGAATTAGTAGCGAGAACTGCAGTCATTTTATGACGACGTAGCAGTCCGGATTTGGAGAAGACCGATGCAAACACCAACTTTTCAGTTGTGGCGTCAAGCCCACTGAGGACATCATCCATTATCACCATTTGCTTGCGAGAGTACAAGGCTCTAGCAAGAGTAAGACGCATTTGTTGTCCGCCGCTGAGACTGATACCATTACTCCCTACAAGCATGTTGTCGCCTTGTGGGAATTGACTTATGTCCTGAGAAAGAGCACAGGCATTCAACACGGTGGAATACCAGTCTGGATCAAGGGGTAGAGATCCAAGAATATTCTTCTGGAGGGTAGCATTAATAATCCAAGATGACTGCGTACAGAAGGCGGCATCTGGAAAGGCTGATATTATGGAACCAGTTGAGATGAGTGTTTCGCCCAATAATGTATGAAGGAGGGTAGATTTGCCACTACCAACAGGGCCAACAACCATTGTCAGTTTGCCAAGAGGAATGTCGAAGTTCAGATCATGCAAGATGAAAGGTCGATGATCCTTCCATCGGGCGGAAACATGCTGAACTCTTATTGCAACTGCGCTTTCTCGGGGTTCTTGGGGAGTGGCCAACCGTGTCGTTTCGGTAAGTTCCTCCAGCTCGTAAGTTTTATTGGACCGCGCCTCTTTCTTCTCGTGGTGAGACAAGCTTTTGGCATTGTCATTAACAAGAGTTTCATTCAGGGAACCTGCTCTGCTGGAACTTGTTTTCGGCATAAATGATTTCGATTGAATGGAATCTCGATGATAGAACTGGCTGAAGATCCTGTTGTCAATACGCATGTCGGTGTTCAAATATTGCTGAATTCTTTGGAAGCATCCAACGGCACCCATAACGCCACCTAGGCCTTCCACAAAAAGCGACATGGGAGCAATCATAAGCTGCAAGAGAGTTAGCGTCGTTATGGCCTTGGTGACATCCAAGATGCTGTAACCCATGTACCGCTGTAACAAGATGTAGATACCGAAGGCGCCGACCGGAGATAGAGCAATACTCAAGTAAGAAATAGAAACTATCTTGAGCAACACGAGTCTGTACCCAAATGAAATCTGAACCTCCTGTTCACGAGTATTGGTGATTGTTTTACCCAGTTTATCAGCAAGTCCAGTCATCTTAACGGCTTTCATGACGTTGAGCATCGACGCCGTGGCTGCCAAGCGAATCTGGATAGAGTCGAGCCAGGCCTTCTGGGCTACCGGAGCGCCAGAGGCCACCACGGCCCCCGAAGCAGCACAGATAATGACGGTGCCAGCAGGTCCCACGAGAGCGAGACCAAGTTGTGCGTGTAACAACCATAGAACAAGGCCAACTTCAATGGGCGACGCCCATAGCTCATGCATAGTCCTAAAGCCCGTCACGATCCTCTCCACATCAGCACTCATCAATGTGACAGAGTCGGCGTCTTGTAAAGAAGTCGAGCGAATTCTGAGAGTGTGGCGATAAATGACATCGATGAGGTCGGCTCGCATTTTGGCGATGAGTTGGAGAGTCCAGTGCTGGGTCAGAGCCGTTGATACGGCAATACCAGTGTATACGATGGCATACGAGATGATGAGGCCGGTGCCAAATGCTGGTCGTTCTGTCAACTCCGGAGTTTGAATGTAGGATACTAAGCGCTCGATGAGAAAGGGTTGTGAAAATGTAAGCCCAGTCTGACAGGCACGAGGTATCAATCCCTTCAGCAGGAGAGCTTTGTTATGTACCATACAAGCTAACAGCAGCGCCCTAGGTCGCTTTTTGAACTTGCCTAGAGACGCGATCAAAAATTTCCAGTCAGACTTTAGAACCATGATTGGCATTCTGCTTCAAAAGGCCACTTACAGGCACCCCAGCGATAATAAAAGCTTTCGAATTCCTCGCCTGTTCGCAAGTTCTGATCCACATCGTCCAGCGATTTTAGCTCGAGTTCTCGTCTATATCCTCTAAGGAGGACTGGATTGATCCACCAGGCAAACCATTGGTTAAATTCGCTAGCGATCGACTCTGGCGGTAGCTTCTGGTACTCTGGAAGCAAAATGTTGTGCTTCTCTATTGACTCGAGCAACAGTAGGAGTGTCTTCAGTCCGACGGCGACACCAAACGCTATGGCTGTAGACTCTCCCTCCACAAGTGCCCATAATGTCCGGCAGCGAGCAACATCAAAGATCAAGGTCAAACCAAGATACAGAATGATAACAGTGGATGGGCGAGCGCTTCGCAAATGATGCAAATGCGACAGCAATGCCAAACCGAGACCCAGAACGGGGACCAGTGTATTGGCGGCGATAGATGCTCTAGTCTTTGGACTATGTGGATGCACACTCAATCCCAATAGCACGAAATACGAAACTTCCAAGGCAGCCCATGTTGCCTATAATTCAGTCAGCGTTTTACACTTTTGTTCCACGCTTGGCTATTGCGAGATCGAAGATCTCTTACCAGCTTTACACTATGAGACCATGTCCGCGCAACTTTGGTACTGCACTCGAGCTTATCAGCGACGAGAAACGGCAGTAGCAACAGTACTATTGTCGCGGGAATAATTGTGAGGACTGTCTCTTCAAATAATAGCGTGAAGTCAAACCCTCCATAACAGTCGGCAGCAGGACCGAATTGGTTCTCTGTTTCAATGGAGCACTTTGCCATGGCGACGACAATGCTGGCGCGGCCTAAATGAAACTTGAACGAGCCATCCGCCCAAGCTTTTGGCCTTTGCCCTCAACAAGCTGCTTCCAGATCCAAGTTGCGCGGCACAGGGAGGAATGCGATTGGACTTACGACACCTGATGAGTCATGGCGCATGCAGGTCGTAACTTACCAGGGGACCCAAAGCCTGCGAATCAGCAATAGAGCAGTGGCTGTTGTCTGTGCATTGTGAGTAGGACCAACAACTCTGGTGGGGATATTATTACGTATTGCGTATGTACGCGGAGCCTATATTGGCTGGAGGACGGAGTATTCGAAATGGAAATGGCTGACGAGACGGCAAGGCTTACTATGCCCGGTATATCGACTTCGCCGTTGACATAGTAACCAACAAGGGTCAGCTTGGTACCGTACGTATTGTAACTACGCTACTCCGTACTTCGTACCGTGGATTAGGTAGGTAGGCAGGCCGCGAATTGACCCAGCCTTCTTCACAGCCAACTTCCACGTTCAACCTCACTTGAACGCGATGGCAGTCTCACTCTCGGCCACGTTCACAACGCCCGACGAGACAGGCGCTCCACCCCGTGAAGTGAACATTGATCAGTAAAACATCTGGCATTGTAAAGAACCAGACATTTCTTGACCGCCCAATTATGGCAGGGCCCGCTGAAAAGAATATGCAGACACTGGGGTCATCTCACGCTGCTGCAAAACTTCTGCTTCGGTACCACAAAACTACTGTTCGTCCAAACAATAATACGATGCGAGAAAGAAATATTTGTGCTACAGTGAGTTCATGAACCATACCGTGGCCCCACGACAAGAATATGTGTTTTCATAATTACACATTTCCCCAACCAAAATCTTCCGAGCACGTCCTCCTTCTCACCACGAAACGTTTGTGACAGATCATCTAGCGCTGCCAAATGCTAGGCATGATCTAGCCCCCTTCGCCGTTCTCTTTCCGTGCGCTGCCAGTCCCACGATGCCTCAGTTTCCTCGTCTGTTCTCCTTTCCGAGTCTTGTGCAACAGGTTTCGCTAGCGGAGTTTCGTTATCATCACCACTACTTGTCCAACCACCAGGACGAGGTGGCAGTAGGCCGCTCGCATCTAACACCACGGCAGGGTGGATTGTCAATCGACCGATTTTGAATACCAACTTGGTTATGAAAGTAGCAAGTACTATGTCATCTCTGTTTCTTGGGAGAACTTGGGCACCACCACAGGCGAGGCCAGAACCATCACTGCCTGGTCCAGGCAGATTGTCCGCTCCCTTGACGACAAAATAGGTGGCAAGATAGAGCCATTTTCGATCCCAACTCAGTACACGCGTCCACATCTCGTATGTTCCACATGCTTTGAGCTCTCTCTTGTAGCTGGTCTGCACAGCACCAACGACGATCTTCACACCCCCTCGCGCAAGTTGACCAGGCGTGGAGGGATCCATGACGAGTCTGGTGGCTCTATTATTCCATAGACTGTGGATGGCCGGAGAAAGGAGATGTAGCATATGGGTACGGGATACATCAAGATCGCTGAAGAACGTAGCATTCGACTTGTGAAGATTGTAGTCAACCTCGAGCAGCGGCTCATGGGACTGGCTGACTACATGGCGGAACAGTTTCTCGGGACCATGACTATGTAATGTGTTGGCAAAAAGGTGGCTGACAAGAGCAGAAATTACGTGAACCTAATTATAGATCCAAGTTAGCTGGGTTCGGGTCGAAATCGGCAGAGCTGCTGTCATATGAATGCTGTTCTTACACTCCACCCGAATGGCAATCCTTTCCAGTTCGTCGCGATAAGAAGCAGGGCAATGAACCGACTAGGGCTTCCCAGGTTGCTGCCAACCCAATGGATAAACGAAAAGCGTTTGCTCCGCGTGTAGTAGCCCAAAGGAAGTGATAATATAACAAAGAGAAGAGATGGCAGCCATGCGCGGAGTCGAAAGCGTGTGCCTCGCTGTGGGTTTGGTTCCGGTTCTGCCATTTAATGTGTGTCGAAGCGGACGGCTTGCGGTATGAAGTATCAGTGCAGTTTTCGAGGCAGGTTCGAAGAAGGCGTAAAAGACAAAGCGGTCCACGTTTCTATTAGGGAAGACCAAATTGCCATGTCCGGTGTTGAAGCGATAATGTCAAGTCAACCAGGCCAATGTCTTCCATGAGCCAGATGAACATGGGGGCGACATACTGACTACAGAAGATCGTCGTGTAGTAATTGTTATCACAACCAGACTGTCACCTTACTGTAAAGCCACCCGAGTCAACTCCGTATATGCGCGTGTGTTCAGCCGCCATAAATTTGGGGCGAGAAATACCAAAGAGTCCATCAGCAATGAGAGCCCAGTGCCGTCTTTGCATTACGACAGGCGTTGGAACGGCACTCTTGGACTTCATCTCACCTCAAGAGTTTCGCTGCTATCAAAACTGATTCCCGCATTAATGGAACATGTCTAGCTATCATACCGGTACAAACTTTGATACTATCGAAGCTAATTCAGAAGTCTTGCCCTCTAGCCGGTTAAGACAGGGCGCGCAGGTTTTGGCACAAATGAAAACCGAGGGGCTGTGCACAAACTCGGAATTCATCCGAATGGAATGGATTGGAACATGGCAACTCTGGTTGCACGCGCTGTGAGCCATGAAAAATTAAAAAGCGCATGCCATGCAGTTATTTCTGCAGGCAGTAAGCAATGCAACGTAGGTTGCGTCTCCTGCTTACTACTCCGTACAATAAACTCCCAGCCATGCATCTGAGACATTTACCAGACACAAATGAGGGTGGCCACCTTGCCCGGCCCCCGGTTGCCCATCCGTTCTTTTCGACAAATGGTCGAATTAGATTAATATGATGTGAGTTGGGGCTGACAACTCTAGGTATTGCAACAACGCGGCAGTTTATCCAACACACTTCTTCGCGTTGGTCCTGTTTATTTGTCCTTAGGACTGACTGATAACTCTATGAGTGCCTTCTCTAAACACGTCTTTTCAGTCCTTTGCACCCGGTCTCAAAGTTTTGTATTGCAATCGGAAGAATAGAAGCACTGCACACCATCTTGGAGACGTACTACATTATAACATTCCCAAGTACAAATGGTGTCCTGATATTCTTTTCCATTCATCATGTCCAGTTTTGTTGTTCCAGAGCCTGTGCGAAACCCCAACAATTGTTACCCAAATCTACTCGAAGGATGGCTTCCGCCGAGCGGCTACCGTCCTAGCCTCGCCGCGGGCATCGCGTTTTGTATTCTCTTCGGCATTTTATTTCTCGGTCATTCCGTGCAGGCCATCTGTTTTAGGTCGTGGACGGCGGGCCTTGTCGCGATCGGCGTAATGAGTGCGTTTTGCTACTCTCCGGAATGAAGAAGATATGCACTAATCAGACCTCTCTCGCTCCTCTAGCCGAGACGATCGGATGGGCTGGTCGCACATGGTCATCCCGCTGCCCGTACAATCAAAACGCCTTCTTGATGCAAATTACGACATTGATCATCGGACCGACGTTCTTTACAGCCGCACTGTACATCCTGCTGGGTAAACTCATTGTCGTCATGGGACGCAAATCAAGCTTGCTATCAGCACGGATGTATACTATCGTTTTCTGCACCTGCGATGTAATCTCACTGGTAGTGCAGGTGGGTACTTGGACATATCGGTCTGCTTCTATCTTCGCCGCCATTCAATGCCAACGGCGACTGCGTCCCGGCTCGACTGTGTAGGCGCAATACTTGGAATGAAATGCTGACACGCGAGTACTCAGGCTGCGGGCGGTGCTTTAGCATCCTTTGCTTCAGGGAGGCCTGATGGCGACACTTGGCCGGGGACATATATCATGGTAGCTGGTGTTGGCTTCCAGCTCTTCACCATGACCGTATTCGCACTGCTGGCCGTCAATTTTGTGACGCGCTCCATCAAATTAGGTATCCCGCGGTCATACTATGCGATCCTCGGTGCCATGTTCATCTCACTTCTTGCCATATACATCCGTAGCATCTACCGTACGCTCGAATTGACCGGTGGCTGGAATGGCACATTGATCAGAGACCAGCCACTATTCATTGGCTTGGATGCAGTATTGATGGTGGTAGCGGCTGCTGTATTTCTGGTAGTCGACCCATTTGGGGTCCATGTCAGAAAAGTGCCGGCAGCAGAGCTGGAAAAGGATGCTAGTGACAGAGAAGGACGGCAGACACAAAAGGTCCTGGGCCGATAGTCCGGAGTATCCAAGGGCCAATTTAGCTGCGGCAACGTTTTGGCTTGATTAAAGGGTGGAAAGAGTTTTGTCGTTTTGCAGTAATCATGCAAGTCTGTGTTATCCTACGCGGTCTGATGCCGTCTGGAACTAGAGGAGTGAATACTCTAGCGAGAGGCAGAACTCACAGTGCGGGTTGACAAGTATTTGACCAGAAAATGACACCGAGATAACTACTCCGTGTTGGTGATACCTCTGGTGGCATATAATTGCTTCGGTCAATGGATCACAAGCAGACTTGGTAGGGTTCCCCGTGGCTTGAATTAGCTCTAAGGATGCAACTGAGCGAGTTTCGGGCAAAGGCATTCATCCTGCGTATCGGTAGTTATTCAGCTGCGTACTCGGAAATCTCAGGCATGGATGCTTCAACATATCGGGCCGAGCCGGTGGGTTGGGATCTTAGATTATGATGTTGAAAATAGAATGAGGGTCTCCAATTTTTCACTCCGGTGACCGCACTTGGATACTTGCTGTCACGTAAAGCCCATCGCTGCCAAGACTCTTCTTTTGAGCCAAACTAAAGTCCTGAGGCAAAAGTATGACTTCGAGTTGATTCAGCGGTTTAACCAGGGCTGAGAAAGCAAACAAGGAAAGCGAGCTCACGACCCGAAATTGCTATCTGGAAGTTGGGCAAAAGCAGTCAATGTGATTGTAAAGAGCGGATTAGTATAGCGCCAAGGCTCCAACACATCAATAATTGACTAGATCCGCCTAGCGGCTGAGACTGACTCAACTAGAATTTGTATTCGAGTCTCTTGGCAAGTTTCGGGAGATGTAAAGAGACTATTTGACGCACTGGAAATTGGGAAAGTTGGTGGTGAGGCACTTCGTCGGTGGTACTACCTAGCTAATTCGCTGACTTTCGTGGAATATTCGTGGGGTCGATCGATCGGCGCTCGCGCGGGGGAACTCGGATCCTAATGAGATGAAGGCGTGTGTGCTAATTTTTCATGAGGCTGACCGCAGATCACTTCAATGTTCCTGTTTTTATCTGTGACAAGGGCAGTGTAAGCGGGCTTTCAATTTTCATAATCAACTTGAAGGTATCAAAGGTCTTTGGTTTTCCAAGGTCTTAAGGGGCTAGAGGTCTCTATAAATACAAGAAGTCGGTGAGCCCTAAAGGCCTGAGGCAGCCTTAGCCCAAGGTCTGGTCCAACTTCGGGTCCTCGTAATAGTTACCTTTGTTGTTGTTGTATAACCTTTGTTAGCCCAACGCCTGTGCTGCGGTCTAACCGTGTGACATTACTTCCTCTTTCCCGTTTTTTGCGTCTAATTACAAAAGGGGCCCTCGTTTTCCGATACCCAATGCTCTGCTGAGAGTGGAATGCATTGCTAGCCCGTCTTTTTCGCGGTTCATCACCCACAGAAAGGGCGGCTGATTGACAGCCTGGATTATCACGCATCTCCTACGGCCCCGTCCTGCACAAGCGAACCAAAGTCCATTTCTTCACCAACTCTCGGAACTCGGCCTTTGACTCAACAAATAGTCGGGCAGTCGTATCATATTCTCCAACAAAGGCGCTTCAGCAACCATATCTAACCTCTCTAACAGTGATGTTGGTTGAAGAGACGACCCAATATGCCGGCTCAGAGCTACTGAAAGCAGACACCGAACTCGATAACATGGTATCACGAAAAAGAACGCGCTCTAATTGGATAGCAATTATACCCCCCTTATATTCCGTCGACATATGGTCAAGGAATCACAGCCACAGGTTTGGCTCACCACCAAAAGCTTCTTATCGAAAGACGGACACTACAATAATAAGCACCCAAACATAGAGTAAGTGTTTGTCCCAATCCTAACAGAACCTCCGCTGTCTCTCATTCCCCTGGTATGTAACGCTCACTGGCGATGCCTTGAATAGTGTGGTGCATGTGGCGGTCTTGTGTCCGGAAGAAGATGTGCTTTATCTCAAACAGTTGATCACCTCTGTGAAAATGCAGAGGAGGGAACTCGTATTTCGATTAGAGCTGGCCAGTTTGCTGCTGGGAGATCTGACGCAAAACTCGGTGAAGCAGCAGGCGATCCGCCTCCTACATGGATTGGCAGCTTTACGGCACCAAGACGTGCGGGTGAGTGCGTTTCCAAGCCGTTTTATGCATGTGTCTGAAACAAAAATAAAGCGAGCCATCATTTTTATTGCCTATGATCTTGGTGCTATTGTAGTTGAAATGGTAGTATCCCCTTCCTTCTTCCTCTCTGGACACAAAGCCTGTAACTGACTTGCGTAAACTACGAGGCACTCTCGCTTGCGGCCATGTCCGAAGAGGAGCGTCCCGCAATATGTACCAGCACTGCGCAGGTTGTAAGTCTCGGCCACTTTAAGCAAGCTAAAACTATTTGCTTAAATTTGTCCTCAGGTCTTCTCGGGTCGTCCCCAGCGTAATATAGATCCTCAAGCGATCGAGTCAAAACTCTTTGAGTTCCTCTTGGACAAGGGAGATGAAATAAGACCGCAGCTCAATGAAGTCGTCCATCCGCTGGCCCGCCCACTCCACTCCGCCTTAAGGGCTACTGAGATGTTCATCAGCTCAAAGATTACTATGCGCAGCCGAATCATCAGCCTTTTTACAGACTAGAAAGGAGCGGGAAGGATTCATTCTGTGAGACCCTTGGAGATTCCCAAGTAAGACGAATCTAGTTAGAGATCTAACATCTTACAGGTATTAACTACTTCACGGCGACGCTCGGCATACCATCCAAGATAATACTTCAGGAGAAGGTGGCAACACAATAACGCGTTTTCCATCTCTCTCACAACACGTACCACGGGACCACGACCGTACGTTCCCGAGTTTCTGAGTTTCCCCTGACCGAGCTGACGGTGCTTACTTTCAGACTGGATTCCTTGTGCGGGATGGATACACATGGAAAGGGCACTTCTTGCCTGCTCCGCACTACATAGCCCGATTCAATTACACGCAGTGCCAGAACTGGTCTCCCACCCAGTTCTAGAAAGTCCTACACACACAGACTGGGCCGAATTTGCGGGCTCCCAAATCCTGTACATGCACAGAAGTTCATCCCGCGACGCTCATGAAATGGCAGACCAAGTCTTTGTCGCATGGCAAGAGAAACATCGAGATCGGCATCGGCACTACGCAAAGGCCCTGTTCTTCACCTTCGACTCGACTGATCCTTCCCGTAACTCCGCCACTGACATGCTCGCCTACATCTTAGTTCAGGCCGGAGCTGGCCACGCCACTGGGTCTCTCGGCCAAGAAAATATCATCCTTCAGGGCGATTTTCACTTCAGTTAGTACTCACAAATCCCCGCCGTTTGACCCCCTTCTCTCTTTCCCCTTTTCAAGGAGGTGCTTACTCACGCTTGCTCCTGAGCTCATGTGGAAAATCTTACTGACAAGGAGTAGATGGTGGATGGACGGAGAAATCTTGTCTCAACATGTTTGATACAGTCAGGTATTATAATTCAGGATCTGGTTCACTGCTCCTATTACATGACCTTGACGAATGTGGCAAACATGGTCGAAGGGCGTTCCTCGACTAGTAGAATAAGCTTTCGAAGCGTATTGAGCACTCAAGGCTCTAGTCACTTTGCGGACACCCAATGCTCTGCTGGGCGAACTACAGGATTGGCCGAAAATTAACTTGGATGACTTTACCCCCATGATGATAAGGATATGTGCGTCAACGCTGATCGACTGACGCGTCTTTGCCCCCTTGACGACGTAAAAGATCGAATTGCACGTAATTTGTCTAGGCTAGCACCGATGGACAAGACTACGCGCCAAGTATGCCTCGAACTGCTGCAAGAGCATTCTGGATGGCCCAAGAACCCTCGCTGAAGTCTCTCGGTAAATTTAATAGTCTCCTGGGTCGTACAAATGCTGGCGACACCCCTGAAACTGTACCGGATAAAGTACTGAGATCCGACCACGACATGGAGGGGCTCCGTTGTGTGCTGAACTGGCTGCTCTGTGGTTACCGCCCGTTGAGCCGGCTGGAACTTACCATCAACTTGATTCACCATCGCTGCCAGGTAAATGACACAAAAAGTGCTCAATCACCGAGTTTATCATGTCCTGCTGCTATGGAGAGGATCTGGTGCGAGTTGGAATCGTGGATTGGCGTGCTTGCTGCGTGTAGCAACGACCGAGTGACCACCCGGAGCGGCGTATGCGATCTTCTTAAAGAAGATACGGAAACTAATAAGTATATCTGGAATGAGATAAGACGGGCTGCACACCAAAGCCTAGCCTTGTTTCTCGTATGTTTGCATGACTCGCACACAAAATCTTCTGAATTCTATATTCCGGCAATACGAGTTGCGGGTTGATTGGAAACAATTTCGGCAGGTCGTTGCCCCAATTCTGCCTGGTGACAATGGCATAGCGTCCTATGCGGCACAGTCGTCGCCCTACCACCTATCCAAATGTCCTATAACGATGCCACCAATGCTCTGTTGTCCCGTCTCAGGGATACCGCTGCCCCGTCCTTTGTGCAGTGGGCAAAGGTCTACTGGGCAATGAGCAATCCTTTCTCTCGGGACCCTAAGGTCACCGCCCGAATCTCCCTCGCCCATCCTCGCGGGCCTTGGAATGCTCTCATACGAGGACGTGAAAAAGGGCACTGAGAACTCGCAAAGACAGTGTTTGATTGCCGCTGCGGGTTCCAGACGGCGCGAGATGAGGACGAGGTTCCTGCAGGAGGATATCCCCACCGTTGCAGTTTTGACGGATGCTCTCGTGGCTGCCATGCAGGCAGGGGATAAGAGATCATAAGACCATTGCTGCTCAGGAACGACGCAAGCACCGAACCTCGTGCCCCCAAGTGTTTCCCGTCTCCCCTCTACATGTCCGCAAGATTCGGCCATGCATCCACCGCCGGGGTCCTGTTAAGACGCGGCGCCCGGACAGACGTGCTAAAGAGCAATAGGTTCACAAGCTTGGAGGCAGGCAGCTAGCCACGGTCATGTTGACATCATTCAAGAGTATGTCAATAACAACTCCTCGCATCTCCAGTCGGGACGGGCAAGCAACTTGCTCTTTGCCGCGGCTACTGAGGGTAGCTACTTCGGTCGTCGAGGCCCTCCTTGAACTCAAAATAGACCCGAACCGCACCGAGGGCATCAATGGATACGGCGACGGCTTACTAGACACCGCTTCAAGGGGCATGCACACAGAACCATCCAAAGACGACGAGAACCCTCCTTAAATACGACGCAGGCCCTCATACCCTCGGCGGGCACGATGCGAGAACGCCCCTATGGTATGCCGTCATGTGCGGGCCCGCACTTGCAGACCCATCAACCATCTGGTCCGCCATGGCGGCGATCCGAACCGCAAGCAGGTCTGGTGCATCCGCATACTCCTGCTCGGGCTGGCGAGTTCGAACCTGGACCCCGACAGCGTCATCAGAGTCTGCGACGCCCTGCGGAGCGGGGACCGACCCATGCAGCTGAACATGTGCGGTCCTGGCGGCGCCACGGCCCTCATGATAGCGGCAGAAGAGAAATCTACCCGTTTGCGGTGGCTACTCAAGAATGGCGCAGACTTCAATGCCCTAGACTCTGCCGGGCGAGGCGCCCTGCACCTTGCCGCCAAGGCTGGCCATGCTGCGCTGGTCCAAGAGCTCTTGGAGTGGAAGCCAAAGCTGGACGGTATCGACACGCAGTCCGGAATGACACTTCTGCAGACAACACTCCACGAGCCACGAGTAGTCAAGCTCCTCCTTGATGCGGGTGCAAACCCGGAGAGCACCAACAGGTCCGGGGACTCTCTCATTAATAACGCCGTGCTAGGCTCACACCGGGACGTGGTTGGCATGCTGCTTGACAGGAAGGCAAACACAACATGCAGTGTGCACCATCCGGACGGCTCGGGCCGGACCCCCCACCTGGGCAGCCGTCGGCCACGTCCGGGATGCCTGCCTTGTCCGGCTCCTTGCCGACAGTGGGGCCGATCTGAGCGAAACCGACTCGGATGGCCGCAGTCTGCTTCACCTGGCCCCTCGATGGCCACCCGATATCATTAAGATCCCAGTGCCTCCTCGAGTTTGGCAAGTCCATTGACCCACCGCCGCGACAGTAAACGCCGGACCGGACACCCTTCCTAGCCGCAGCTCGTGGTGCAATTCTCGAGTCTCTGAAGGTCCTAATACAGGCCGGCGGTTGTTGACCCCATCTCCGGCGCATGCCGCTTCACCTCGCCGCTGCGAGCGGTGTCCCAAAACTTCCAGGCAGTCCTCCTGGCTTGCCGGGGCGACATGATGGCCGCCGACAACGGGGGAAAACCTGCCTCCACTGGGCGGCACAGTTCAGCAACGCCAAGACGGTAGATTTCATCCTGTCAAGGCTAGGCCTCAAGGGGGCGAGGATGGCGCAGCACCTATATCAAGCCAACAGGGACGGATGGACGCCTCGGTGCTGGGCGGTACGTCCGTGCAAAGGGGGACTTGGCCGAGGACAGGAGATCGGAAAAGAGGGACGATGCTAGCGTCGTCCGGATCCTCCTACGCCACGGGGCGAACCGGACGGTCACTGGTAACTTTCAGGCTTGGGGAAGCCTCCGAGATGACGCCCCTGACTCTGGCGCTGCGGTGTGGCGCTGACAAGAAGATCATCCACATGCTAAAGTACGATGTTAAAAGAGAACCCATGTCTGCCTCTGCATCTGCAAAGGGTCATGATGTGCTGGTCAGGCGATACAACATATGGTCTACGACCTGTGGCATCTGTTTAGGTGTGAGTTTCGAGTGTCCTCCAAGCCCCTTTTGTCTGTCTACTAGTGACATGGAAGCTCACCGAAACCTGTGTCTGTCTAGCCAATCTTCGGGCGCGTCTATACGTGCACCACCTGTCCCGACTACAATGTCTGCACCAAATGTTTCGCTACTGTGGCCACCTTGAACAGCGCCAAAATCAAGGACAATGGCCAGCCGCATAATTGAGATGCCGTGTCTTGTTCACCTCTTCTGGTTGTACCCCAAACGCCACGATCTTGGACCACAGTTCGCTCTACATGATATAATGATGGGAACATCTAC